>NW_017728924.1:5195811-5351318 GCF_001723895.1 Crocodylus porosus | reverse complement strand
GAGACGGTGTCAAAGGCCTTCCTGAAGTCCAGAAAGACTACGTCCACGGCGACACCTGCATCCATTGCATTTGTGACCTGATCATAAAAGGCAATCAGGTTGGTCTGACATGACCTGCCCCTAATGAAACCGTGCTGGTTGCCCTTGAGCATCATCCTTGAAGCTGGCCTATCACAGATGTGCTCCTTGAGGATCTTCTCAAAGAGTTTCCCAAGGATAGAGGTAAGACTGATGGGCCTATAGTTGCCCAGGTCCTCTCTCTTCCCTTTTTTGAAGATGGGGACCACGTTAGCTATCTTCTAGTCATCCGGCACCTGGCCTGAGCACCACGAGCACTCATAAAGCTGTGCCAAGGGCCCTGCAGTAACCCCAGCTAGCTCCCTCAACACCCTGGGGAGGAGAGCATCTGGACCCGCTGACTTGAACATGTCCAGCCCCTCCAGAAGCTCTCTAACCTGAGGTCTGGAGGCATTCCCCTCAAGTCCATCTGGCATCACAGCAGGGAAGTCCCGGTCCCATAATGATGCTGGGGAGAAGCCACTTTTGAAAAGGTGCCTGGTGCCCAGCAGAGCACAGTGCCCTTCACATGGCACCGTACCTCACCTATGTGCAGCCCGACATCTGTGGCAGCCCTGCGCACAGGCACCTGCTGTGTATGTGGCATTGCCATGGCACGAGCGGCAGGAGCCAGTAACAACAGCCCCTTTGTTGCTGAGCATGGTGCCCTGTGACCACTTCCCAGCACCCCCTCCTGCCGCTCGCCAGGACTTGTAGTCTGCCATGGGCTCAGGCCAGCAGCAGGGCATAGGGACTGGACTGGACTCACCAGGGTGCTTCGGGCACGCAGCTGTAATTACCGGCTGCAACGAGCAAAAAAATCCAATAGCCGATAATGTCATTTCTCCTTTTATTGGTACCAATAACGAACCAGTATATTAATGCACTCCTAATACAATTATTACTTGTTGATTTTTACTCCACACAGTGTATTTTCCAGAAATGTAATTTGCTGAATTTCAGAAAATTGTCTATTTAAGCAGGTTGTATTCAAGAGCTATATTGTAGGAGGAGAAGTTCTTTAGAAGTCCATTTGTATCCCCAACATTTGCCTTACCAGCATGCTTTTAATGTATTCCATTGAAGCAATGGCTGTAGTGGTGGGTGAGGTGGCATAGAGTAATGCATTTCAAGATGAATAAAGCTCATCATGAAAAGTGACTTGACTGTTTAAAGGTTGTTGGTTGTAGCTGTGTTGGTCTTTTATTAGACTAAATACATTTAAAGAAATGCAACAGCCTTAGTTTTTTGCTGTGTTAAGCAACAGTCTGGTTCAAAATTGCCATGTACAGTGCAAACAGAGTGAGTGTTGACTAAACTGAGTGTCCTTTGCTTGACAAACATTTTGGTAAAGAATCTACCTTAACTTCTGAGTTGTTTATCTTTCTCTTTTTTAATAGCAAATTCCTTATCTATGCCTGTCTGCTGCTATTCTCAGTTTTGCTTTCACTCCGTTTGGATGACAAAATACAATGGAGTTACTGGGCTGTCTTTGCTCCGATATGGCTATGGAAGCTAATGGTTATAGTTGGTGCCTCAGTAGGAACTGGGGTATGGGCACGAAACCCGCAGTATCGGTAAGTTTTGAACTCTTATTTTCCAAGTAAATAAAGAAATGCTTATCCTTATTGAATGAGCCTCTTAAGCACTTTTTGATAGCTTATTGAATTAGTTATATTAAAAACATAGCCTGCTTGGTGGTGTTTAAAAGTAATCATTTTAGTACGCAGGTCTTGAAAACACAGCTTTTGCCTCCCTGAACACTTTCATTCTCAATAACAATTTCTTGCAAACTGCAGCGATACTATCTAGACGCATTAGATTAAAACCTCATGGGTTTATCTCTACCTTTTGTACTTATTTCAGTATAATGATTTTTAAAATTATTCCAGGTAAACAAGTGCATCCCACTCCTGTGGACCCAGTTATAGCTCTAAAGGTGCTTATTGCAACATAATTTATTTCTGTATAATCCAGGGGTGTCAAATGTATTTGGCCTGTGGGCCAGATCTGGTCCATGGGGCTCCTTTACAGGCCAGATTTGGATACACCTCTGGCAGTGAGGTGAGCAGTGGCAGTGTAACACACCTGGTTGTCTGAGCCACTGTCTTGGCTCAGGGAGCCACAGGGGTTAACACCACTGTTGCTCTCCTGCCAAAATGAATCCTGCAGAGTAGGAACCCGTACCTGGGACGGACTTGTCACAGTCACTGAAACAAGAAGTCCCCAGTAGGGATCCATACCTGGGATTTTGGCAGCAGGGCAAGTAATGGCCGCTGTGTCAGCTCAGGAACCTATGAGGGTTAATGTTGCCACTTGCCACTCCTGAAATCCTACCCCTCCCAGGCACTCATGGGTTAAAGCAACCTATTTTGACATCCTGGTAAATCCTAACATGAACATCCCTGTAAGTATTATGGGGTTACACATGCTTAACTGGATTTCATTCACTATTTATTTCAGTAAATTTATTTAGAAAAATTCTTCTAGCCTAGGGGTGTCAGACTCATTGGTCCATGCCCTGACCAGCATGTGGGGCTCATCTGTCATGTATTGCATGCAAGTCCAGGTGTAGTTCCATGGACTAGATTTGGCCCGTGGGCCATATCTTTGACACCCATTCTAGATCATCCTTAAGTGTGTCTGCTATCCTTGGAAGAAGCTCAGCTGGATGAGTGCATGCCTTTGCTTGTTGTTTTCAAACTTCAGTTGTCAAGTACCAGATTTCCTGTTTTATTAAAAGATGAAAAGGTAGAATTTGTCTAAACTGAGATCCTGATCTTGCAGATGGCAGTAGATAGGCTAACTGTTTTAGCATCACCCTGCCTGTTGATCTTTATTTGACTTGGCAGAGGTTGTGCATGCCTACAATTTAAGATTGAGACCTGTGTATTGGGTGAGGTTCCCCCTAGATAAAGAAAGTTGTCAAAGCAAAAAAGGTTTTCTTCCCTCCTGCAGTGCCGTCTAACTAAACTTTCTCCCTTGGTGTTGATACCACCCTCCTCTGTTAAAACTTAATGAATTGTAATTGCATGTATTGATAAAATGCAAGCAGCTGTTTTGAAAAGTCTCAAGCAGTAAACTAGTTGCTTTCAATATGGTTCCTCTGGTACCAAAGTAATATGCATAATATTACTAGTATAGCGCTGAAAGGACTGTATAGGAATATATTTGTAAGTAGTTTTGCAGTTTTTTGTATTGGAGTACTAAACATTCTAATGTAAAAATATTCTTATATTGCAAGCCCTACTTGTGAACTTCATAAACCATATTAATTCAGATGTGTGTTTTCATGAGAAGTACTCCTACCTTAATAACTTAAATGTGAACTATTACATGCAAACCAGTAAATTCACAATAACAAATTTTCATTTCATTACTTTTAAGCCAGGCTTACAGTCATCTTTGTCATGTTTTCCAAATTTGATCTTCAGGACTTCATAAAGCCAAGAATAAGACCAAAGACAATAATCTGTATTTATGCCTTTCATGTGGTGCCAGTTAGAGGATATGAGAAAAAAACTGAGTGCCATTATGTCAATATAATAGTAATTTGCAGAAGTCGTTTTACTTAATATGTATAATAGTGAAAATGATTGCTATCTCTCTGGCATATAAAGATCACATTGTGTTGGACTGGATAATTTTATATCTTTGTCTTTTTATCTAGTTTAAGAAAACATCACTATTTTTTGTAACACCTTTTGATCTTGAAATATAATTGAATGAATTATTTCTATGTTGAAAATGTGTTATGTAAGTTCAAGATGATCTCATCGAGACCAGAAGCAGTCAGTATACCAATAGTTCATAAATTTAGAAACCACCCTGTTAAGGAGTAGTTCTATCTGTAAAAGAGAAAATGCATATTCTATTATTAAAAAAAAGTGCAATAGGCCACTCCTTATTCTGCTAAGAGAAGTTTGGGGCTGGTCAAAAATATTCCAACAAAGTCGGGGGGGCGTTTCTTGGAGGATGCTGATTTAACAGACTCGGCACACTCCATAAGAACTTACTAATTCAGTTGGAAGCTTTGATAAAAACCAGGCAGGCTGGCCTGCATGCTTTCCTGCCAGCCCAACCTCCTGCAAACTGTCCAGGGAACAAGCTGAAAAAATCGGTCTTGGTTCTCTGAAAAGTGTGCGTTAAGAATTTGCTCTTGTGGAAATTTTTGAATTTGTGTTTTGATTTGGCTTTAAAGGTTTTTTGGGTTTTTTCATTTTATTCGAAGTTTCAAAAGAGAGCAATTCTGTTCCAAAAATTATATAAAAATGTTGGCCATCATTTGTATAATATCAAATGTCTACATGGCACCGGATAGACATAGATTATTTTTACAGTGTTTTGGAATGTCTGCATGATTGTGTTCTTTATACAGTTGCATGGATTTTGATTGCTCTCATATCCCTCTTTAGAGCAGAAGGAGAAACGTGTGTGGAGTTCAAAGCTATGTTAATTGCAGTAGGCATCCACCTGCTGCTGATGATGTTTGAAGTTCTGGTGTGTGACAGGATCGAGAGAGGAACTCATTTCTGGCTTCTGGTCTTCATGCCATTATTCTTTGTATCTCCAGTGTCAGTTGCAGCGTGTGTCTGGGGCTTCCGACATGACAGATCTCTCGAGGTAATACTGTATATTCATAGTAGCATTTATGACTCTGTGTGATAGAAGACTTTTTTTTTTTATACTGATCACTCTGAAGAGTGATTTATCTGTCAGTCCATGGATGACCAGTATTGAAATCCCAGTATAGAAATCCTTTCAACATCAATTTTTCCTAATTAAGTTATCTTTTACTAAGAATGTATTAAATTGCATCATGTTCTAAACCTGTCATTATCTTTAACTAACCTAAAAAAACAGTGCACTACAGAAGGGTTTGACTTAAGAACTAATTTTGGACACTTAAAGTGAGTTTAGTGCAGACCTGTTTTCAGAAGATTGATAACAATTGGTAGGCTTGTTATGATATTTAAAACTCTATTGTTAAATGAGGTGACTAGGCATTTTTTAATGTGCGGGTATACTGAGTTCAGTGCGTTCCGGAGAAGAAAGAATGTTATGGAAGTGTCTGTCTGGGTAGTTTATGGATTATAATTTTGGATGCCTAGAAAATTGCTGATATTAAAACATTTTCAAATGGAGTTTCAGTCTGATTTCTAACACTTCTTAAAATGCAGTCTGTGTGGAAGTAATCATTTTCTAGCAGGTACTTGATTACCAGATGATTTACAAGATGGTAGTACAGCCAATAAATATTAGTAAATAAAAAATTGAATCCCCTCACTCGTAAAAGGGCACAGATCTCTCAAAGGGAATATAAGTTACACATCTAGAGCTCCAACTTGTTTTTCCACTACTCTTCTCCTTGCGTTTTTCATGCTGTTTTGCTTTCCTTCCATTTTCCCTCAAGTTTTACCGTTTCTGTTTGCCCTCATTAAATGAAGTTCTTCACGTGCACATCACACCTCATACATCTTTACTGCGGAAACTTTTGTAATGTTGACTAAAATATGAGAGTTGTTTAACTGTAGTTATTATAAAATAGATACTTTGTGACTGGTCTAAGCCAATATGAAATAGCATACATTGTCTAATCTCTGGGCAATACTGACATCTCAAAGGTACTTTAGAAATTTGCATCTTAATTTTAAAAGAGAAAATTATTTCCTTTATTTTTTATCTTCTTTCTTAAATGCCAGGGTTCTCACTGCGTGAGAGTTAATTTTTCTGGTCCCCTAAACTTCTATCTACTGTGGTAGGTCAGTAAACTTTGGGAAACAATGTTGCCAACTCAGATGACATTTCATTTTTTACCCCATTTTTTTGAGCTAATCATAGCTGTCAGTTTTCAGTACCACTTAGTGTTAGCTTTAAATACAAATTTTATTTCTGCTGAAGGCTGAAATAATGGTGAATGGAATACTAAAAAGCTTTAATTGATTATTTTATTATTATTAGTTTTAATGCAACTACTATTTATTAAAGCTGTATGGCATATTGAAGATGTCATTATCTTAATTACACAACAAACTGTATATAACATGTGAATATCCAATCTACTCAGTGCTGCTTATACCATTTCATTTTATATAGGACTGTGATTCAGGGCAGACCAGCTTGGTTTCAGTTGCACATTCTGGCTGCCCTGCACTAGCAAAATGTAATGTTTGACCTGCTGTTAAGTACTGAAGGGAATGTCATAGTGGAGAAAAAAAAAAAGGCAATAACAAACCTTAATTAAAAGTAGTTGTGCAAAGCATAAATTTAGAAATATAATTAAATAAATAAAATATAAATTTGTTTCTAATCTGATAAAATAGTGTTCTTCCTACTTCCATTTCCAGCGTTCAAAACTGCTAATATTTTTAATTGACAGGGAGTAAAGATGATTAAATGCAAAGACATATGATCCATTTTTTGGGGGGGGGGGTTCCATCTTCAGTTTATAACAGGTAAAACTAAAATAGGTATTGTATATCTGGAAGGGCAGATGACTAATACTGTATAGCTGTATGCTAGACTAAGTTGCGTTCAACGTTTAAGCACTATATGCTGAGCCATAAGTGTTCTATATTTTGGGCTGTGTGTTTATTAATAGTGCTCAGAGGTGACTCTAATGTATCTCTTTTATTTCTAGCTGGAAATTTTGTGTTCTGTCAATATTCTCCAATTCATATTTATTGCACTCAGGCTAGACGAGATCATCAGATGGCCATGGCTTGTACGTAAATTTAATTTTCTTTTATATCCTCACTTTTAAATGTGGAGTCTTTATGGAAACCTTGAATATGCTCAGCTCAGGTGTGACCTCATTTCTGTTGATTTGCTTATCCCGTAATTTTTCACCAAATGGCTAGTTCAGGAAACCTGTGGAGATAGTTTACTTTCGTCAGAGGACAACTTTTCATTCAAGGGGATTAAGATGGTGTTGTCACCATGTACAGTCAATCTCTGATCAAATGTTAAGGAAATAACATAGAAAGAAAATTGCTGTTCAGATAGTAAGACTATGACATGGATGGGAAATGTTTGTATAAAAACAGTATTGTAATAAATACTGGGAGATTTTTGCTTTCTCAGTATCAGCAAAAATCCAGTTACTCTATAGAGTTAATCTTAAAATATACTGAAGTCTGAAACTTCAAAATGGCCCTGAAGGATACAAAATCTGCTTTTGTTTTTTTTTTTTTTGTGGACTTAGTGTGAATAGATGTCAAAGTTAATGTGATAGTATGGCCACGTGCCCTTCTTGCTTTGGAACTAGATTCAAGAATGAACCTGAAAAGGATTAAGAACCTTGTTTAGCAAAGGGATCTAGCAGAGAGCCCCCATTCATAGTGTCTAGTCCCCTTTTGTTGAAATGGAATTAGTTTGAAGTGATTTTAAATTGTTTCAGTTAATTTTGTTAAAGATCCCGTCTAGACAGGTTTTAAGAAGCTTATTTGCTAAACAAAGAAATTTAATACAGTACTTAGTGTGGTGCATGGTTCATGAAGCTTTCTTATTAAAGAAGTAATATTAAAGGCAAAGTATTGCAGATCTACAACAAATTACTTGAATCCACTTGACAGTCTTGCTAAAAATTGCCCCCAAACTAATGGAATAATTCGCCCAGGAGGAAAAATAGTTCAGGCTATCTTTCTCTTTCAGGTTGTCTGCGTTCCTCTGTGGATCTTGATGTCGTTTCTGTGTCTGGTCGTGCTCTATTACATTGTTTGGTCTGTCCTGTTCTTGCGGTCAATGGATGTGATTGCCGAGCAAAGGCGAACGCACATAACAATGGCGATCAGTTGGATGACAATCGTTGTTCCGTTACTCACATTTGAAGTAGGCAAATATTTTATCTCCTATGTTTGAATTACAGTGAGAATTTGAAGTTGCTTTATTAATCAGTTTCCCACATTTGCCCAGTTTTGATGTAATTAAAGATGCTTTTTAACTTTATAGAGGGAAAGATAGTTTTTAAGAAATACAGATTTTTGTCAAGTAAAAAGACAACATAATTCACACAGGCATTGGAAAGATCTTCTATTTCATATCTAGGCTATGACTTAAAGTACTTGTAGAAGAAGTGTACTTAACAGATAAATTGTGTTAAAGGTCTGAGATGAGAGGAACTCTGCATAGGTGCAGCTGCCTACTTGTTCAAACTAACTGGGTAAATTGAGACCCGGAGTTTAAGATTGTGTTTGTATTGCAATCAAATTGATATCACCTTTTTTCCCATTAGATTTTACTTGTGCACAGACTGGATGGACATAATGCTTTTTCATTTATACCCATATTTGTCCCACTCTGGCTGTCTTTGATAACATTAATGGCAACAACCTTTGGACAGAAAGGAGGAAATCACTGTAAGTATCCAAAAATATGTAGTATTAGATTTTTAAAAGCTTATGTTATCCTCAAATATTGAACATCAGAACATAGTGGATTTCTGGAAAGGCTCAGTAAAAATACTTTTTATACAAATACTTCTAGAAAGAAAAAGGACTAGAAAAAGGTAGAATGTCTAAAACAGTTTTAAGTACTCTATTCTGAAGATTTTGCAGTAAGGATTTTATGTAGGGGCCTTTCAGTGGAGTGGAAGGTGGTATGCCTTGCACTTGTGTTGGAGGTATTTCGCACCATTTATTTGTACTACATGTTTATAAACTATGAACATTGTGGGTTCTTTCGTGTTGAAAGGAACCAAATGTAGTGTGTTATTGTAGTAAAATTCTGCCTAGCTGTGAATACACTAATAGTTGTTTTTAGATTGCAGGCAGCTTTCATACTCAGCTATTATACAAGACATTTCTGTGCTGCAACTGCTGAAGAAATAATATTAAGAAATTTTCAGTGCTTAAATTATCTTTTCACTATCATTGATGGTTTAAAACCTATTTAGCCCCATTACAAGGTATATCTTAGCTTCATGGTGTCTGTCTTCCAGTGTGAATGAAGCAGGCCTTGTTAGGCTTTAGACATGGAAACCTTGAAGCATGCAGCAACCTGATAGAGTATTTGGGGGCAGCTGTAACATTGGTTGAAGTCACCAGAACTTAAGGCAGGGTGGTGCTATGGAGACTGAACCAGTCAGTCTCTGACGTGTCGCACTGCATTGTCTTCCTTGGTTTCAACCTAACATGGCTAATACCTTTCTGCTGATTAAAGTGCAGCTGTATCTGACTCTTTAATAAGGCTGTATGCTGTTGCTGCATGTTCATGTTCTGCAGCGCTTAATGAAGGTGAACGAGTATGATACTATGCTGTACCATTCAACCCAGATAGTTCCAATGGGGTTAAGTTAAATGCATCATTGAAATATGGCAGATGACACCGTGTGTGATATCACCCTTCAAGAATAACATGGGTCTCCAATAGCAAGCAGGCAGGATCTTGGCTTAATATAACGGAGGGGAGGCTTCAGTGGAAACATTGCCTCACACTAGGTTTTGGCATTATTAGTTCATCGAAGAGTGTCATGCATTAGCTAACCAACACCAGTTACTTGAATGATTTAGAATTTTGTATACCTGTGCAACAAAATACGTGATTGTAGATGAGGTGAATAAACCTCTGCTAGCTACATTAGCAGTGAAGATAGTAGACTCTGCTTTCAGCACACACTGTTGTTGCTAGCTTAGGTCTTTTGAAGACCATCGGTACCTATTTTGCCAACCTGGGCTGAAACCCGTGCTATTGCATGTGTGCTGCTATTGTTGTCTGTGTTGTGAGATTTAACTTAGCATTATATTTCTACCTCTGCTCTAAGTGCACCTTCATTTTCTGAACAGTTATACCTTTTTGGCTCCCTCCCACTCCACATAATGATCTAGCCTGACCCTGTATAATCTATAAAATCTGATGGATCTTGCTTCATGTTACTATGGCTGCAAGCTAATACAATTTGAATGTGCAGTACTATGTATTATATATACTATATCATGTAAGCAACCTTTCGTAAAGCAGCGCTTATTGTTATTTATTTTTAGGAAAGAGTTCTGTATGAATAATTAAATATAATTTAATGAGAGCTTAATAGAAGAGATTGCTTAATCATAGTATTTGATTAAAATTTGATATCCTTAGGAGTGAAATCTAAACCTCTTACAACTTTTCAGGGTGGTTTGGAATTCGCAAAGACTTCTGTCAATTCCTGCTTGAAATTTTCCCATTCTTAAGAGAGTATGGAAATATTTCGTATGATCTGCATCATGAAGATAATGAGGAAGCAGAAGAAACACCTGTTCCAGAGCCTCCAAAAATTGCACCAATGTTTCGGAAAAAGACTGGAGTGGTCATCACCCAGAGTCCTGGGAAATATGTTATTCCACCTCCCAAGATAAACATTGACATGCCGGATTAAGGTTGTTTCAAAGGTGAATTGACACCACCCCTGTGAAACTGGAACTGGGAATCAGCAGCCAAACATATTTCATCTCATGCCTTCTTTGAATTTCTTTTAAGGATAGATATTTGTGGATTAGTAGCTTGTGCTAAAGGAATTGAAGATTTTTTTTTTTTTAATATTGTTTTGAAACCTTTTCATGTTTGCTCAAAATCTCATGGAAGTTAATCAAAGTGGGAACAGTAATTGCAGTAAAGTTAACAGAAGGAAACAATCTTTGCCTAAAAATGCACCTATGAAGTCATTACTGAAGACACAACCCCCAATTCAGAAATGGGGAAATCAAATGTAGCAAGATGGGCATTGAAAACTTGTAATTCCGTGGTCTGATCTCTTGTAAGTGACATTCAGACTTTCCTACCTTCATGTAAGGCTTCTAAGCATTGGGTTCCCAGCGTTATGGTGGGTTTTGAATGTGTTTGTTGTTTTGTTTTTTTTTAATCCATGAAGATAGGTGATTGTCTAAATTGTGAACCTTTTTATTGGATTGGTTACAAACCTGCCTGTATAGTATTTATATAAACACTTTAGCTTTGTAATATATTTGGTTCAAAGTCTAGTTCTGTACAGTATAAATATTATGTAAAAATATTTTTTTAAGAAGCCTGTATGAACTGCATATGCTAATACAGACGATTGTCTTTCAGGTCTTAAATGTACACTTGGCTTCATTTCTGTTGAAGTACGATAGGCATGTAGTAGAACATTATTAGCATGTCTTTACCTTTCATTACCTATTCAGACAAGATCACTATCTAACGCCACAGGCACAGGAGTGTGGCACTTCTTACACAAGACTTGAAGGCTTTTGTTTTATATAGAAATGTATAACAGCTTATGTTATTTTGAGTTAGTAATGTAAATTATTATGTAAATAACCAGAACTTTTGCACTGGCTTGGGGGTAAATGTTAACATTGTGTTGCTCTTCTAGTTCTGTATTCAAATTTTACTGTTAAGCAGCACATTTTTCCTTCATTCTCCCCTTCAGCTGTTCAATAAAATATTTTCTTCTGCATTTTGTGCCAAACTATATTTTGTTTAAGCATTCAGCATTTGTTGGTTATACTTGCACCCATTGGGTTAGCTGTCATAAATATATCAATGCCAAATTGCCAAAACTGTGTTATGCCCTGTGGGGGAGCAGTGGCTTATCTCTGAATGTTTTTGGTTTTTTTTTTTTCCTTTCTTCATTATGGCGATTTTGTTTTGGTTTTTTGTTTTCGTTGGGGTTTTGTTTTTGGTTTTTGTTGGTGGTTTGTTTTGGTTTTTTAGGGTGGGGGGGCGGGGAAGGGAACATAGAAGTAACCAGTTCAATATGATTCTCTTTTCCTATTATCTAAATGGGGTTGTAAGGCACTGACTAGGCCTCCGTACTGTACAAACTATTCTACTCTCATCCTACCTGGGACTTGGAGGAGGCACCACTTATTTTTCTTAAACACTTTCTACTTTCAGAAGAAGCTGCTATGAAAGCAGCTCCTGCCTCTACTCCACAGGAGCAGAGCAACAGACTGGAGGAGTGAAAAGCAGACTGAATTATTTCATTCACCAGGAGGGAGAATGGATCAGAAGTCCATGATGCAGTAGGCAGCATCCACTCCTTTTGCTTTCTCTGGGAGAAGTGTTGAGACATAGTTCTACCACCAACAGTCCTCAGGATTTTACACAGACCAACTTCTTAAGAAGCAAAAATCTGCTCCTGCCAGAGAGCCCTGGGGGCATGGTTTTGGCTGCTGTTTTACAGGAACTTGCGAAGTCTTGCATCGGATTGTTTAAATGCGATTGAAATCCTCACATTCATGTTTAGTTTCTTGGAGTCAGCATCCAAGTAGTGTAAAAGGCACTGGCGGGTGATTCTAAAGACTTCGCAATTGAACTTCTACCTCTGTTTCCAACAGCAGCACCACTGCAAGCTTTTTTCCTTCCTGTTCTGGAGGATGACTAAATGCCAAACGCTCTATTACTTCATGTTTCAGTTGCACTAAAACAAAGACTTGTAGATCTAAAAGCACTATGCATTTAATAATTTGTCTGACCATTATCAGCTCATTTTGCTAGGAAACCATCGTTGTTTTGTGATGTCACAGCCATACATGTTATCATTATGATGTTCTAGAACTTTTCATTGAAGTTCATTGAAAGCTAGCGTCACTTTTAATATACTTGCTGTCTAGCAGCAAGAAGCTGAACTGATACCATGGAAAAAAGTAGTCTAAGCGAGAAGGGAGGATTTGAAATGGACTTCTCTATAGCAGAAACTGCATATATTTCAGCTCAGGATGAAATGGTTAATTCCGCAATCTCTGTTTCTTCTGCCACTCCACTGTGCATTAAAACCGCAGCTGGTGACTCTCCTTTGAGGTCTATATTAGAAGAAAATACTTTTCAAGCTTTGAATGATGGGCCATGGGTAAAAAGACCGCGTCTTAATGTCTGTGATGACGGCCCCACTGAAGATAATGATTTTTTATCCCTCACCTTTCCGAACAAACTCTGGAAAATTGTTGAGAGTGATCAGTTTAAATCAATTTGGTGGGATCATGGTGGAAATTGTGTTGTGATTGATGAAGAGCTCTTTAAAAAGGAGGTGCTAGAAAGGAGAGGACCTTTGCGAATTTTTGAAACTGATTGCATGAAAAGTTTCATTCGTCAGCTTAATCTGTATGGATTTAGCAAAATGCGGCAAGATTTTCAAAGGTCTGCATCACTTGCTGAATTTCTAGCAGAAGAAAAAGCAGCTTCTGCCTTTAGCAAGGTAAAATATTAATATAGTTTGTCCAAGCCACGGATGTCCCTTGCTTTCTAAAATAATCAAATGGGTTTTGCGTGTCAAAATAAAAGGCTTTGTTTTAAGTTAATCATCGTGATGCAAAGAATCAAGGATGAGGATGTGATGGACTCTCTGATTTATCCATCACTCATTTCACAAATTATTCTCCTATATCAGAGTTCTCAAATTAATGACTGTTATTCACTTGAACACAAAAACGATCTTATAGTTTGCTTTTGCTCTTCCTTAAGCCATTGCAACAAAAATATCCTCTCGCTTCATTCTTACTTCCACTTATTACCAGATCTAACTGCTTTTGCTTTCTTGTGCCCTGAGAAATGTATGTGGCCAAAAAGTTTCTTAAGGAAAAATGACTTTCATGTGTTAATCACTGAAAATTAATGAGATTTTTTTTCTTCCTAGTGCACTTTGATGTTTAAGGTTAAAATTGTCTTGAAGTTAGACCTGTAAAAGGAATATTACATTAGAGGTTCTTTTATGTTCCTAATAATCCTTAAATTTAGTAAGACTGAGTGTTTTTAAAATACCTTTTACCTTTTCCACTTTGCATTTTATTTGGCTTCATTAATCCAGGTTTTCTGGTTTTGTCTACAAGTCTGAATTTAGCCCTTGGAGTGTTTTAAAGTTAGGGAACTTTCACTTTTGAGTCCTACTTCCAACTGTTTTGTACAATCTTTTATGCAGCCTTAATGTGGGATCTAAAAACTGTGCCAGTGTCCTTTGTAATATTCTTGTCCATCTCATAATACGATTGACTTGTGCTTTCCTTACTTCCTTACAGGGCAGTAATTAAATCTTTCTCCTTGCTTTTTTCTAGTTACAGTTCTACCATAACCCAAACTTTAAGAGAGGCTTTCCAAATCTGTTGGTAAGGTGTAAGAGAAGAGTTGGCATCAGAAATACACCAGCAGTTGCTTTTTCATTGGATCAAGAGTTCAATGAGACCTGCTTTAGGAACGAGGGAAGAAGTCCAGATGTTATGTCCGCCTTGGGAAGTGCTGCCATGGAGGAGAATGACTTGCTTACACCTGCTCCAAAGGAAACCATGCAGGTACCTGGGTTAAGGAAGTCTGCATCAAATAAAGGACTTGTCAGAGCAACTACCCAACTCAAAAGTGGATTCACTTCTTCACCTGCAGCTTCACTGAGGCCATCAGAACATGCTACAGCAGAAGACGGTGATAAGTTAAATCAGTTGGCTCCGTTCCATTTATCGCAACATAACAGCCATAGCCAAGCCAGCAGCCAAGATATAGATTCCACTGCAACCACATCTGCTACCTCTTTATATCATGTCATACCTCCTGTCCCAAACAATCCTTTTGGACCTTTTAGAGGGCCTCCTGGTTTCCCAACCACATATCCAGATTTATCAGTGATGCAGGCTCACTGGGCTAGTTTGCTACCATTTTGTAACCCATGGTTCTCGATGCCCATGATTGCAGCAGCCTCCGCTCTTCCAATGTCAAGATCTTCTCATCACCGTGCTCCATCATACCATCACTGCCCTAACTGCAACTGCACATCTAATAACGCACCTCCTGGCAAAGGGACTGGACCCAAGCCTACTGATTATACAGGATATCACCGCTAAAGCAATGATTTTAACATTTCATATTCCAGGGGAATAAAGTCTGAAAAATCTGCAGTGCAATTATCTGAAGAATAAATCTTCTCCATTTCTCCTATCTTGTTTATCTAATGTAATTCCAAATTTATTTTGTATTTCATCAACCAGGAACTATTTAACCAAAAGTTATTGGTCTGCTTTAGGGATTTCTAATTATTAGCAAGCTTGGATTTCTAAGGAAGAGATCATAACAGTGGGTAATGGTCTTTCTAAAGATACTTTTTATGTTCATCCCTCACCTCTTGCTAGGGGGGAGAAGGGGTATGCTCAACGAAGCTCAGGAGGCCTGCATCTCTCTTCTGTTAAGGAGGTGGTGTTATATGAAGGGATGTGTGAGTGTGGGTGCATGAGGTGCGTGTACGCTATATGGAGGAAAGTTTCCTTCACCCTGTTACTGAGGCAATGATTTGTGATAAGATCATTCACTAAGGCTTCGTCCAGAGACCAAGGCTTTGACCTGAGGATTTAAGCTAGACCTCAGCCACATGATACTCTTCCTTCTCACTGTAATGACTCATTATTTTGCAATAGCAGATTTGTAACACATACTCTGTTGGATGACCCACATTTTCAAGTGATTCGTGTTAACTATCATAAGACTGTAAACTTCATGCTAAGCATGTATTATTACTACAGAGTCTGGTACGGTCTCTGAGAGCGCGCCTAAATCAGATCCAAGAGAAGAGAACTATACATTCAACAGACCAAAACCAGAAAAGATTGGTCACATTCATTTTCACTGAGCAGCAGGTGAGTGCTTGTTAAGAGGGAGAGAACATAATGGGGAAAAATTTAGGAATGACTTAACCACATGGTATCACCTTCACTCAGGTCATTTTGAAAAGATGCTGCTGTTCAGGGATTCTTTGGTGAGAAGAACCACATTTTCAGTTAAGTATTACGGTATTTGAATTCCTTCATATTTGGATTTGGAATATTTGATGTTAACTAGAAGACATTTTGTTCCTTTTTTGGGAAAAATTGTGAGCATGGGGCCTGTGCCCATTGCAATTAATGTTGGAAGTTCATGCCCCAATTAGCTAGAGAGAGATTAAATTATGTTTAAAGGAATATTTATTAAAAACCTTCAAGAAGCAGAGTGGAATGATTATTGGAGTTTAGCAGGGCTATCTTGATATGCCAATGGTGGTTCTTTTCCCTATGATGCAGGAAACTAGGTTTTACTTCCCTGCCCTGGTCACATAGCCTGTAGCCCAATCGTGCATTAAACTGCTGTAGCATTAATCAAGGATTCCTCAGCATTTGGGGGGATCTAAAGGGAATTGTTGAGTGCAAACGAATTTCATATGCTGCTTATAGGTTTTTGTACTATGCATCACTGGTACCCAAACACTTACCAAAGACATTTGGTTAAGTCTTCCTATCATCCAATTTAGTTGTGGTCCAGTCGATCAGTCTTTTCTCAGACAAACACTATGGTCCTCTGCAACAAGGTGACTTGCATCAGCTGCACAGAATTGGTCCCTTTTGCATGCAATGCCTATTAAAAAACTGAACCCCTCTGTAGTGTGCAGTGTCTTGTAAAACAGATTAAAGCTGGAAGAGATTTGGTGCTGTGGGCACACATGAATGCAGCTGTGTGGCAGTTGACATGTTTAGTGATACAGGAGATGATTGTAGTCAGCCTGAATATTTACATTTTATATGAAATGACAAACTACCGTGACATAAAGGAATGTGACATATCTTGCAATTGTATAGGCAATTTAATAAAAGAATAAGCACACAATTGCTCATTAAGTCCTATGTCAAGCAGTTTCCAATCATAGACAATTGCCTGCTGGCATTTATATTTACAATTCTGTGAGTATCTTTTCTGAGTAGCATTGTGTGCATATAATTCACTTAGCTTTGTGCTGCACAAAAGCTCCAGATAACTACTCCCACTGGAAGACTAAGTAAATCTGTCCTAGATGCCTGTCTCCTCCTGTTTCTTTTCCAAAATGTGAATTACAACTCAAGAATAATGAGGTTCACCTGAGAGTCCCACGCTTGGGTAAATGAGAAGTCAATCAAAGATGCAGCTGTAATGGGTTTTTACCAGCTGGAGGATAGGCTTGTAAAAATGTTTGTGGCCTGCGTACACATTGGTAGCCTTGGTGCAGGTTTTAGCCTGTAGAAAAAATTAAGAACAGAGTTTGGGTCTAGTTGAGACCTCTTCAAGGAGTAAATATCTAGAGATCTTTTCCTTGGCTGAATACCTGACACATATCAACAATTCATGCTGAGAACGCAGCATTAATTACTGGTATAATGGTTACAAATGTTAACACAGGTGAGGGGATCTTCCAATGAAATGGAAATGATCAAAAAGCGGCAAAACAGGGCTTTGAGTTGGTCTTCAAAGGAGTCTTCTACCTTATTTCCAAAATGGTTCAATCTATGAAGTTTTCTTTTGTAAAGGAGAAGGGCAATTTTGATTGTCCTTGAGGCAAATTCTTGGCCTCCTTGATCAGACAGACAGTGAGATACCAGCTATCATAAGGATTCCTGCAAGTTGGAGTAAGATGCTCGAACTCATTGCATAGGCCAATAAAGAGCTACTCAATGCCACTCTGTTGCTACCATCCGTCATGGGGTCCTAACAAGCAGTCGGCATTACTATGGTGAATCCTTTAGCTCCACTTATATCACAGTGTGTGTGTGTACAGCTCGAGATGGGTGTTATTTTATTCTAATTGTGTTCATTTTATGATGCTGTATTTTTAAAGGGATCCTCTTGTGATGTAATGCCAATATTATGTGCTCGCTATTGTGATGGTTTTGAATGCTTATACAAATCATAGCATAGTGCCCATGGGTGTTTTAACTTTCATGATCTAAGAAAAGTTTATAGATATGTGACAGTCAAATGTAGGTAAGAAAGTTATGCTAAGGAACAGTGTTTGAAAAAAATATAGCAATCGGATGACTGGCTATACTGCCTTGAAGTCCTTCACCAGTATTTCGAGTTTGGCTTGTAATTTTGCTGTAAAATAGGTATTTCTATCCATTAAATTAAGTTTTTTCCCCATTTCAATTTTAAAGAGTGATGAATATCATCTCCAGGGAAATAAAAATGATGAGGGATAGTTTGATGAAGTCATTCTAAAGTAAATGCTGGTACCGGTACACAATTTATTTATTTTAGAGAGTGGAGGTGTCTGGAAATCTAATGCATGCAGGCACCCTATGATCCCTTTCTGTGGTCCTTTTGTCCCCACCTCTCCTGCCATTCCCAGTATTCTCACGTAGCAGCAATACCTCTATGCAAATTTGAGCATCCTGCAACCTACTGAATAGCAGCAGTGAACACAATCACACTCAGGAATTTTTTTGACAAAGCTAGAAGCAACACCAGAGGTAGTCGAGATATTTTGCTGCAGATATGGGAAGATGCTGCTGCACCTGTTTACTTTGTGCTGGCATATGAAAGGCTTTTTATTTTCTTCAGCATGTAAAAGAAGCAGCTTAAAAATGCATAAATTGATAGGTCAAGCTTCTGCATTTGCCAGGCTTCCAGGAAGGTATAATGAATGCAGGTATAAGGTAAGTAACAGAGGATGATTCAAGTGTCGTTAATGTAAATGGGAATCATATACAGACACCGAGAAGAACTTACAAAGATGCTGAGATTGGAAAAGATGCTCATTAACATAGAGTTATTCTGGTACTGATATACTTCTAAACAATTTGTTTCTTTTGTTACAGTTCATCATCAAGTATTTGGAGCCTTTTTATTTAGTTGCTGATAATGAGTAGAATGATCCAAGCCACATGTTTTACTGTAGATCAAGAGCCCAACATCCCTGACATAAAAGCCAGGGTTATACCACACACTCTGCAATGTGCATCAATGTGTTACACTGCTGCCCTGCCAACTGATTTGCCGTCCTGTCCTCAGCAACACAGTTCACAAAAGTTGTCCATTTCACAGGAACTGAGAGCAAGCCCCTGCTAAGTAAAAACTCACCCAGTGGCCTTGACGGGAAGAAAATCACAAGAACGAAAAATAATGGACTTTGAAGTCATGACCAGCTGCTGTGTTCATACAAACAAACTTGACATCTTATTTCCTGGACCTTCCCAGAAATGGGAAGCTGATAGCAAATTAAAAGATCACCCAGCGGTCATAGCAGGAGAAGTTTCAAAACACCCAAAGGTTAAGAACTGTGAAGTCAAGAAGACAAGATGCATAGTCTTCATCCATACAAACATGCCAGTTGTCACCTAGAGAAGAGCAATGGTATTGGTCCCAATGCTGCACTGAGTTATCATCATTTCCTGACTCTGAATCCCATGCAAAGATTACCTCTTATAACTGGGCTGTCTGGTTGTCGGCACGCACCCACGTTTAGCAGCAATGAATGCCTACCAGTTTGCCCTACTGCCGTTCTCTCATCCACGGTTTCCTATGCCGTCACCTTTTGCCCTTTCAGTGCCTGGAAATGTCATTCACCACCACAACACATCCCCATGTTATCATTACTGTCAGTGCTTTTGCTGCCTTAGGAGCTGGAGATCCTCAAAATCAAATTTAAATTAAGAACTTTGATGATACATGAAAAAAATATTGCAGGGACACATGCAATGAATCCTCTTAATACACATTTCCACTTTCTCATTTGGGAAACTGCTAAAAATTTAAGTCTCCAGACTTTTAACTTCCTTAGGTTTTTCTTCCTCCTCCTTACCTTTCCGTTTCTATTGTTCTGTGATCTTTTAAATAAATATAGTGCTCTGAAAATGGGCCTGTTGGTTCCCGCGCTGTCAAAAAAAAGCGCAACCAGCCAGCTCTGTCCTTCATTGAAGTGTACTGATGAAATATGTTACACTGAATTATACCAAAGCTACACAAATGGGCTTTTTGAATAGCTTTAAACTGAAAGGAGTTAAAGATTTGAACATTTGCCTTTTTTAGACTGTCAAGTCATGCTTTCCTCATATAAATATTTTACCATCGTTTTGTCAAACCATTCCCTGAGAAAAACCCTTAGTAAGATATTAAATGAGTACGTAATATAGTTACCATTTGCTTGAAGTGATTTTCCTTTCTAAGCACAGAAGAGAGATTAGGTATAAAATACTGACAATCAGCATATGGGCTCTAAATCCAACTCGGGCAAGGGCTTGCTGCATGACTTTGGTAAGGCTCTCTCTCCTCCCCTTAATTTTTGCACGAGTAAAATTAAAATAATGTTACCTCTTTCTCGGTGTGGGAGTGACACTTAATTAATAATGTTTTACAAACATGCTGAGATCTTTTGAGGAACAAGAGGCAATAAAGACTATGGATTGTGGGCAGGTAGGAGTCAAAGGTTATTACAGACAGATTGAAATTAAATGTGGTGCAGCTTTGCTAATGAAAGATTTAATCTTAAGTGTTATAGGAAAAAAAAACCATAATGTATGTGCTGACTGGAGGATTATCTTGCCTCAGATTCAAAATGCTATGGCTATGCTGAGATGCTAGACACAGAGCTATCCTATCTCATTCAGTAAAACAAGTGAATTTCTTACTGAAGCACAAATAACTTTATCATAGATGAGCATTGAATAAACCGTGGCACAAATGGATTATTGACAGTGATGTATGACGGCTTTTTGATGATCTCTAGTGAAATGTAAAAAGATTGCTAAATATATCATTTAACAAAGGCAAGGGTTTCTTTTATTGGACCAACTGCATAGCTGGGATAGTTAGAGAAGCTTTCGAAGATAAGGCATTGTTCATTAGTTTCAACATGCCTTCTGGAGGCACACACGAGGCAGATCTGTCTGGTGGCCGTGGCATCTGCCTCCAGGCTGCCACTGTGTTGGAATCAAACTGCTCAGCATACACCTGTTTTCTGGAGGCACGTTGGATCCAAACTGAGAAGACCTGAGAAGCGGCGCACTTAGTTGCATAATGTAAATGCAGACAGGTGCAATTTTCTCCAGCTGTTTTTCAGTTTAATCCTGACGCACCTCCTGAGAAGAGGCATGAACAGAGTAGTTCCACATGCCCTGCACACTTCTGTGTCTCAGTGACACCATGCAGGGTTGGACCAGAAAGGGCCACAGGAAGAGCGCACACTCCTACCACAACTTCCTGATCTGCAGGAGGTGTGTGGCTCAGTTCCACCTGGCTGTGGCAGCAGTGGCAGTGAGATGAATATAACTATAATGACCTAATCAGTTAATGGCATGTTAACTGGTAATGTAACTATAATTTTCATAACATATGTACATTTGATTTAGAATGGAATGCTGCTGAATTTTGAAAGGTTTTGGAGGCATGCCTTAAGTCTAAAAAGGCTGAACAATGTTGCTCTGAGAAAATATAATTCACACCCATATGCATTCCCCTTCTGAACATGGCCAGGCTGCCACATCTGGGATTAGAGGAGACAACCAAAGCAGTGGAAATGCATAGGGGGTGCATGTGCACCCTCTGAGAGCACTGGTGCATCCCCTGACAGGCCACACTCCCCACTTAGGCGACGGGCAGGTGGGAGTGCTGGTGCCCCCCTGCGAGGGCCAGGAGCACCAGAAGCACCACAGCCGCTTCTGGGAGTACAGTGGCTGTTTCCCGGTTGGAGAGATCAGCCATGGGAGACCTCCCCCGTTGCTGACTGGTCACTGGGGGGGGGGCACATCCCCCCACAACTAAGGTGGCACCAGTCACCCATAAACCAAAGTATATCCCCTTCAACATGCAAGGGAGCTGCCAGTAAAGCATGCTTTCTGAAGTGCCCTGGGCTCTTATAGTAATTCCCTCTCAGACCCATAATAGCCCCAGTTTGTGGACCCCCTTGGCACACCAGAAAGCAGAACTGTTGGCACAGGTTGGGCTGTGGTGTTAGGTCTACGTGGGAGGAGGGGAGTTGGATGGTTGGCAGGCTGTTTGATCATATTTTGCTGGTATAATTTAAGGCAGAATTGTCCCAAGCCTTGGGTAAACACCTTATTTGTACAAATCTAAAGAAACAGTAATACATCGGGCGCTACACATTTTATTTTTTATTGAGTAGGTAATTTACCCTGCTGTAATACCTAGCGACTGTAGAATCGATGATATCACTGCAGTAACAAACGCCATGTATGTCATAGGCAGGATGTCACTTCACAACTCCAACTGTCCACAATTCCCACACATGCCGTAACGGGGGCTTAAGCTGTCTTTAAGAACTGCTGAACTGAGTGCCTGAACATTAGACTTCCAGGTTTGACTTGCTCCTATATTGAATTTAAATGCCTATTACAAAAAAAAAAGTTTGCAATGGCAGTAGCTCTGAGTTCTGCTGACAAAAAATGTTTGGCCCTGAAAAATCTAATAAAAGGCTTTCATCATTTCCTTTAATCCTGGATCAGAAGGCATCACAAGAGGACTTCTTAGAAGACCCTGCTTATGAACCAGAGCAAGGAGAACTTGGCTCCCTCAAAAAGCTTCATTTCCACAGCTACAAAAAAAGCATGGCAGCAACAGAAGAAAAGAATGAGCTGCTTTTGCTCTCATTTCCCCCAAAACTGCAGCGGATAGTGGGAAGTGATGAGGTCAAGTCCATTATTTGGAACGATAATGGAGACCGTATCATTATTGATGAAACATGCTTTCAAAGACAGATTCTGAACAGAACCCATGTCTTGGAGATTTTTGAGACTGATAGCACAAAAAGCTTCATCCGACAGCTCTACCTCTATGGATTCAGCAAAATACATAAAGACATCACTTGGCACTATCCTCAAGCAGAGAAAAACAGAGCTAGAGGAAGAATACTGGAAACAAGAAGAAAAATCTGTTTAAAATAATTTCCTTGCTTTACGTAAAGGACCAGATTTTCAGGTCTTGGTCCTTTGGCTGCCATGCTTTCAGCTCTCTCTGCTCTCTCCCAATGCTTTTCGTCTCAGGCATTGAGTCATATAGCATAACGCAGAGATACACAAAGACGACTCTGCATGATTATGTATTATCCATGAAGAGCTGTTTCAGTAGCCTGGGGTGCAGGGTGATCAAAGACAAGAAAGTCGGCTGCTCCAAAGAAATATATTGTTTTTCAGGATTCAACCACTTAAAGAAGAGCATAAAAGGGGGAAGCAAGGAAGTTAAGTGTGTTGTCATCGTCATCATCATTTACAACACGAATCCAGCTTCCAACACCTGTCTGGATCGTCCCAGCCAACGACACACCCTTTGCTTCAGGAACTGAGTGGCCGTCTTTTCTGTGAAGCAAAGTAACATCTGGGATTGGTGAGATCATTGCACTAAGTGTTTTTCTGTCTCTGAATATAGAAACTGCTGAGATAATACTTGTTGTACTAATAAAATTAGACTTTGATTTTAGGACACAGCTGTCTGTGTTCATATTTCACATTCCATTTAAGGGTTAATTGTGCTTTAACTATTCCTAAGCACTATCTGGTGGTCGGTGGTGCGAACACTTTATGCAACTGGTCTGGTGACTCTGGGCCTCCTCTCAACTCAAGAGTGTAGAAGCTCAAATTGTGCCAAACCCCTGTGCTTGATGATTCCCATTTCAGACTGATCCAGATCATGGTGTCTTAAAATATACCATTTACTGGGGAAAATAACTGAGGAACTGGAGTATTCATTTATTCTTTTGCGTTATGTTTTTTAAGCAGGCAGCGTAAGGCTGAGCCAGGGGTTAACAACCCACCCACCAGATGTAAAATTTAGTCAAGCAGTAGCATTTTAACAATTGTTTTAGGCAAAAAAAATATTTGCCTCAATTCCAACACTCAGCACCTTGTGATTGGGTCCCATCTGTATAAATCCCATTCTGCAGTCTGAGTTGCAATAAAATGTCATCTAATTACCTGTATTATTTTACAGTCACTAGAGCAATACAACTATTCTAAAATAACCATGGAGCATTTCAGAATGAGTTCCTTTTTTAATTCTGTATTCACACCAGTAATTTTCCAGTAAGTCTGCTCCCAGGGTAATATTTTCAGTTCACTTAAGTACCAGAACAGATACTGAGAAAGTGGATTGAGTTCAGGAAAGAGAAACAAGTGTGATTAACTCCTGCTGGGGTTGACTGAGTCGGAGCTATAAAGGACTTGTATCAAAAATGTACTAAGCAAAAACAGAAGGGAAGGAGGAAAGCATAATGTTTGAAGGATGTAAAAATCTAGGATGGAGAATTATTTAATGAGAATCTAGGAGGGAAATTAGAATTAATAGGATGAAGTTTAAAACAGGGCATATGTAAACTGAATATCAGGGGAAAAAATCTGAAAGGGAAACAACTGCAACAGTTTTCCAGCTGAGTCGGTGACAACCCTGTAGTTCTGGACACCTGAAACTCTGGATAAATATTAAAAAATGCACTCTAGGGAAGAGTGGCCTGGCCACTGAGATTATCAACTGGATATATAAATCAGTCATTTTAGTGATAAAAAATAAATCAATGATATGCACCTATATGTAAATGGTTTACATCAGCAGATTTCCAAAGGGTGTTGCAAAACAGTCAGTGTCATTACCCCCACTTTACAGATGAAGACATTTAGACCCAGGCAGGGAAATGACTTGCTGAGAGTCACCAAGCAGGCCACTGATGCAACTGGAAATAGAGCCAATGTCTTCTGAGTCCCCATCCACCTTTCCAAAGCTTCACTGGGAATTGTATGGTAATGAGATGCTCACCAAGCTTTCCCTAGGCTTCAGATGTACTTAAAATTTCACAGAGGTGATAGCAACTGCATTTAGTCTGTAATTCTGTCATGTGAAGTATCCCCATTTATATTCACTGTTAATTTCCACCACTTTATAAAGAATTTAAATAAAAGCTGCTCCTGTTAAGTGGCAGATAAAAATCCTTGAAAAATGTGCCTGTCTGCATTGTACTCTACTCAAATGCTTGATTGTTCTGCTGGAAACTATGGGAAAAAGTGTTTAAAGCTATGAGGTGGGTTTGACCCCTTTATTTTTTCAACATCTTCATCGGTGACCTGAAAGATGGGTTAGAGTGTGCCCTCAGCAAGTCTGCAAATGACACCAAACTTTGAGTAGTAGATATGTTTGAGGGCAAGGCTAGGATTTGGAGGGTGCGTCTACAAATGCATTAATGCCGAGTTATGGCACATTACATTTAGTACCTCTAATATGAGGTACTAACTAAAGGCGCAGTAGCAACAGCCCATGGTCTTTTTGTGGCGCTTAATGCACAGTAGAAGTCCACTGCACAGTTTTTGCTGTGATGCACTAATGCGCAATAGAATGAGTCCGCTGCGCATTAAGCATCTCCTGTAGCACACCTAGAGAGACTTTGACAAATTAAAGGATTAGCTCAAAAGAAATCTCACAAGGTTCAACAAGGACAAGTGCAGAGTCCTGCACTTAGGACAAAACAATCCCATGCACAGTACAGGCTGGGGGCTGACTGCATGGGCAGCAGCTCTGCAGAAAAGGACCTGGGGGGTACAATGGACAGTAAGATGGATACGAGCCAACAGTGTGCCCTTGTTGGGAAGGCTAAAGGCATCCTGGGCTGCATTGGTAGAAGCATTGCCAGCAGATTGAGGGAAGAAATTATTCCCCTCTATTCACCACTGGTGACGTCACATCTGGAGAGCTGTGTCCAGATTTGGGTGCCCCCACCACAGAAAGGATGTGGACAAATTGGAGAGTCCAGCAGAGGGCAACGAAAATGGTTCAGGGGCTGGGGGACATGTCTTGTGAGGAGAGGCTGAGGAAACTGGGCTTATTTATCTGCAAAAGAAAAGGTGGGGAGGGAGGGCATTAATAGCAGCCTTCAATGAACTGAAGCGGGGGGATCCAAAGAGGTTGGAGCTGGACTGTCCTCAGTGGCGGCAGATGACAGAACAAGGAGCAATGGGCACAAGTTGCAACAAGGGAAGTTTAGATTACATATTAGGAAAATCTTTCTCACTAGGAGGGTAGTAAAGCACTGGAACAGGTTATCCAGAGAGGTTGTGGAGTCTCCATCCTTGGAGGTTTTTATGGTCCAGCTAGACCAAACCTTGGCTGAGATGATCTAGTTGGAAATGTTCCTGCTTTGAGCAGGGGGTTGGACTAGACCTGACCTCCTGAGGTCCCTTTCAGCCCTAATTTCTATGATTTGTGGTGGTGACTTCTGCAATACCTAAATGGGATGCCATTTGAACTAAGGTGGAACTGGCCAGTTCTGCACCCTCAGTGGCAGTAGTGCAGAGGCAGCAGAAACAGGGCAAGGCAGCCAGAGGTTTGCTGCTACAGGGGAAGGTGTAAGAGGCCAAAAAAGGAGGTGACATGTCAAAAACTGATTTTTGGGGGTGAAAGAAAGGAGGTGAGAGGGTTAACCCTCTCCGACACCCTCCCCCTGTAGCATCCTGTTACTATGGCTGCTGCCCCTGACTCTATCACCCCTGACCTGCTCTCCCTGCTGCCAGAGCTGCAGCTACTGCATGGAAGGTGCAGGATGTGTGCGCACCGGGGTAAGGGCACCCCCAGCTCTATTCCAGAGCCTTTGCCAAGCAAATCACACGCCCATTGTTATGCTACTGCATTTGAACAATTTGAACAGCAATTTCTGTGGAACATAGATCAAACGAGATCACCAAACTGCCCTTCAAAACTCTCTTCCTATTCCTATTAATAGTGTACAAAGTCATGCAAAAGAGAACACAATCTTTTTAGTCTCAAGGTGGCTCTGCTTCCTAGTAAGTGAGATTCAGGATTTCAGTGTTCAGTCTTCATCTTCAGAGACCTTTGAAAGCACAGTAGGAGCAGAGCCTATGGGACCAGACGACCATGAGGGCTTGACCCACAGGTACATTTTTAAGCCCTGACCCTTCATTATCTGTGCTTTGTTCTCTGTCTGTCCATTCTGGTAGCACCACACACCATTGACAGCAGTTATCATAATTGTACCCAGAAACAGCAGGAGTTCAAGGGTTTGAAGCAGGTGATGAGATTCCTCAAAACGCTATCAGAGCAGTAACGCTGTCTCTGGTGACTTAGAGCGAGAGCCTGATCCTTTTCCTGTAATACACGTAGAGCTTCCACACATTTTAGTGAGAGTTTTGTCAAGGCAAAGAACCTGCAGGAGAAAGCCCCTAATAGTTACCCAGAGCACAATACAGCAAAAAACATTAAGGGATGGTTGATTAGAGGATGCCAGTGAGAGGGGAGATGCTTTCTATTTTTAACGTTCTAAAACCTTGGATACAACTAAAGTAGAGCAGAGATCCAAAAATCAAAATGCCAAAATAGACTCGTTTAACACAGCAGGAGAGCCTAATGGCTCCAGTGGAGCATGATCAGAGCCCCACAAGCTTCATGCCAGCAACAGAGATGGGGGGGAGGTGTAATAATAATGCAGGAAAACATTAAGTTACTGATGAAAAGCGGGATAATCATGCTGTATGATGAAGTTTAGCATCACAAGACAGGTGTGTAACTCCTAAGCTGCCACAGAAAGCCTAAGGCATGATACTGAAATCTGTTCAATCTGGCCACAAACTGACAAAAAGACAAGTAGTTGACTAAAAACAACTTTCAGTAGTGAAATATAGAGACATTTTTAAAATTATTGGCATAAGGAGATCACAGGTAAGGAGGAAAGTTTTGATGAGCATGGAAGGAGAGAAACATGACTGGGTCCAACAACTTCTGGGTCCAAAATCAGAGCTAAATAAAGGACTACCAAGAGATGCAGATTGAGTATCTATGCCTTTCTAGCTATGGAGCTGTGAACCGTTCACGTACAAAAGACCTCATCACAACAGCCAAACACTTGCGATTGCAGCCAAGACACGTTTGACACAAACAGCAGCAAACTATTGCCATTCATTTCACTCTTACTAGCTCAGTCCAGCTGGCTGCCCTCCTTTCCTCTCTCACAAGACACAAAGCCTCAGCAATTTGCTACAGATTTCGGGGCATCTTCTCTGTTACTACTTACAAAGTTGTTAAGGAAAAAAAAAAAGAAAAAAATGGCAGTTGTGCTTAGTTATGGTGGAAGTAGGTTACTGTACCAAGATAAGATGTTACTGGAAAACAAAACATATTATTTGCAGCTATTGCCTTGGTGTATAGATTTTACCATCAGTTCTTATGAGCTATGGGAATAGTAACGGTTGAGCATTTGGTATAGCTACATCTTACTTTAAAGGACTCGTCACGGTCAGACAGGATTAAATGGGTCAATGTTCTAAAGCAGGGTGGCAAGCCTTATTTTTAGGGAAAGTCCTGACCCTAGCCAAACTCAACTAGCTAAATATCAACGTGGCACTCAAAAGGCACACTTAAGATTTCTGAATGGTAACAGCCGCTTGACAAATGGATTCAGTGGTATCTTACATAGCCTTCCCTTCCTGGTGGGGCACTACTGTTGGAGCCACAAAACTGCAAATCCTCCATTCAGTCTCTTGCCAGCCTGCCCCCATGTACCTCCTATGCACCTGGAGACAAAGGACCTGTATGTTTTATGATGACCAAGGGCAGCAGGTGCCATTGTGCAGGCTCCACAGTTCAATCTAACTGATGAGGTTCTGCTCATCCCCAACACAGTGGGAAGGATAGAATGGGATTTGCCTCTGTGCTAATAAAATCTTAGTCTTTCAGATTAGTCATAAGTTTTCACACTCACTTTAATATTTATTTTAAAAATTACATTCCCATAATTTATTAATGTTTTCCATGTGTGAGTAATTTCAAAGCTTATACCTCTTTTATTATATTTTATCCAAACATCTCTAATGCCAAGCCTGTTCTCACCCTCCAAAGCACCTCTGTCATGTTATAAAGCTGGGGTAGGCAATTATTTGGGCCTGTGGGCCACACAGGGTGTCCCCTCCCCACAACAACTTACCAAAACTTTTTATGTGGGATGGGGCCATGGGCAGGCGGGGACCAATGTCTGGGAGTGGGACAGGCAGACGAGCCCAGGATTGCAGAGCTGGGTCATGTGGCGGTACCAGTGCGGGGCCAGGGCAGAGCTGCAATCCACTGCCTGCACACCCCTGAGATGGGTGCTGGTTCTGTGGGCCAGGGCATGCAAGGAGCAGATTGGGGCTCTGCCCCAGCCCTGTCCCCATGCTGTCACTGCCCCAAGATCCCACACGCAGCCCTGGACACAGCTCCCCACTGAGGCACGGACCCATCCTGGCAGCCTGGCCGCACAGCCCCCCGCTAGTCTCCACAGAGACCCTGCGATGGAGGGACAGTGACACTGCAGGGCCGGGTCCAGCCCCGAGGCAGAGCTGCGATCCAGCGCCTGCACGGCCCCGCCACAGAACTGGGGCTCTGTCCCAGTTCCGCGCTATCGCCGCCCTGCAATCCCAGGCTCTCCATGGAGATTGGCCAGGATGCACAGCCAGGCGGGCAGGGTTGGTCTGGGGCCAGGTAGGGAGCTGTGTCCAGGACTGGGGTCTTGGGGCAGTGATAGAGCAGGAGTGGGGCGGAGCTGTGATCTGCTCCCTGCACCCCCCTGCTTGCCCATCACAGGGACACGTGGGCAGATTGGGGCTTTGCCCCAGGCCCTGGCCCCACGCTGTCGCCGTCCTAAGATCCCAGGGTCTCCCCAGCCCCTCCTGCCCGTCTCACTCCTCACCAAACTACAGCCCCGTCCCAGCAACCCAGGAGAATGCCCTGCCCTGCGGGTTATACCACAGCCCAAGCTACCCCCTACAACTGTGCCAGGTGGGACTGCGGGATGTGTTGCAGGCTGGACAAGACCCCTCAGTAGGCCTGATCCAGTCCACAGGCTGTACTTTGCCCACTCCTGCTATAAACAGAAAATAAAACTATTGTACTGCAAAGGTGCATTTGATTATTACCCAAGTATTCCATTTCTACAGCCCTCCTGCTTCCCATGAATGCGAGGTCTTTTATATTGTATCGACCCACTAATGAAATGCAACTGTCATAAAATTTTAGCACCGTGAAGCACCACACAACCATTTAGGACAAGAACTGAAAGAATACAATATAACAAACTGTAATTGGAATCTGAGTAAATTGGGATATGTAATTCAAACTAGATTTAAGCTAACTATAAACAGAGGTTGTGCTATGTGAGTGTATTTGTGGTTTCTCGGTGCGTATGCTTACAAGCAGTTGAGCAGAAACTTGTAATTTCAAAATGAGACTCGCATCCTACAATAATAGCATCTCACTCTGAAATAGGCATCCTGAATTTTGAATTGGCCTTACTTAGATGCAAAGACATACACATGTGCTTTATTTACATGGGTCATTCCACTCTAATAAAAAATGGATGCGAGTCAATGGAACTAACAGGTAGACTAACAGGTAAATTTAAACAAACGTGTTCAATGGCTGTGGTAAAGAAGTACCCTAAATCAGTCCTGTAGACCCATGAAAAGCAGAACTGGTGAGGTTTGACGCTGCAGTTTTATGCTTAGGTATCAACACACGTAGCCTGGGACAACTCCTCGTGTCCCAAAGGGAGTAGCTCCTCGGGGATGTCCACTTGCCACACGTCTTTGCCTCCTCGAGCAGGAATTGGTTCCAACAGCCATCTTGGATTTGAAATCACAGTCAGGTATTTCTGTTGCAGGTTAATCAGTACAGCTTTCTTTTCCATCTCCAAAGTCTCTTCAGGAGATGAGTTTTCAGGATACTTGATTGTCTCTCCAATGTCAACTAGCCCTGCATTATAAAAGCAAAGATGTGGTTGATTTTCCTTCCAAAACCAAAGTTTTCCAACATAAATGCTCAACCAAATGAGCTTTAGTTAAAGCACCCTGCTGCCATGTTGAAACACAGGACACTGAATACACGAGATGCTCCGGGCATTTTAATTAGAGCAACTCCTGAGAACAGCTCTAATTAAAATGCCCCTCCCCCCTGAGCATGTGTAAAAAATATCCTGTATTATTAAAACGTCAACAAAAAGTAAAATGGTTACTAGATAGAAGACATTTTCATTTTTTTCAGAGGCTAAAAAGTATATTTAGAAAAGTCAGATAAGCTTTCATCTTCATCTCTTTTCACAATTTAGCATCTGACTCATGCTGGGGTTTACTAATCCACGTATCACCAAGTGCCTAAAAAATGTAGGCCCTTTTTGCTATATGTGATAACAATCACTTGTTTTTCAGGAAATAACTTCAAATATTCTAAAGATAACTTATGTGACAAACGAATTGATTTAGACAAGAAGGTATTGCAGAACAGAAGTTAAATTAAAACTCTATGCATTTGGAATGGATCTACATGGAAAAAAATTAGCATCCCCTTTTCTGTGCTACATTTGTGGCACCTGCAATACATATGTGGATACATCTCTGAATCAGCTTCTTATTCCAGTGATTTTAGTGGGGGGTCTGCCATGTGCAACACATTACAGAATAGAGGAACAACGCTCAACTCATTACAAAACATTACAGATGTGCAAAGAACCACTCACACAAACAACAGTCTTAAAATAAAAGGGACATATATAAAATCTTAATAGAATGAGGACCAACCTTTCTACTTGAGTTACCTTTAAAATCAGTTCCAGTTTGGAAAAGTAAGCTGAATATTACTCTGTTTCTAGCAACATCGTATTTGCCACATAACTTTTAGTTGTTTAACTGATTTGACTGGTTGTAATGCAGAAAACTGACAAATGGATCTGAATATTGATAATACTAGCAGGTTGCACAGGCAGCTCAGTTTTCTAGCAGTTGGAAAAACTGTTCTGACTTGAGTATATACGAGTAGAAAGAAAAGCAAGATTCTAAACTTCTATCTTTACTTAGTTTTCTATGTTAAAGGCTTTTGTAAGCTCTGCAGCACTTCACCAAAAATGATGAAGCTGTGAAATAACTGTCTAGAGACACGTTAAAAATGTACGCTTGAGAAAGTGTTTACAATGAGGCCCCATAGAAAAAATGAACTCAAGACTGTTTACCCGCAATAACTCCTCTGCCAAATTTCTCCCCTTTATCTAACAACTCTGCAACTTGTGTAGGTGTCATATCAAGTCTATTCAAAAGGACCTCTTTCCACGTTTCATCCTCCCAGTCTTTAAAAGCTATGTGAATAGCAACGGTGCAGTTCTTGTAGTCTGCCAGCAATGGACGCCAACGAGTCTCTATTGTTTTGACTTTGTTCAAAATCAACCCAGCATAGGGTTGCCGGAAAGAAAGACAGCCAAATCTCATCTTTCTTCAGTGCTGCACCTTTCACCTGGCATTGCTGTCACAACCTGATCAGTTAGGAAAAGAAAAATAATTAACACAACATCCTGATGTTGGGGCTTGCCAAATCTACCTGTCAGTGCACACAGCAAACTGCCTGCACAAATGCCTTGAAAATGTTACAAAATGTTCCAATTATTCAAACACCTGTATCTCTGAAATGCCTGGTTTTCTGGATGGAAGCAGTAAATTTTTAAGCAATACTCAATTTGTCTTGAAACCCTCTAACCCAGGTTATGACCCAGAAGCTCTAAAGAAACTCAGGGCCTTGTTGTAAAAGCCCCTATATTGAATGAGGGGACATCCTTGCCCCAAGAGATGGACAAACTCAAAATTTACTGTGGAACAGATGAATGTGAGAAGCTAGATCTTTGGGGGGTGATTTTTTTTTTGGACCAACTGTATAGTTGGGATAAAGCCAGAGAAACTTTTGAAGACAAAGCTTTCTTCTTCAGGTCATTCTGAGTGCAAAGCATTCTTCTTCAGGAAGAGAGGAATTACACAAATGAGAGTCTGCAGCTGAGCTAAGCACTGAACCCTACACGCCTAAATCCTAGGTGAATGTTTTAAGCCTAAAATCATCTCTAACTCTACGGCAAGTCTAGTCTACAACCTTCGGCTGGCACAGATGCTTCAGTGTCTGATGAAGTTGAGTCGAGCTCATGAAAGCTTGTAATACATATATATGTACATATGCAGAGAGAGAGAGCATGTGTGCAAGTATAAGCAAGGCTCCCACTGCATGTGTCTACATACTATATACACTATACAGACTAGATATGATTTAGCCACGCAGAAGCAGCCCTGGGCTAGCAAACTGACCCCTGGGGCTCCCCGCCAGCTGGGGCTGCTCCACCCTGCCTCAACATACTGTGGTCCCGAGCGCACGTTCAAATGACATGCCTGGGAGCAATAAACTCTGGTGCGATAAGCACCGGAGTTTATTGTTTTGCACTGATGGCGTGTGTAGACATGCGCAGCATTGCCAGCATAGCTGCATCCAGCACTTTCCACAGGAGTTTCCGTGGCACAGTGATGTTGATCAGGGGTTAATCACACCCGAGCGACAGCTGTAAGGCAGGGTTACACATGCACACCTTTACAGATGAATTAAATAAGATATATCTATTTACCTGTCTAGATCTAGACAGCTGGATCTAGATACATCTTTCTATCTAGACACACTGATAGATCTAGGTGCACAGATAATCTAGACAGACAGACCTAGATATCTACACACACACACGTACATACACACACACAGGCCCCTGCGCACGCGTGTGTGTGTGTGTATAAAACCCATGGCTACACGATGCACTAGTACCACCCTAGTTGGCTACTACACGGTCTGACCTACCCGTATATAAAGCCGTGCACGTGTCTTCGACCTACCTACAGCCCAGCCCGGCGCAGCTCGTTGCCCTGTCTCCTGCGCAGCCGCACACGGTGGCCCCGCCCCCCGCGCACTCGGGTTTAGCCCCACCCCCGCCTGCCCTTCGCGCACTCGAGCGAAGCCCCGCCCCCGTCCGACGCGCGCTCGGGCGAAGCCCCGCCCCCTCCAACGGCCGCTTTCGGGGCGCGTCTCCCAGCCGCTCTTCCAGGCCCTGAGGCGAGGTCGGGGCAGGGGTCTCTGCGCTGGTCTCCGGCGGGGCCGCACCTCAGGCCCGGCCTCAGCGCTGCCCCGAGTGAGTCGGCAGCCGTCACCTCCCCCAGCAGGTGCGGCCGGGCCCTGATCGCATCGCAGAAATATCTCTCCAGCTATACAAAAAAACCCAGTTTGCTTGGAAGCTCGTGCTTGGAAACGTGTCACCACTGAGGAGACGGGGGGGCTGAGGGGGTCTGAGAGCAGCAAAGAGGATGGAGCTGGGCTGTGCTCGGTGGTGGCTGGCAGGGTGAGGAGCAATGGGCTCCAGCTGCAGCGAGGGAGGGTTAGGCTGGATAGTAGGAAAAACTCTCACAAGGAGGCTGGTGAACAGGAGTGGGTTATGCAGAGAGGGCCTGCAGTCTCCATCCTTGGAGGCTGTTAAGCCGTGGGTAGACCAAGCTTTGGCTGGGATGATGGAAGTAGGGGCTGGTTCTACTTGGAGCAGGGGGTTGGATAAAATGAGCTCCCTAGGTACTTTCCGACCCTCATCTTCCATCGCTGGTTTCTGTCCGTTTGAATGTGTTGGGAGGCTCGAAGGAAAGTGAGGCAGGAGCAATCCCGTCCCACAGGCTTCAAGGGCGGTGGATAAAGGCTGGCCAAGGAGCAAACAATGGTCTTCTTACCCTTGGTAATGAGAACGTGGGCTGGGAGAGGAAGCAAGGGTTGGGGACCTTTCAGTCTTCCCCTGAGCGGGGAAAAAAGAAAACCCCAAAGCATGCATTGATTTATTTATTTTGTTGCTCCAGGAGGGGAAGAGGGAAGGGTCAATGGAAAAGAAAGGGTGCCTGAGGGCCTTGCTCCACATTCAGATGAAAGCTGTCTAGAAACCAGCCAGAGGTGTGACATGCTTTCAAGCACGACGTTTGTAGCTGGAGAGCCTTTTTTTTTTTTTTTTAATCGCATGATAACAACTTTGCATGTGTGCAAACCTGAACTTACTGCATGATTAACCCGTCAGTTTTGTGATGTACATAACGTGTAGTAGGGGCTATTGACATAGAAAATGAAAATAGTAAGGCAACATGGAGCTCTTGGGTTCAGTGAATTTTAATTTAATTTGTTCTTCCTTTTCATTGTGGTTGGCATGCATCCTGCACCTGTGTCAAAGGCACGTTGTTGCAGGACGATGTTGAAGGTGACATGGAAATACAGACATTCAGAAATAAGGTTTTGGAATTGTGCTGAATGTCCCTTGGAAGTAGGGTAGGTGGGAAGGAAGAACCTAGCATATTTGTGAGTCTAAGATGTGAACTTTTCCCCTTCCTCTGTGGTCACCTGCTTTTGCTCTAAGTGACACCTGTGCATGCACTGGCCTGAAAGGTGTTGGAAACCTCAGGGTATACTGTTGCCAAGTGTATTTGGTAAATATTTCTTGCAATAAAATAAACATTTGGAAACAACTCAGTATTGTTTTAAAAACCAAAAATGGTGTTGAGAGATTTTTATTATCTAGTGTAGTCCAATGATAAGCTTGTAGTCAGCAATAAGCAATACACTGGGAAGTCTCACAGAGCAGAAGTTGCTGAGTTACAGTAAACAGTAATTTGCAACCTGCACAAAGAGGGGAAAATTTAAATAAATGCATGACACACCATATTTATTCTGTTCAACTGGGGCATATAGCACATATTTTTGAGACCCATGTACTTTTTTTAGATGACATGCCCTACACTTGGATGAAACACTACCCTGCTGCTCCTTTCAGGAAGAGAAGTTGAAAGCAAAGTAAAATTAAGGAAATCTTCCCAAATTTTACTTGGTGCTGAAAAGGGAGAGAATGACAGTGATCTATCTATACAAAGAGTTTGGGTTCAATCCAGTTCCTCTGATATATACAAAAGGAAATTAAAGAAGTGAGTGTCACTTTCCCTGTGTAGACAGACCCATGAATAAAAGGCAAGGTGTAGACAGAAACTAAATAATATTAGACAGCTTTTCTCTGTGAGCTCTTTGCTTGTGGAGCCTAGGAAGTGGAGGAAGAAAGGAATAAAAGTAGCTATCCTGAAAAATTAATGACAGTTTGCAAGCAAATATAAAAGAGGGGAAATGAAGGGAGTAAAGGCAAGAAAAGAAGAAGAAAGTAGTAAATGAGGAGAGGAAGAGAAGGAAATCAAAGTTATAGAGGTAAAATAAGGAGACATACACTACCATTGTCATCATCTCTTGTGATTTCAGTTCCGAACTTCAGCCTTAGGAATTTTTGAACATCCTGAAATTTCAAGATCGCATCTGAAACCTGGGACATTTCAAAGCAACTCTTGAAAATGACAGCCAATTAGAGATGGGGGGGAGTGCATTTGCTGGAAGGCAGATGAAGAGGAGCCATCCTCCAGTTATTTGAAAAAAAACTGTCCTCCAGAAAGGCAGAGAAGTTCTAGACAGCAAAGGTAAGACCCTTGTGTTTTTGCAGACGCTAGCTTCTTGCACTGCTCAAAATGATGTTTGTTGTTGGCTACTACAAACAGTTCTTTCAGCAGTGTGGGCAGGTGGTGGCACCCTCTTGCTTTTCTGACATAAGCTCTTCCGGTGGTTCTGTAGCAGCTGCCTTTGCTATACATCTCAATACACTTTAAGTAGATTCTTTAATTCTAATTTAAGATAAGCTACCCTGTAAAGTTTTAATTACTAAGACTATGTACTGTTTTCCCTGTTACCATTTTCTGGGGCTTATACTGTTCTTCACTACTCTGTTCTTTCTAGATATTTCTAATGCTGTCCACAGTATTCCAAAAAGGAGGAGAAAGTAATAAGTGACATAAAAATAAAAGTCACTGAGATTTTTAGAGGATTATTATTTTAAATGTCCAGTGGCTTTAGTTTGTCGGTCTTACATGGATAGTACAAAGGCCTGTTTAATCTTTATTACTTTACTTCTATTTGCTTCTTATAGTTTTTTATTCCACTGCATAACAACTGCTGTTTAAGTTTGGCTTGTCTCTGTTTGGCAGACTATCGCCCAAATGCTTTTCTTTGCTACATGAGTGTAAATCTGAATTAATCCCTACATAATTTACAGTGGGATTTGGTTTATGTATCATTTGTATTTGTTTGCAGAAATATGTTGCCTTGCTTCCTGATATGGGGGGAGATTTTTCAAAGGTTTGAAGGAAAATTAGGTGCCAAACTCCTACTGTCAAACAATTTTGAATACATGTTCAAATTTATGTAAAGACCTGGTTACAGCTGTATAAATTCTGTAAATATAACAGAAATTATCAAATCAGTTTATCTAGCCTGGAGATGGTCTGATGGCAGAGTGAAAAGTAATTCCACAATATGTATGCAATTAAATTTTTCACTGAGTTGCCTTGAGTAGGATTACTTGGCAGGTGCTAGTTTGTGAATCAGTTCAGGATCAGGCGTTACTTGTGCAATGTTGATTATGGGAGAAAAAATTCTTTCTGGCTCTGGCAAACTATCAGTTTATACCTAGGAGCATGAGGTCAGATAATGCATATAATCATCTTGGCCACTATGGTAACTGAGCATTAACAATAATCACAAAATTAGCTAATGCTTTTGTCTATCTTGACATAGCATCTGTCTTGATGACCTGCTGCAGCAGTGAATTCTGCAAATTGACTGTATACTGCATAAAGAAGTATATTTAATTGACTCTCTTTTTTTTCTTTCAAATGTCAACTTATCCTAATGTTATGGCAGAAGAGAAAAACAGAGAATACAATCACACAGTAATTCTAGAATTATTGAAATACAGCCTTCTGCGGAGCTAAAAGAGGTTGGTATATCACTTATAAGGTTCAGGTATAATCTCAGTTCATAGAATCATAGAAGCAGGGTCGGAAGGGACCTTGTAGATCTTCAAGTCCAACCCCCTGCCTGGGCAGGAGAAAAAATGGCTCAAATGATTCCAGCCAGGTAGCCATCAAGCCTCTTCTTAAAGCCCCCCAGGGTAGGAGCCAGCACCAATTCCCTTGGAAGTTGGTTCCAGATCCTAGCCGCCCTGACTGTGAAGTAGTTCTTACGGATGTCTAATCTAAACCTACCCTCCTAAACTTATGGCCGTTATTCCTTGTCATGCCAGGGGGCGCTAGGGGAAACAAGGTCTCTCCCAAGCCCTTCTGGTCCCCCCCTAGTGAGTTTACAGACTGTCACCAGGTCTCCCTCAGCCTTCTCTTGTGAAGGCCGAACAGGTTCAGGTCCTGCAGTCTCTCATTGTAGGGTCTGCCCTGTAGTCCCCGGATCATGCGGGTGGCCCTCCTCTGGACCCTCTCAATGTTGTCCACATCCCTCTTGAAGTGGGGCGCACAGAACTGGACACAGTACTCCAGCTGTGGCCTGACCAGCGTTGCATAGAGGGGGAGAATCACATCCTTGGCCCTGCTTGAGATGCACCTGTGAATGCACAACAAGGTCCGGTTAGCCTTGCCAACTGTGACCTCACATTGTCGGCCCATGTTCATCTTGGAGTCAGTAATGACTCCAAGATCCCTTTCTGCCTCCGTGCTCTCAAGAAAGGAGTTTCCCATCTTATAAGTGTGCTGCTGGTTACTACTGCCTAAGTGCAGCATTCTGCACTTATCAGTATTGAAATCCTGTTTTTGTTAGCCCACCCCTGTAACCTATCCAGGTCTTACTGCAGTCTTTCCCTCCCTACTAGCATGCTCATCTCAGCCCAAATTTTGGTATCATCAGCAAATTTAAACAGGTTGCTTTTCACCCCATTGTCCAAATGGCTGATAAAGAAATTGAACAGCATGGGCCCAAGGACCAAGTCCTGGGGGACTCTGCTGCCCACTTCTCCCCAGGTTGAATATGACCCATCCACCACCACCCTCTGAGTATGACCCTTCAGCCAATCTGCAATCCATCTGACTGTGTAGGCATCAATGCCACAGTCACCCAATTTTTAATGAGGATGGGGTGGGAGACTGTGTCAGAAGCCTTGCTGAAGTCCAGAAAGACTACATCCACGGTGACACCTGCATCCAGTGCTTTTGTGACCTGATCATAAAAGGCAGTCAGGTTGGTCTGACATGACCTGCCCCTAATGAAACCGTGCTGGTTGCCCTTGAGCATCGTCCCTGAGGCTGGCCTATCACAGATGTGCTCCATGATGATCTTCTCAAAGAGTTTCCCTAGGATTGGGATGTGGATAGCATGGAGAGGGTCCAGAGGAGGGCCACCCGCATGATCAGGGGACAGCAGGGCAGGCCCTATGAGGAGAGGCCTACGAGATCTGAACCTGTTCAGCCTTCAAAAGAGAAGGCTGAGGGGGGATCTAGTGGCCTGTTATAAACTAGTCAGAGGGGATCAGCAGGCACTGGGGGAGTCTCTGTTCCCCCAAGCACTGCCAGGAGTGACCAGGAATAATGGTCAAAAGCTGACGGAGAGTAGATTTAGGCTAGATATCAGGAGGCTCTACTTCATGGTCAGGGTGGCTAGGATCTGGAACCAACTTCCAAGAGAAGTGGTGCAGGCTCCTACCCTGGGGGTTTTTAAGAGGAGGCTAGATGAACACCTCAAAGCACCGACATTGGTACTCTTTCCTGCCATGGCAGGGGGTCGGACTTGATGATTTACTCAGGTCCCTTCCGACCCCAGAAACTGAAACTATGAAGCTGTGATTGAGGTAAGACTGACGAGCCTATAGTTGCCCGGGTCCTCCCTCCTGCCTTTTTTGAAGATGGGGACCATGTTAGCTATCTTCCAATCATCTGGCACCTGGCCCAAGCACCACAACTGCTCGTAAAGCTGTGCCAAGGGCCCTGCAATAACCCCTGCTAGCTCCCTCAGCACCCTGGGGTGGAGAGCATCTGGACCCGCTGATTTGAACATGTCCAGCCCCTTAGATTGGCCGATATTGCTTTGTTCCTTGTTGAATCTGCCTAGTAGAGATTTGACTGATTCAGTTCACATCAATATGTATGGGGCTATCCGAGGTCAAAATCAGGTCATACTTGATAATCTATGCTTTTTATTTCAGAACTGGGTAAAGATACACAGCAGGATGTGCCAGTGTGTGCAGTCAATGTTGGGCTTTTAGTTGTTAATGGAAAAAAAAATTACGAACTCTCATTTTACCCAGTAGTCATCACATAAGATTCAGCATTTACCAGTTACCACAACAGTTTTCTAGGATTACATACTCTTTTCCCAATGTTTATAATAGGAAATAATAAGTTTATCAAGGGTGACCACCAGGATCTGGGGGAACGACTGTTCACCAAAGTGCCCCAAGGGATGACAAGGTCTAATGGTTATAAACTCCTGCAAGACCATTTCAGGCTGGACATAAGGAGGAATTTCTTCACTGTCCGAGCCCCTAAGGTCTGGAATAGCCTGCCACCGGAGGTGGTTCAAGCACCGACACTGAACGCCTTCAAGAGAAATTTGGATGGTTATCTCTCTGGGATCCTATGACCCCAGCTGATGTCCTGCCCCTTGGGCATGGGGCTGGACTCAATGATCTTCCAAGGTCCCTTCCAGCCCTAATGTCTATGAAATCTATGAAATTACCTGGGTGGTATTACTTGGTATTAATTTTTCAGATAGTGATTTTTTTCCAAAAAAGAAGCTAAACTGGGGATTGTAGAAATCAATAATTGACTTTTTAATGGAAATTCCTGTGTTAACACATTTTAATGATTTTTTTTTTTAAATTTGTAACATATCTACATAATTTAGGAACTAGAGTCTCATTTTAGAAGTGGTTCAGCTTACATCCACTGAAAGTTACCAGGCACTTCTGAAGATTTTGCTTGTAGTTTTGGATTCTGTTCAAGAAAGCATTTAATCATGTTTAACTTTTAAACATGTGCATATGTTCCACTGACTTCATGTTGAAATTCTGTCCCAAATGGGCATTGTGTTCCTGAGTCAATGTCTTGGAGAGTTGAGCTATCTTTCAGGTGTTATTAAGCTTTTTTTTAATCACATGCTCATAACTCTTGTTGCCTTGCTGGTGGTCCTGCCTTCATGTCTGTCCCCCAGCTCTCATTTGACTGAAGCTGCAGGCTAGGTTTTATGGCTTGTATCAAATGATGCTGCTATTTGTAAAATGTAGTTTGTTACAGAAATAAGAGTTTACACAGGCAAGTTCAGTATACTGAAAGGACACGTCAACAGGGAGATGGAAGGCCTGCTGCTATATGCAACTGTTATAGGACATGGTCTTTTTTTCTTTCCTGAACCTTGTAGTCAAACATTTCTAAATTCTTCTTCTAAGTCTTGCATGTTTCACAGTTAAAAGTCATACTGGTGAAATCTCTAAATGAAGGTCGGCAAGTGTCATTTGAGATATGCAGCATGCTGAAACTGGTTTAATCCAAAAGAGATTCCTTGTGCTTACATCACAGGAATTTGGGCTCTTATCAAGTGAATCAGTTAAAAAATTCTATAGCATTGTACAATGAAACCCTTCTTATGCACCCAATCCAGGGACAAATTAAAATAATCTGCTACGTTAATGTATTTATATTGTAAATAGCAATCATATTGATTTGGAAGGACTTCTTTGAGGTGACTTTGCTGGACTTTTCGACGGGCTCTTGGTTGGACTTTTTGACGGGTTCTTGGCTGGAGTCTTCTCAGGAGTCTTGGCTGCAGGTTTTTCTGGAGTTGTCTGCTTTCTTAAAGAAAGTGTCCAAGGAAGTTTGGACAGATGTTCTCCAGGGAGATGAGCGATGCAGCAAACTTGTTCACTGCATAGCATTGCATCGGATTAAGTGGTGTAAGTCAAAACTGGTGTTGTAAAGTTGAAACGGTGTCAATTTACAAATGTTGGAGTGCAAAACATTGTAACTCGAAATGTTGTAAGTCAAGGACTACCTGTATAAACCCTTCACAGAGCCTCTCAGGATTTTTCTGAAAATAAAAATAGCACTAAAGCATGGTGTTTAAAAACTAAACTGGATCATACAAAACTGTATTTATTTAATTCACACATTTTATGAGAAATAATGTCTTATAATCAGTCTCGGGTCATGCCTTTTGTTTCTGTGAATGAGTGTAATATTTCTACATTTTTGTTGGTGCAGGACAAACATTGTCAGAATATTTGAGTGCTCCATTGCTTCCTGGACTACTACTTTACAATGTGCCCTTATGTTTTTTTGTGTTTATTTTCTAATTTTTATCCAATGGTTTATTTTCTGTGCGTTGATACAATACATGATGGTAGTTATCTCTCTATAAACTTGTACCTTTATATCATGAATGGGAAGAGTTGGGTTTTGCTTCTTTTTTTTTTTTTTCAAATGAGTAATGTGCAAGTTAAAGGAAGAGTGTTAGCATGGGCAGTTTTATATCCCCTTACACTCAATCTTCTTCCTTTTTTAGGCTTAATATTAATTTGCCAGTACTACTCTTAATTTTATCAATCCAACATCACTTTGTATTGCATTTGTCTATATTCTGCACATTTTCTCTATATAATTTTCACTTAAGTGTTTTATCTTGTGCATCAGTATTAGTGTAGGTGGCATCATTTGAAAATCAGTATTGTATAGTTATTTAATAAAATCATACTTCCTGGTTTAGAATTAGCTCCGTAATTCAAGTCAGAATATGCTATCACTCAGTGGTGTTCCATCCAAAACAAAGCAAATTATTACAGGGTAAATACTGTTTACATTTAAAAATAAATAGTTTGCTTTGGCTATTTAGGCCCTTGTTTGTGTTGCTTTCTTCTGATATTCAAGCAATTGCGTCTCAGTTGCATAAAAGTCTGCTGAGAATAGATTTTAAACTCACACGACTACAAACCGACAGTAAGTATTAAATTTGCTCTGGAAATGCTTGCACATGCATATTTTTTCCACAAAAAAATCCCCCCCAAAACCCCTGCTTTGTAGACATAGTAGTGTAGAAGCAAGTATGGAATGGAAAAAGTATTAAAGGAATTAATGAAAGACCAGGCCAGTTGAATAAAGGTTTGGTTATCCAGCAGCAGCCCCAGTGTACCTTGTCTGACCTCATATATTTGGCTTTTAATCTGATCATGTTAGCCCATTTGCTTTTCAAGATTGTATACCTATTTAGTTAGGCACTGGGACATATGTCTGGGTATCTGTCTAGTCTGCATCCATCCTGCAGGTTATTTGGCTTGACAGCACGTGCAGCAGGAAAGAAAGAAAAACAGTACTGCTGATGACATCTTCTGAGGAAGGGATGCAGATATGGCAGGGGTCAAACATATGGCTTGCAGGCCAGTTCCAGTGTACAGAGCCACTCTGAGTGTTCACCCCAGGCTACCAGCAGGCCACTGGAAGCTGGGAGGCATAGCCTGCTGCAGAATATGGGGTCCTTTGACCCTGCTAGCTGTGGCCACTGGTGACAAGTTTGGCTCACCACTGCCTCTTGCCGCCTCCAGCCCTGCTGTGGCTGCCACCTCTGAACCCACTATTTCCATATGCCAGGGGTGGGCAAAATGTGGCCCGTGGGCTGGATGCAGCCTGCCTGGCTGTTCTATCCAGCCCATGGGGCCCCTAAAAAATTAAGAAAATTAATATTTAACCCTGGCTGCCTGTCATGCAGCCCTTGATGGCTTGCCAAAACTCAGTAAGTGGCCCTCCGCCTGAAATAATTGCCCGCCCCTGCCATATGCTTTGCTGCTTCCAGCCTACTCACTGCTGCTGGACATCCTGCCACTGCATTGACCACAGTGGCTGCCTTTGTGTTCCGGCTGGGGCCAGCTGGGAGGGAGGGGGACTGCTTGGATCTAGTCTGTGAGACCACGTAAGTGTAACGCCCGTGAGCTATGGCAAACAAAATAGCACTAGAAAGGTCATTGGGCCTTTTCACACATGGGAGTGAGAATCCTAAATGTCCACTGTAGTCATTATGCTTTCTGTTACTTCTTTACAAATAATGAGTTCCACTGTATCCTCATTCATCTTGGAATAACCTAAAAATGCCTCATCCCTGGTGAATCCCGTAATCCCTTCAACATTAGTTTGATATCAGAGACCTCGTGCACCAGTTCGATTGGATAACCTTCAGTGTATCTGCTGGGTTAAAAAATGCCACCAACTGTCTGTTTTTCCCAGTCAGGTGAGAAAAACAGATTAGTAATTCTGTGTAGCAGCTCACTGTGGTCTGGGAATGGCAGAAATGCCAGGTTTTGATGAAGCTGTGCTAATGCTGATGTTACGATTTGCTTCTTGCATCTGCCTGGGGTCTCAACATGCCTTGTAGTCTAATTTCTGTCTTTTGAAGCAGTGGCTGTTGTTCCTTGTTGTGTAAAGCCAGTTAATGTGTTTTATTAGGAGGCAGTGCCTGACACAGGAGAGCAGTGTTCTTGGGTACTGTCACCAGAATCCTGGTATGAAGGTAATTAAAGTCAAATAAACATCTGACTGCACTTCACATGGAAGGACTCTGTGTGTGTTCAAGTTGTCGTTGTTTGTTTGCATCCATAAGCATTTACAATGTGCTAGGTACTGTACAGATATAAAAGGAAGCATGGTCTCTACTTCAGTGAGTTTTTAATCTGAGAATTAAAGAAAACTGTCATGCTTAAAGACAAGAATTTTTTTTCTCTGTAAGTTACACGGTGAGGTTTCATGTAGTTAGGTATCTCTGAAGCCACTACTCTATTCCTCCTTGGAGAGTTGGTTGTAGGACATCAACCTTCTCTTGTTCGTTCTTTTACCTCACATGAAGGAAAAGGAGCTGTCCCTGAGGCTAAGGTTAGGAGTTTTGAAAGTGACAGAGGATTTTGTATGCCCAGCTGGAGTTATGCTAAAGTCCTAGGCACAATTTTCAGAAAGCGCTTCTCAGTTGTCCCCTCTAAATCTTCAGCATTCAGAGGCTACCATGCTGAATGGTGCTATAAAAACCTAACAGAGAAAATGAGATTCCTAGTACCTAAAGCTGTCCTTGGTGGGGATCTTCTCTCACTAATTACCTTTGACATCTTGATGTTGTTATTTGTAACTACTGCAAATATATTTTCCTGGCCAGAACTTTTATACTGGTTTATTTTATTAGCAAGCAGATAGAGAAGAAAAAGTTGTTTTGATTAAAGATGATCACAAACCCAAACCTGTACTCTGTGCCCCTAAACTCCAGTAACATTTGAATCTGGTTGTGACCAAACTTTGGTAGTTTGCAGATAGGAAGTTAACTGAACTGATTTTGAAATTTGTATTTGTTTCTTCATAAGTAGGAAATGCAAGGCAACTTTCTCTCACACCTGCCCTACAAATCTACACATCTAGTATTTCTCCTCCTCCTTCATTGCAGTGATAGCATTGAAGGTCAACAGGAATAGCAAAATATTAAAGCTAAGATCCACTAAAGGTAGATCTAAAAACATTTTTAAATAATAGTAAGCAGTAAAAACTGTCATGAACCATTAATATTAGGGAAAATATATTTAGTAGGATAGAAGATTTACGATACTCAGACTTTTGGATTTTGAGAATGTAAATGTATTCACAGTATCTTAGATGCTACTTGTAGTTTTAACAGATGTGTGAAAAACAGGAAGCTAGTTAACATGTTGCCTTGCCTTCTGATATATGAAAGGATCTTCTTGATTGCTTTTGAGTCACCATGTTTCACTAATACAGAAGTAAAGATTGCACTATAGTAAGTGTTTAACTTTCTCTGCTCGGTGGTTCAGTTCTGTACTTCTAGGGTGCTATAACAGAGTTTGCGTTTCTGAAGGTCAGAGGAAGGTCATAGAAACAGGCTGCAGACTAAGCTAGCTGATTTAGAAACAACTTGTGTAGCTCTCAGTAGCAATTTTTTTTTTTTTTTTTGGTTGAGATACGTGGCTTCATGCTGAGGTAATCTGCAGGGGAAGGAGAGCTCATTACCATGAGCTCTCCTTCCCCTGCTGATTATTATGTCCTATTCCACAGACAAGTCTGAATGCAGTCTGTATAAGGTATTTTTAAAGATAAGGATGGATTAAGTCCCCTGCATGGCCATGGATCCACAGCTGGGGTTGATGACCTCTAAAATATTGAAAACTTGTTTTTTAATGTCTTTGAACTGCTGCCATGGAGGGAGTAGTCTTACCACATCTAATTGATGCCCTCCCTCCTCCTCCTCAATTATTTTACCCTTCTTCAGCTGTCTTCTACTGCAAGGTGTTACAGGAAGTATTGAGAATGCAGCTGGAGCCATTTCTAATTACTGTAATGCTTCTGATAACTTCTGATAACATGAGTGCCCAAGTATATTATCATAATAGTGTCTACCATGTATGAAACTTGCTATCATTTTGGGTTTCCCCACTGACTTTTACTAGAATTGGCTCTGCACCTTTTGATTCAGCCACAATAGATGGCACCTAATGAAAGGGAAAATGTTTGAATTGCTTCAGTATCTTTGAACTAATTATAAAAAGAGATACCTAATGAGGATTATAGGGGGAAAAGATCATAAGGCTCATATGACCCCATTCTATACATTTTGAAGCTATCCCTGTATGGCCTTGGATGTTTCCAGTGCTACTTTTAATCTCTCACAACAAATACAACTTTGCAACAAAGTGGAAATAGAGATGTTACTTCTGCTGAATTCAATAGGAAATGTGCAAGCTCTTGCTCTTGCACTGCCTTTTTGGTGATTTGTCCTGTGCTAACTGGTTCTTTTTCTACAATATCAGCATGTTCTGTGTTAATGAAGGCAGCAAGACACTGGAGTATTTATATATAGGGAAGATGTCCATCAAGACCATGGGAATGTTGCCTTAGGAAAAGATTGTAGTTTGTAACTGACCAGGGCTGCTTATTTTACTCCTCAGCATCTAAAAAGTTCTGAAATGAAATACAAGAGGCAATGACTTTTGTGGGTGCTATCTTTTACTGGACCAACTGCATGGTTGGGATAAAGTTAGACAAGATTTCAGATCCAAGGCATTCTTCATCTGGTCTCAGATGAAGACCTGATGAAGCATGCCTTTCATTTAAAACCCTTTCTAACTTTATCCTAGCCAGGCAGCTGGTCCAATAAAATACAGCACCCACAAAAATCCTTACCTGTCACATAATTTCTGGCTATCCTGGCTATGAGATCAGTTTAACACTATTGAAATGAAATAGGCATTTATACAACAAATTTCCATTTGTTTCCTTATAAATGTGACCTATATGTTTAAAATTATAGTAAGTTGACTTAATGGTAAAAGTTAAGCTTATTACTGGTAGATTGCCTAATTGGTGACAAAGACTAAGACTGTCTTCAATACCAGCTTTTTAAAACAAAATGCTTACCTCATTTCTATCTTGCTTATTCTAGTAAGAGTATACGTATTGCTCTTCTGTCTAATGCATTGGTTTAAATTTTACTTATTATATATAAATGCTCATAGTCTCACCATACCTGTTTTGGTTTGTTTTTTTTTGGTTTATGTTTTTTACATACAATTCTATTAAAATCTCATCATGTTTTTAAAGCATATTACCTCATTTCATGCCTTTACTTCCTTTTATTCTCAGACATCTGTCATGTGTATATATACAGGTGCACCATGCCAGGCAGGACTGATGGCTCCTACCATGTTACTCACTCCTAACAAATGCTGTGCACACGTGTGTGTGATGAGGCAAAATGACTAACATCATACTATACACTAGGGCCATGCGAAGCTTCAGTTCCTGATTTGATTTGGTGGAGATTTGGCTCGATTCAGTGGCTGAATCTCGGAATTCAAATCGAATCAGAGGATCCTTTAATCTCTCCGAATTGATTCGGCAAGATTCAGAGATTCGGACATAGGGACAGCTTTAAATGGTTTTTTTTACATACCTCTAGGTAGCAGGGGCTTGTGAGTGCTGCAACGGTGGGGTGCATGGAGTGCCCCACAGAAGCACAGGGGGCTCCCCAGTGCACTTGGCAGCAGACCCAGAAGCGTACCAGAATCACTTCTGGTCTACTACTGGGTCCGCCGGGGAGCGCGCAGAGGAGGGACCCCTGGCTCAGTGACTGGTGCCTCCTGGGTCTGGGGATCACCAAGGCAGGGAGGCATGGGGGGGCCTCCCAGCACGCTCCCTGGCAGACCTGGAAGTGGACCAGAAGTACTTCTAGTCCACTTCCAGGTTTGCTGCAGAGCACATGGAGGGCCTTCCCCCACCCTCACACACACTCCTGTGGGGTGCTCCATGTACCCCACCATCACAGGGGTCATGAGCTGTGCCTGCTACTTTAAGGTATGTAGAAAAAAACTTTTAAAGCTGTGTCTGTGTCCAAAAAGCTGATTCTCCGAATCAGCACTGAATCTTCAGATTTGGATTTAGCCAAATGGAATCGGGGACAGTGATCCAAATCAACGAATCGAATCACTATCCCTGATTCAGGTCAAATCCAAATCCGAATCGAATATGGCCCGCTTCGTACACCCCTATTATACACATAATAGGTGTGTAATAGTAGGTGCTTCCATAAGTTGTTATTTCCCCTTAAATTTATACCATAATGTTCTATATTTTGCTAGGCATTCCTTTTACAAGATGCTCACTCACATTAGTGTAATCATAGGAAAGTAGGGCTGAAAGGAACCTCACAAGATTACCTCTACTTCCTGGTGTCAAAGGACTAAAACATAGTGCTTAGCTCTGAATGTTTGTGTGGGTTTTTTATATTTCCCTCCAAACCTTCATATGTATTAAACAGTATTTTTATTCATTTATTTATACCATTGACCCAAATTCTCAGTTTCATCAGTGCAGCCCCACTGACTTTTTCATTATGGTCTTCTTTTCAGGCTTCCCCTAGGTGGCACCAGGACACGTAGAACAAGACCTGTAAATTTCTGAACAAGCCACTGCTAGCTAGTGGTAGTTGTATGTAGCTGATATGGGCATATTGAGTCATTTCTGCCCCTTGCATTCTCTTCTCCACCAAGGCCATTTTGTAAATGATAAAGTTTTTAACTGTGAAATCAAGACATAGAACTGGGATTCCCCAGCTGGATCAGAAGTGTCAGTGAAGTACATATCATTAGAATTACAAGCTAGTTAATTTATAATTAAGTACTTAGGTTTTCTATATAAATCCACAATGTAGCTAACATATTGTGCTTGCTGCTTTGGACACATGGGAAAGAGGGCTTGGAAGCTATTACTGAGTTTGGGAAATAGCAAGCCACCAGCAGTTTATTAAGCCAACCTAATAAAGCATCCTTGTAAATTTTCCTGCTGCTTTAGGTCATACCATTGTAGGCAAGCATGTATGTATGTGTTTATGCAATTTATGTGCCACTTTTTCCAACAAAGATTTAGGGCAGCTCACAGTAAGAGATCAGAATAATTGATAAAACAGGAAAGCGAGAAAAATGGGCAACAAGAGAACAAAACTTTTTAAAAGCCGAACTAGAATAGTAGTGAAGAAAAATAGATCCCCCAATACCCATTCTGCTCCCTGAGTCCTGCCTTGCTACATGTCCAACTTTATTGGCAGTGCATACCAATTTTTTGTATAGCGGCTACATGTCACACCGATCTATATTTTCCTAGTTCCATCAATTAATTTATTTCTAGTTGCATGGGATGTATTTATTATTATTTATTAAGGTATTCCTGCCTCTAGTCTTAACCACACAAAGATCAGGAGTCAACAAGTCACTTCCGCATCTCTTTACGCAGGTCATAGTTATTAACCTTTTTTGGGAGGACTTCCGTTGATATATTCTAGTGGCTGGTTGCTTAGTTGGCAAAATGAAGGTAATGTAAATACAGACAGTATTTGGAGTAGGGAGCCAGACACTCAACCCCTGCTCACAGCTGCTGATCAGGCAGCCAGTGATTGAGTATCTGTAATTTTTCTGCTGAGTGTACCTTTCTTGAGCTGTCTGTACATCCAGTAAAGGTGGTATCTAGAAAATGGAGCTTAACAGTCCCTCTGTAGCTAAGGGAAGCATGAAGGATTCCTTTGTTTGAAAATAATTGTTTCACTTGTATTGCGCACTCATGCTGCAAGCCTGGAACAGCATGGTCATCTTCATAATCCTAAAACAGCAAACATCTGCAATGGCTGTTTTTTCCTTATAAAAGGATATACAGAGAAGTTTGCAGCAAAGGAGACAATGTCTAGTCAGCCACCTTATATGTACTTTGAATGATATAAAGTTTCCTTTCATTTCTGTGTTGGTAAAACATTGAATAAAAAGGAAAATAGTCCTGAGAAAGTCTGTTTGCAGCCTTTCGAATCTGAATGCATGTGTCAGATAGTATAGAAAGTTACTAATGTCATTGTCTAGACATTATGAAACAAGAGACAGACACCATTGGGAATAGATCTTGATCAAGCCAACACCTCAGTCAGTGTATTACCAAGAAGTGGCATGCTGTTTTTTAGGGTTTGAAATAGGAAATGCTGTTTGTCTGTAGCACTTACTGTCCTTTCATGCTTCCCTATGGGACAGTGCAGAAGCCTACTTCAGAGGCAGTAGTGTGTCTGTTTTCTAAAGAAATCTGGCATCAGAATAACAGCAGATGTTTTAGATAAAGACAGAGGAACTGCACTGCAATAATATGATTGTTTTCTTGCTGGGACTTGTACTGGCTGAGAGGCTGTCATAGCCACTCCCCAACAGCACAGATTTCTCAAGAATTTCTCTGTGCTATAATAGGAAGGATCAGATAATCACTATGCAATTTGTTTTTTGTAAATGTTCTGTAAAAGTGGATCTTCTGTGCCAGATAAAGATTGGAAACACAACTGTGGCCTGATTCTTATCAGTTATCCTTGAAGAGTAATCAGGAGTAATTCTATTGAAATGAACAGTTATCAGAACAACACATCAGAACTGGGTCCCAGAGCTCTGTACAGGAAACGTATCAGTGGAGCACTCAGATTTAATCAGAATATAACAGAAGAGTTTTCTATATAGGCAGTTTATTTTTTGCAATTTTTGCTAAGTAAAAAAAAGTTGTAATGGAAACACAACACAAACAATGGAATAAATATCAGCATTAAGACACTATACCTGTAGTTAAGCTGAGAATATGTAGACTGTCCCTGGTTTTAATGTGGATTCCCATTAACTCAGCAGGAAAGCAGTGGTTTCTTTTTGGCTCATTTCCGTATTCTGTAGTCCATTCCTTTGTACCTTGCATATATGAGGACCAGACCAGTAATAGTATTTCTAATAACTAGGGACCTACTGAATTTGTGATTTTTGTGGCTTTCACAGATTCTGTGAAATCTGGCATTGCCCACGGGGGAAAAAAAAGCAAGCTTATGGAAAATAAAATACTGGCTTCCCAGACAGAGCCAGTAGTCCTTAGGGTGCTGTGGTAGCCCACCAGGGCAGGGAAGTAGGAAATGGGGCTACCAACTTGAAAGGCTATCAGCAAGATGGCTGCCACCCACACCCCTCACTGCTGCTTGGCTGCAAGGGCTGCCTGTCATGTGGTCCTGCCCCTCTCCACCAATTGGCAGCAAGGGGTGGGGCTGCATGTACAGGAGCCAATTTTGGTTTTTGCAGGTGGGTGCCTGAAGACATTAAACCCCCACAAAAAACAAAAAAAGGTGTTGTACTTTAAACTCAGATTGTTCCTGCACCAAGCCCTGCACATGCCAAGAAGAGGCAGCGCATTACTTCAGCCCAGTTCTGCAGAATCTGTATAGATCAGGTGCTTTAATGGGACTTTTTGGGCACTTTTATCTAATAGCTGATTGAATCAAGTAAATCAATTAGATTAAATCAACTAAAAAGCTCCGCTGAAGTGCCCGATCTTTACAGATGCTGTAGAGCTGGGTACAAGTAATGTGCTACTTCCAGTAAAGTGCTTTTTCTTGGGGTTTTTTAATGTCTTGGTTATGGCTTGTGGGTGCTGAGCACCTGCTAATTTTTTTTTGGTGGGTGCTTGAGCCCTAGAGAGCCCATGGAGTTGATGCCAATGACTTCATGATGGACAGCCCTTACAGTGGGGCTGCATGACAGGGAGCCCTTGCAGCCAATCAGAAACAAGGGGTGGGGCCAATTGGAGGTATTGGGGGGAGGGAATCCATTGTACTCCACCCATAAAATGGGCCCAGGTTCTGTCCACGAAATCAGGGGGCAGGTCCCTTGAATTCAGTAAGTCCTTACTAATAAGTAATAGCATTTATGCTACTTTAGGTATCCCTTGCATTCTTTTGAAAGGCAGTAATTCCTGGGCATGTCTACATGTGCAGTTTATGCAATGATAAGCTCCAGAGTTTATTGCTGTTTGAACATGCACCTGGGACTGCAGCACACTGATCTGAGTCACAGCAACCCTGGCTGGCAGAGGCCCTGGGGGGGGTCAGCCTTCCAACTCAGTGCTGTTCCCCCTTGCTCTGTGCTGTGGAGGGTGTGGCTAGGGCACAAGGGTGCTTCAGTGTGGGCCCAGCTGGTGGGCAGCCTCCACACTGAAGCACCCTCATGTCCCAGACAGACAGAGCAGACTCTACACACGTGCTGCTGCAGTTTTTCATTTTACAGAAGGACAGTACTTTATATTTGCAAGTATAAAGTGCTGCTGTAGAGTAAATTAGTTTACTTCAGCCTATTAAGGGCACATATGTGGACGCTGAGATGTTTACTTTTTAGCTAATTAGTTTACTGAGCAGTAAAGTCCCCACATGGGGACTTTGAGAAAAGTAGGAAACCATTCCCACACTAGAGACATCCTTACTGCCCCTCTACTGTACTTAGGTTCCACTTGTCAGGGATAGAAAATGCCTGCTCAGCATCACATTCAGGATCCCTTTTATGGCAGCATATAGCTTTGCTCTCCATTTAATAGTGTTTCTCAAACAGAGCTGATTTATATGATTGCCTGGCAAAGCAAACTCTTATCAAGTTACTTTCCTTCTCTGTTTTCATAAAACATTGTTCCTGTAAATTGAAATCCATTCTCAGAATGACAGTATTCTGCTGAAGCTAAAATGTGAGGTTGCTTGCTGCTGTGGATCAGCATTCTGTTGGCTGGAAATGCATTGCTTATGGGCCATCTTTTATCATACTTCTAGTTTTATGACGTTGGAGTAGGTCCTAAAAATGGGAAAAGTGTGGCTTGCTTTGAGTCCTTCTGGCTGCTAATGTGCTACGACAGGAGGTGGTAAATTATATTATTTTTTAAATGCAATTAGATATTTCCAAGAGCAGAAGGTAGAGTGGCTAACTGTGGTGGAAACATTTGAAGAGTAGGGGCTGAGTAGTGGGTGAGGAGGGGATTTAAAGGAATTGGCTCCTGTTACACTGGAGTCCTTATATTTTATGCAGAAGACTGCCATCTGACACTGGCTGGGCAGGTGTTGAGTTGTGATCACTGCTACTGCTAGTGGTTCTGCATACAGTTGTCTATTCTAAAACAGCCTATTATTCTTTCATGTGTCCTCTCCCCCAGTCCCCACCTCTTGGTTACTTTTATGTTTACGGCTTGTCTCTCAGACTGACTGTCCCTAAATATCTTATCTTTACTGTGCATAAAGTGCCTTGTTCAATGGACCTCCAGACTGTTTGAGAGCTTTAAGTGCTGCCTTGGTTTAACTAATGCTGTTACAAAGGACCAGCAATATGTTTGTTTCAAAGCAAAGTGGAAGTAGGGGCTACTTGGCAAACAGACAATCCAGAATGGGTTGGTCAAGGTCTCCTTTTTTAACTCAGAATTTCAACAGTGGAATTAAGCTGCTGGTATCTAGAGTTCCAGCTGTTTATATTGCACTACAGTGGTAACTGTTAAGTTTTCCATAAAATGTAAATTTGAGCACTATCAAAACTAATAAACTCAATACTGCTGTTTCCTTTGCCTGCTGCTTATATCCCACCTGCACTTATGCAGCTCATTTCATTTTTCAATGTTCCCATTTTTCTTACATTATCCTGTTATTTCTTCAATTCCACTGGTTTCCTGTAAGATTGAAAATGTTATTTTTTATGCCTAGGGTTATCAAAAGTTTGATTTCTTTTTATTCAAGGGAATTGATTCATGTCATATACCAGTGGGAGCCTAATATTTAATCTGTGATTTAACATTAACCCTTCTTTATACTACACAAATACCCTCCTTATGTTGCCTTTTGCAGTCATTCTTACTCTTATCTCTGTTTATCCAATAGAGAAATCTTTATTATCCAAAGCATTGAATATTTATGCAGTCAGCCTGTCTGAGGGAATTACGTACTCTTGGATATTAGCACAGCTGAACCCAATTTGAAATCTGAACTTAAGTCTCATTTATGATCTTGGTTTTTTACTATTAGTTTTACATTTTAGTACTTGTGTAACAATTTGCACTGGTACAGCACTTTTCCCTAAGGATTCTGCTGTGCCTTTTGCAAATGTTAATGTTAATAACTTAACACTTATCTACCTGCTAAAGGTATTACCAGACTTATCTACAAGGTCCCTTCCAACCCTAGAAATCTATGACATCTATGTTAGTGCATCTGTCTTATTGATGGGTAATCTAAATAGAAAGTGATCAAGGTTGTGATTTTAACTTGGATGTCCAAGTTTAGTCTGTTGGGAAGAGATTGAAGAGTGAAGGTACTTTAGCTTGCTTCATAGTGTTAGAGTGATGTTGCAGCTGTGATGGTGCAGGAATTATGTGAGAGGCAAGGATTTCTGTGAGCAATATATTTTATTGGACCAACTGCATGGTTGGAATAAAGTTAGACAAGCTTTTGAATACATAATTCAGATGCATAAGCTGGCTGGACAGTAATAAGAACCAAGGACTGAACACCAATATTGATTTTTTTATTTTTTATCTTTTTTTATGCTATAAAATATCTGATTCCTGATTTTTTCCCCTTATACACAACAGGTATGAATGACTCCCCTTCCTTTTGATAGGTCTTGATCTCCCAAAATCAGCTGCTTTTCTTCTGCTTATTGTTTGTCTGCTATCCTTGGGACTCTTCCTCCCCTCTCCATTTTCACAGCTCTACTTTAAGCTCTTTACATTCCCTGGGCTTGCTTGCTTGCCTCCTCAGACATGATGAAGAATGTCTTGCATTTGGAAGCTTGTCTAACTTTTATTCCAGCCATACAGTTGGCCCAATAAAAGATATCACCTACAAAAATCCTTGGCTTGCTTCAAAATCTGGATACCTTCATTTAGGTGCTTAACTTTGGAAATTTTTGTCTAAGTGACTTCCACAAAGGTAATGACAGAGCCAGGATGAGAACCCAGAAGTCTTCACTCCCTGCCCACAATGCTAATTGCATGTTACCTCTTAATGAAATGTCTTTTGTTTCCTTCATTGTTAGGCAGCATGAGGAGTGGTGCTACTTGAATAAATAAATAATAATAATCCTCTATGGCATTTGTACATCTGGCATACTTGAGTCTACAGGAGTGCATACAAAAATTACCAGTTAAATCTAAATTCAGTTAAATCTGTTTGGAGTCTGAATACTGAGATTCTATATATAAATAATTGAAACAACTTGAAGCCTGATATATCAATGTTGGCAGTGTTGAAGACAGTATAGGACCACAAGTACTGTTTAGTGCTTGTAGAAATGGCACAGCACAAATGGAATTTAACAAAGCTTTGCAGCTCTGTATTCCCATATGTAATATATTTCCTTACTCAGTATTTAAATTATAAAGCCACAATGTTTCTTAATCCCTGGGGCGGTAGAACCACAATGGCTTGGAGGACTTGAGGGATGTGTTGGGTCTACAAAATGTACCTATATGCTGCTCATTTTATTCTTTCTTGCCACTCTGAAACTGCAGTGTATCCATCACAAGCTGCTGAAAACACTGATAGGTGCCCTCTATGTGGTACAGACCTGGTTAAAAAGCTCACTCTTCCTAGTATGAACTCTCTTTATTTTGTTAAAAATGGCTTTTTCAGGTTTGGTAATATAACATTTTATTCTAATTTTAAAATTTTTGCCTGTAATTGCCAGTTACCACAGGCAGGTGGTAATTTTCTGTGCAGTTTCAAGAACAAAGGAGTAAACAAATAGTTGCTAAGTACTGGTGTGTTTTCATTTACGTGCTTCCTCATATCCAAACTGTAATTCTATAACACCACAATTTTCAGCCAAATTAGAAGCACAACAAACCATTGATTCTTTAATTTCCTTTTTAATTGTACTGCTGTAGGCATGTATATATTCTTTTTGGAATTGTGCTTATTTACAATAACAGGAAAACTATTAATAAATCTAATCATACTACTAATACAAGGCATTATTACCTTTTTTCTCTTCAAAATCACTGGGAAAATTCCCTCTGATTTCTGTGGTGTATAGATCCATTAGTTTTTCTATTTCCTTACTCAAGAGTGGTTATTTAATTATTCATCTGAGCTGGTCTTAACATCCTTGTTAAGCAGAAGTTGAAATATGACCTAGGCTAGGTATAGATATTACACATAAAACAGTAAAAGTGATCAGAACCCAGTCTAAACCTGTAACAGAACAGAAATTCAGTGCACATAGACCAGTTTAAAAAATGGCAGAACCCAGTCTAAGTTAGACCCAGATGGATGTAGCATGAGATTTAATTGGTTTAGGTTAGATTGGTCTGTTGAACTTATGTACCACATCTCCTCCCGACTCAAGTTAGATTGCAGTCCCCTGGCATCTCAGGTGCCTTTGTGGCTCCCCCGCTAACCCCTTTTCACAGGGTGGGTGGGCTAGCCTTGGCCCACACTCATCTGCTCCAGCCAACCACCAGGCCAGCCCTGCCCTTGGACTGTCATAAAGCTGAGGCAGCAAAGCCTCTGCTCCCCATCCCTGCACCTGTCAGCTGGGCCGGGTAATTGGGAGGGAAGCAGAGGCCCTTGCCTCTGCCTCACCCGCATTCCCCCCAGACAGAACAGCTGGTGGGGGGGCACAGAGCAGGAGCTTCTCCTCTTCCTCACTGCTTGACCAGCACAGCTCCACTCCATAGTCCTTCCCTTACTCGTCCCAGCTCTCCATGGTAGAGGAAAGGAGGAAAACAGAGGCCCCTTCCCCTCCTCAGCCCCCCGCTGAGCCACCACAGCTGGTGGGGAGGCTGCACTGCAGGGGCATCCCTATTTCTTGCTGCCTGTTTTAGCATGGTAGGGAGCAGGGCTGTGGAGAGAAGCCATGCTCGCTAGACAGGCCAGGCAGTGAGGAAGAGGAAAAGGCCCTGCTGCAGAGACTCATCCGTAACAAAATACACTCCTTGTACATCATGTGAGGCCTGAATTTCTTCACTTGTTTCCATGTAAAATGCCAGAAAGGAAAAGTAAGTGCATACAAATATATTGTAGTATGAAAAAAAACACAATCCCAATGGCCTAAAAGTGCTGATGGCATTTTTGACACACAGCAGCTATTCATATCCAAGTCAATGGTCTTATCACTGTGCTAAGGCAATGTAACAGACAGTAAACATTAATTTTGCTTAAGAAATTCAAGTTATTAAATAGGACAGTGAATAGCACATATAGTTTGAAAGGACATACCTGAACAAGAAAAGGAAGGAGGCTTGGGGTACTAGAAGTCTCAGTGCAGTCGTGGCCATCTATACTAGCACTTCTCATTACTCAGGATTTTGAACAAGGAATACAACTGAAGTGGCTGATTGCAACACTGAGTTTGTGATTTAGCCTCTTTGCCTTAATGGGGGAAGAAAATGTGGTAATGAGAGTTGTCTTCTTTGGTAAAAATATTTGTTAAAACACTTAGATAAGAAGTGGTTTAGAAGTGGTTAAGCATTGTAATTCAGAGGTATTTATACCACAGTAGCTTGGTAACGTAACTTTTCTGCTCTAGACTTAGGGTACTTTACAGGCTAATTTTTCTCTGGAATTACCTAGCTGATCTAGGCATGCACACGGTCCTATCTTGAAGACCCCCAGCATGGTAGATATTGTGAGGTTTTTACAAAGGGGGTTACACAAGTTACTGCTCATGGCCTAGTCGTCATCATCAGCATTCCCTCACAATTGAGGATGATTGTCTTATCTGTGAAGATGGCTGACAAAGCCAATCTGGATTCCACTGCAACTTGGGCATGTGTTTCCATGCGAGGCAGTTGACTCTGGATTTTTGGTTTGGCTCGTGACTTACTGTTTCTGCCGCTCCTGCTTTTCTGTCTCCTGTTGTCATTGTGAAGTTTCAAAGTACTAAGATGCTTGCAGTAGACTTCCTCCGTCTGGGGTGGTCCTGGGCAATAGTTTCTCATGAGTTGTTGTTGATGTTGCATTTTTTCAAGTTGGCCTTGCAGACATCTTTGATAAAACTTGCTTTGGGAGTCTGGAGTCAGGTGGATGATGTGGCCAGCCCAGCAAAGTTGATATTGGATGATCATCACCTTGATGCTCATAGGGTTTGTTTGCGAGAGGATGCTAACATTTGGTGCTTCTGTCTTCCCAATGGATTTGAAGGATCTTCTACAGGCAGTGTTTGTGGTACTCCTCCAGTGACTTGAGATGTCTCCTGTACATTGTCCACATCTCAACCCTGTACAGTAAGATAGGGATCATGACCCCTTGATAAACTATGATCTTGGTTTTTAGTCTGATGTTGCGATCTTTGAACTCCCATTTCCTCAGGCATCCAAATACTGCACTTGCACATTTGAGGCAATGTTGAATTTCTTCATTGATGTCAGTATTCTACCAGAGATGTCTTCCCAGGTAATGGAAATACTTAGCTTTCTCCAGAGTCTCACCATAAATCTGAATTACTGGAGTTGGGGACTGCTCATTAAAAGCTTGCTGGTGGAGGACCTTAGTCTTCTGAATATTAAGCATCATTCCCATTTTCTTGTATGCCTCAGTAAAGATATCGACAACTGCCTGAAGATCTACTTCTGAGTGAACACACACTACAGCATCATCAGCATCCTGGAGCTTGTTGGTTGAAGTTGAGGTAATGTCGGTTTTGGATCAGAATTAGCTGAGATTTAATAGCTTACCTTCCACTCTGTAGGTTAGCTGCACTCCAACTGGAAGCTTGTTGGTGGCCAGATGTAGGATTGCAGTAAGGTATATTGAGAAGTGCTGGAGTGATGATACAGCCTTGCTTAACTCCCATCTTAACCTCAAAGGAATCTGGGATAGATCCATAACTGAGAACCATCCATTGTATATTGACATGGAGCAAGCAAAGAATGGTGACAAATTTTGGTGGGCATCCACGCCTCAGAAGGTTTCTTGGTTGACAGAGTTTATGGCTTTTGTGACGTAAAAGAAGATCATATAGAGAGGTTAATGTCGTTTCTGACATTTTTCCTGCAGGTGGAGAGCAGTGAAGATCGTGTCAGTTGTGCCTCTTGATGACCTGAACCCATACAGAGATTCCAGGAGGAGCTCTTCAGCAAGCGAAAGGAGATGGTTCAGGAAGGTTCTTGGAATGATCTTTCCTGTGGTGATCCCTTTGTAACTTGTAGTCAGAACTGTCTCTTTTCTTGAAGATTGTCATGATGATTGTGTCCCTGATATCATCTGGGATTTTCTCAGCATTCCACATCCTTAAGGCATGAGGGTGATATAAGCTTCTCTCTCCCCTGCTTGAAGACTTCAGCAGGGATTCCATCTGCTCCAGAAGACTTTGTCATCTGCTTGATGGTTTTCCTCACCTCGTCAAGAGTTGGAGGGACTTTGAGATCATTTCTGACTGGGTGTTGCAGGATAGAATTGAGAACTCTCTCTTCAACAATACAGTCACAAATTGAGAAGGTCTTCAAAGTGCTCCTTCCAGTGGGTGTTGGTGGCCCCCCTTTCCTTGATCAGGTCTCTTCCGTTCTTAGTTCTCAAGGGGGTTGGTCCCCAAGTGCTCAGACTGTAGAGCTGCACATATTGTAGATGTCAGCAAGATGTTGAATCTCCTTCACCTTGTCTTCCCATCTGTTCTTCATATCGTGGTTCCTCCTTTGGACCTCTGCCTTGACTTGTTGGTGATTCTAGATGGCCTGATAATGACCATGGCACATGCTCACCTGGTATCTTTTTAAAAACTCATTGCATGTTTCAAGATCAAAGGTAACATTGCCCAAAGTCTTTTATCATATACACCTGAAAGAATGGCAGGTAAATAAAAACAATAATTCCTGGGAAAACATCAGAAATCCCAGCCTGTGTTGAGCCAGACCAACAGTTAGATTTCATATGACATCCTTGCCCTCCTAAAAAGGAGAGAGACTACTGTTACACATGATACGTACACTTGCAGGCAACCAAAAGTTTCAAGGCCACATTTTGACATGGGATAAACATACCTGTAGGTTCTGCAAACTGACAAGAGGCAGGCACATGGCCTTCTAAATACAATCTAAAAAGAAAAATGCTTTAGAAACATACCAGAAGAGGGCAACGTATGTGGGGCTGTTCCTTGTCAATGTGCATAATTCAGAGTGAAATAACAGCAGCCTCCCAAACTGACAGCAGTGTGTTCAAAGGCCCTAGCTATGGAACCTTCACAATAGCCAAGTGTTTTGTGGTGTTTAGTTCCAGTTCAATTAAGTGAACCATGACAAGTAAGACCTGAACAGAAACAACCAAACCCCAAAACATGCCTGGGGCAACTCAAAGAGAAGTATTATCAACACAAAGGGAAGCATTATTTTTTGTGTTCTTTTTACCTTTTTATCTCCTTAGTATGCACCTGAGATGGACATCACAATGAACTTTCAGTAAATGCTAGAAACTGTCTATACACATATTTTGTGTAATAACTTTGTGGTTTAATCTGTGGCTTATCACATCATTAATTGAATGAACGTTAGGCCAGGCCAGTACTTAAGATATGTTTCAACAATTAATCATGCCTGAAGTGTAATGTTGGTCAGGGCCCTGATGAGAAGAATTTAGAAGCCATGTTATACAAAGAAAGTGGTAATGTAGATTGGGAACTAAAGCACATAGATGAAATGGTTTTACCCAAGTTGCAGGAAAAGCTAGTGCAGTTTCATAACCGTAAACCCATCCTGGCTCATCACCAGTTTGTGTTCAAACTTGTCATTTCTCAGAGCTGCCTTGGTTTTATTCAAAAGGCTACCTTTATCATGATTAATCTGATCTTCAGCAGTGTGTTTCTAAGCAAATAAGTTTGCTGTAAGATGTTGTCCAGGCCTGTGACTAAACTTTTACTACTTTCCCAGGATTTTCTATCATTCGTCGTGTCAATCCTTAGCTAGAACTGTTGTTTCTAAAAAACTGGGTTCTTTCGATTGTAGGCTGAACATTATGAAACAAATGGCACATGACTGTTGTAAATATAATCATGTCGATGAAATATCCAAGAGGATGCTATATTGGAGATATGGATGTAATTTTTCCCCCTTACATTTATATCACTCAGTTGTTCTTAACAGACTTGCTTTTGATTTATACCCCTGTAAGTGAGGGAAGAAACAGGTCCATAAAGGATAGGTCTTCAGGTTGAGTTATGTTATCTATAACTATCACAGTCTGTTCGCTCCGAGATTGTTGGGTCAAATACTTGGATACAGTGCATGATCCATAATTGTTATCCGGTGTCTTTTCCGAAGTGAAGCTCTCAAATGGTATTCTCCAAGACATCAGACTGCTAATAGTCAAGATATATTGTCAGAATATGAACACTGTACCTTTTAAGATGATTTTCTTCTAGTCTATTGAGAAATTGACTCTGTAGAGTGAATTATCATCTAGAGAAATTCAGACCTGCTGTATGTCATTTGAAAATATCTTAGACGAATCCAACAAAAGGATTATTGCCACTTTTGCAGAAAGCTGTTAGGGAAAATTATTGATTACATTCCAAGAACCCTCTAACTTTATCACAAGATATAGTGCTTGTTAAAAACATACTGTCAAGTTTTTTATAGTTTTCATTTTTTCTTTTTAATCTCCCTCTTTGAAGTTTCAAAATACAATTTCTTTCATTACTAATGTTGTCCTTTGTCATTTAATAAACACAGATTCTTCTCCATTTTTAATGCAACTGGAATTTTTAGCATGTGCACACCTGTCAGTATTGTTGGCATAACCTGCAATTGTTTTATTTCTTAACTGGGGTTTCCACTGATGTCTTGCCAAGGTAACCCTTTCTTAATGTTTTTCCTGATGCCGTCTGCCTTGACAGATACCAACAAAGACCTACAGAGTCGCAAAGACTACACTATCTAATATATATTATTCACCAGTGCTAAGTAATCTAATAAATTCTCTGCCTTTAGCCAGAGAAAGGCACTAACAGATAATGTAGTCCAGCTGATTTTTACTTGCAGAATAAGGTTGCTTATGGTTTTGTATTCATAAGGTGTTTGGTGGTGGTGGTAGTTTTTTGACATATTATAGTGGAGTTTTTAGAAAAATATTTGCATGTGGATGTGTATTACTTATTAGGCCAAGAACCCACTTCCAGTCCTGTGTTCCCATAATGCAGCTTTGAAGTTCCTCTCAGATAAAATACGTTAAATGAAGATGCCGTTCTGAAAAAACTGCAGATACCCAAGCAGGAAAGAGCCAGATCTGTTATTGTAGTGATCTGGACTGGCTTTGTGCTGGTCGCCTAGGGTGGCTATCAGCCACTCAGTCACGCATTAGAATTACTTAACCTAGCTCTGACTTTAGTATGTGAATCTTGAAATCTTCTGATCAAGTTATATGAAATAAAGATAAAAAATAATGGCCTTTAGAAAAAACAGTGCAAAAATTTACTACAGCACATACTATTGCCCATTTATTCAGCTAAAGTTAGGAGCTAATGTGTAGTTGGCGATGTCAGTAATCATAGCCTTTATGTCACCAACACAATCCCCCAAAAGGTATCATTTTGTCCTTTATATTTGTACAACTGTATGGCTCAATGAAATTTGTAACTCGGCAGTTGCCATTAGGTATCTAAAGGTGTGATAAGAAAGTATGGTAGGAACAAAAGGGAAAAAAACACAGCCAGTCACCAGAAGTGATGCTGTTACTTCAGAAAAAAATCTGTCTTCCCAAGTATTTCTTGGTGTATTTCTGCCATAAAACTATGTAGAATATTGTATTGAATGCACAGCCTACTGATGACATCTGCCCCTGACTTGAATTCAGCTGTTTACCTATACTTCAAGAATAAGCAAGCATTCACTGGGAAATTTTAAATTAACATTTCTTGCAATTTATTAATATGGAAGAAGATAGGAATGCTCTTCAGAGATGTGCATTTCTCTGAAGGAAGAAGGAAGCTGCAAAAATGGTGGGGGGGAAGCTGCCTAAAAGGAAACAACCACAATGATGTTGCCAGAGTTCAAACTCTCACGCCCACCCAACCAGTAACCTCACCCTTCCTCTTGGTTTTTATATTCTACCTAAGAAGGCGTATGATAATGACCTTGATATAATTATGCTTGAAACTTCAGAATATCAAAGGAGCAGGAAGGAAGTAAATGAAACCTTGTTCCTGTTTTGTAATGAATTTCATACATTCTAATTAGGAAGAGTGATTGATTTTTGTATACTGTGTAAAGTAAGTCTTGTCCTGGAACAAAACCAGGATGTCCATTCAGGTCAATAATCATTCTGATGCTCAACACTCCTAGCCAGCTACTTCTGAATAAATCACATCCTTCAAAGTCTAAGAGTCTTACAGTGAACTGAATGAAAAGCATATTAATTGACCAGTTCTTTCTAATTGTATCTGGATGAGCTCTACAACTTGACACTAGCAATCTGGAATAATGAAAAGGGTCCCTTTTAGAATGACCATTGGAGAGCTAAATGTTATGACTACAACATTGCATCTATTTAATTCTCAAGGAGAGCTCTTGCAGAAAGTCTAGCAGAGTGCAGGTGACTAGGACAGAGATGCCTCCAAGTTCTCTCTACTATGCAAACCACTTTGTCCTAGGGCAATTCTTGGCAAACTCCCATGGCCAAAATCCCTTATTGCCTACGCCCCGTATCCACAGGTCAGACCAACTGATTCCATGGGCCAGATCCAACCTGCAGACCATAGATTGCCAACCTCTGTTCTAACGTATTTTTTCAATACTGTGCCTGAGTGCATGTGACGGGCCATCCTGAGGCCAGTCTAATCATTGGCCCAGCCATCTGTCTAGGGCAGTCTGCTCACGTGCCTCACCTTTGATGCAACTTTGGAAGTAGTTTATAGGTGGGAGGCTGCCCAGTTAATGCCTGATGCCAAGGCATAATACACAGCTTCATACCATCTCTATCTACATAGTGTCCCATGCCTTGCAGATATCATCACTATATGGCTCGGACCCCACAATAGGCCTCGCAATGTAATCGCTTTACTTAGGCCATCCTATGCACGGCCCTTCAGGCAAACCCATGCGGACTCTACTCTACATGACCCACGTATAGTCCTTCAGGCCTGCCCCTATGGACCCTACTCTATGCAGCCTACTCACTCTCACACACCCCCTCACTAGGGCCACTAGGCCTTACACCCCTTGGGCCTAATGACATGCCTGGACCCCTGGCCTGTCTCCTCTATGGGGTAACCCACCAGGTCAGAGGTGAGGCTATACAGTGCCCCATACTTGCCTTTCACTAGGGAGGCACTGGTGTGGCATTTCCTGGGGACCACCCTGCCACAGACAGCCTCATGACACCATTCTATGCTAGCAAGGTGTAATTTTAGATCATTCCTCAGGACCAAGAACCACTACCATCCCTGTAGTTTCTACCCTTGATCTCCAGGTGTTCTGGGAGAAACAGCTCCAGCTGGGTGATGTTATTCCAGTAGCAACCCTGCTGCAACTGCTTGCTCAGCTCTGAGGGACTGGGTTTATACCGAGGCTGCCCAGCCCCATCTTCCCATCCAGGTGCCTTCTTGCAGTCATGTGACCACCTTGCTAGGCCACACTACACCTGCTGGCTACTTCACAGCCTGCTTAAGCCCCTTTAAGTGTCAGGCATCAAAGGTGTTCTCTCACCATGTATAATAAAATGTAGCACATCATTTTGTGTGCAGTCCTTCCCTGTTGAAAGTTCTTCCAAAGTAATTAGCCCCATTTCTATGATGTACAGATCACTTTGTCCAAAGTTTTGAATGCTGTTGGTTCCTGTTCATGTTAGCAGCAGCTGAGGTCACACAGTACTTTGCAAGACCTGGTCCTGAAACTACTTTTTATCCAATATAATAATGTAAAACATATATTTCCTTATTTCTAACCATCTTTTTTTATGAAGGAATCAGTAGTTTTGTGATTTCTTTACCTCTGCAAGGTAAGACACAACATTAAACAGTTTCCACTAATAAGGTTTTGTCAAGCCTCTGCACCAGGGCAAGTTTTGCCTGAAGATTGAAAAATCTGTTTGCCAGATTGGGACATCAAGTTCTTATTAGTTTTAATAGGGCTTGAGCAACCAGTCTCAGGTAGTTTTGAACAACCAGTATAAGGCAGCAAGGTAGTATGTGTAAGCATAGTAATAAGCCTAATTTTTTTGAAGTTAGATAGGTTAAGAAGAAAAATCGGCTGATGGGGTGCACCCAGAGAGTAGTGATAGATGGGTCATACTCTACTCAACCTGGCAAGATGTGGGCAGTGGGGTTCCCCAGTGCTCAGTCCTCAGGCCTGCACTGTTTAACATCTTCATCAGCAACTTGGATGAGGTAGTTCAAAGCACATTATCCAAGTTTGCTGATGACACTAAGATGTGGGGTGAGGGGAACACTTGAAGGGAGAGAGAGCTGCAACTAGATTTAGACAGACTACAAAAGTGGGCAGATGAGAATAGGATGGGATTCAATGTAGACAAATGCAGGGTGCTACACCTTGGGAGAAGGAACCCCACAGCATACATGCAGGCCCCAGAGCTAGCTGTCCCACCCTGCCTTCTTTGCTCACCTGCAACACCTTTTATGGAAGTATTTATTCATTGTAGAAGGGAAGCTGCCCAGGGCCCCAGGTGAGTCTAGTCCTCCCCCGTCTTGTCCTCTAGAGACACTTGCCTGTGCCCATTCTAGCTTCACTAGTACTCCTGGGCACCTGTCACCTTATGGGCGATTCACAGCCTCCATCCATTCCTACAACCATGTCTGTGCCTCAGCAATGTTATTCTAGATCCATGTGTCAGGTTGCACAGGCTTCCACCCACTGGTTACTCTTTGCTGTAGACTGCCAGCCTAGGTCCACTTCCTCTGCCCAAGCTTTTGAGTCTCAGCCTTATCAGGCCTGCGATGCATCTCACGTGGTTCAGGCCCCTGTCTCTTGCTCTGGGCCACTCCTTGGCCCTCAGGGCCCCTGATACTGGGTCTGGCTTCTTGCCTCTTGAACCCCCAGTCTTTTGTTCTGTGATCCCTAGGTAGGCTGCCCAAAGCAAAGTGTGCTACCAGACAGCTCTTCATGGCCTTCAGACCACCCCCAATAATCCATTTTGTTCTCTGGTTTAAGCCTTAAATCAAAACATAAGGCTACTAGCTACAGCTAAAATTTTCCCACGCTGGTTCCCAACAAACTCCAGCTCAACGGCTGTACCACAAGCTCCCCCCACACTGCATCATACTTCCTAGTGAACTATAAGCCCCTTACTTGCAGTTCCCTAGGGCAGCTCAGTTATCAACCCATCCCTATCCGACAGTTGTCTTGCTCAGGAACCCTACCTGGTCTCAGGCACTGGCTTTATGTGCCTCCTAAGCCCTACCCCTCCTGGTCAGGTGACTCTATAGCTGCACCCAGGGGTTTCCATTCTAGGCCTAATGACCAACCTGTCTTCCCTTGCTGCTGCTCAGCTTGCAGCTTTTTGCCCCTGAGTAGCCTAAATGGCTGATCCCCTGTGTATCTTTGCTGGTAGCTAGCTGGCTATAAGTCTGCCTAGTCACTAGCAGTTAGTTTTCCTTCTAGTCACCAGCCCTCCCTGAGCTAACTCAGCTTGCTACAGTTTCTTTTTACAGTAACAGGAGCCCTCTGGCTCCCTTTTGCACAAACTGCCTCTGTCATTTAAGAGCTTCATGCATGGGGTGGACATAGGCTGTTCAGTGACAGAACTGCAACTGAAATGATTATCAAACTCGGGAGACAGCAGGTTTGCTGGAAGCTTGTACTTTGTCCCTTGTCAACTGTCCCTTGGCTACAAATTTCTAGTTGTCCACTGTGTCAAAGAAGCCATCAATGTTCTACTTAAAGAACTATAAGTACCTCAGGAAAAGAGCACTATAGTGACTGCTGAAGGGTAAGAACAGGAAGAGAATGAAATTCCTCACTAAACTAGGGACCATATATGGAAGAAGAGTAGGAGGAAAAATTTGTCTGTGTTTGTTTGATCAATTTAGCATAGCTACATCAGTTCAAGAGCAAAATTGAGAAATATCTGCTATATTTTCCTTTCATTTGAAAAGTTTTCTGTTAGACCCTCAAACATGTCCCTTTTGTAAATTGGAAGTTAAACTCTAAACTGTCATTTCCATAGTAAAGCTCTGATGAATGCTGCCAACAGAACAGTAAGAAAATCACACAGGAGGGATAACAATTTTCAAAATCAATGTGTTTTGACAATATCTTTTATCAATAGCTGAAGGTTAATTTTTTTTTCAACATTGGTGAAAAAGGTATATTAGTATCATGGTCTTATTCATTACAATCACAGTATATTTTGCTGATGCTCTAATTCTGTTTAAGTTGCTGTTTCTGTTATAAACATGTACTTCAAAGATTTATTTAGATGTTAAAATAAATAAATTATTGGTTTATTGTTAGTGATTCCCAAAGGAAGTAGTTTCTGGAATCTTTAATGATAATCTCCGTACCTCAAGACATTTTTATTTTTTTAATCTGTGAACAAAACTTGCATGCTAATTACTCCATAATGTGCATTAATTGATTGCTGAATGCCAAGCACAACTATTTTGTGTTTAATCTATATGCAAGGCTCAAAGTGCATTTAATAATGCTAATTTATCAGGTAGCTGTTATGAGCTATTCCTTCAAAGGTATACCAGAAATGCGGCCTTTGATGGAAACCATTTGATGAATATGCAAGAGGAATTCTCACATTTTAATAGTCACAGATTCTTTGTGCAATGGCTGACAAAGGTGCATGATAATTACAGATTGGCCCAAGTTGCATTGTTTGGCGATGTCCAGTGTAAAGTTTTTATTTTTCTCTCTTCTTTTTTTGTTTGCACTCATAGCTTTAGAATCTGTTTGCCTCCCAAGAGCATATACGTATGTGTCTTTGCAAGTTTAAATATACGTATAGTCAATAATCTCTCTCATTTCACAGCAGGTAGCAAAAAATGCTGAAGTACAATAAAGAGTTTATATGTGTGAGAAGAATTGATTATGAGACAGTTAGGTCTAAGGAATGTGTTTTGCATTTACTTTTGAATGTGTTGAGTTTAGTCAATTTTAATCCTTTTGGCAGTGAGTTTTACGTGTAGGTCCTGCAACAGTGCAAGTGTTATTTTCTGTGTTTATAAATATTCCCTGCAGTTGCATAATAATTTCATTTTTTGTAACTGCAGGTTGGAGGTCGGAAGTATAGGTTTCACTGTGAGCACCTCCGTGACTGATAGGGTGGGGTGTAGTTTTTTGGCTATCTTAGTTATCTGATCATCCAATAACAATGAAGAGTCTAAAAACATGCACAAGCTATGAACCAGCATACTGAGAACAAATACCCAGTATAGTATTAGGAGCCAAATGCAGTGCACAGAATTGATTTGATAATAGCTGTGCACCTTACGCTGTCAGTAAAATTAATATCATGTCTCATAGGCTAGCAACCAAAATTACACATTAACTGGTATAAATGATTGGAAACCAGTTCAAATCTGTAATACAACAGAAGTTCAATGCACATGAGCTGTTTTCAAAATGAATGAAACCTATTTAAGATAAACCAGGATGGATATAGTATCAGTCTTAACTGATTTAGGTTAAATTAGTTTATTGAACTTCTGTTCCAGATCCCATGCAAATTCATGTTAATTCACTGTCCCCCAATATCCCAGGATGTTTTGCACCTCCCCCACATCTCCCTATGCCTTGCATGGTGGGCAGGCTAGCATTGGCTCAAGGACGTGTGCTCTAGTGCCCCCTTCCAGCTTCTGACCTGAGCCACTGCAGACATGTGGCTGCGTTTCCGGGATCAACAGTGAATGTCTTTTCACTTGCTAATCAGTTCAATCTATGCAGCTCAGACTAAGTTTCAGCCTCAGGCTTTTTCACTGCCCATACTTGATCGTAATGCTCCTATGAATTATGTTGTAGAAGTGCAAAATAGCAAAGTAGTAACAAATTTCCAAACACCTAACATTTGACAAAACAATTTAATATTAACCTCTTATCTGTCCTAAAACTTTTACAAGGTGTTCTTCATATTATTAGAGGAAGCAAGGCTGTTTTGATTTGTTTTTAATTGTAGGAAGTTTATTTTTTGGGGGGTGGGGGGAGCTCTGCAAATATTGCTATCAGTATTTTTATGGAGATGGGTGTAATATGTTCATAGCTTTGAAATAAAATACAGGGGATTCCTATTTACTAAAATGCAAGCTAGTCTGTTATATATAGAAAGTGCTTCTGTACATCAGAGAAACAAGAAGACCTTCAGTGGGCTGTTGTGCTGAACATTTAATAGATATTAAGAAGCATAGCGCCAGCACTTCTGCCACATCACCCGTCGTTAAACAATAAATCATCTCACTATGGCTGTCTAATGGGACATACAGCAATGCTGATGGCGGCAGTCTGCACCAGCACTGAAGTGGATTTGTCCAAAATGTATACCTACTATGGTGGCAGTTAGCAGTGCTCAGCAGGAAATGATCAGGGTTGAGACCCAAATTGACTACACAGAAGAAAGAAAGTACAAGACATTAGAACCGAACTTGGAAATGATAATGAGCTGCTTGTCTAGTTCCTTAAGCAGCCCCCATTATCTTGTTATCTGAATTCCACACAAACATTAAATGGACATATCCTTGACCACCCAGTCTGGAAAAAATATCCCAATTTTACAGAGAGGCAACTGAGGCACAGAGCTATAACATGCCTAATTTTCAGAAATGTTGAGAGCCAGCAGTTGCCATTGAATTCAGAGGAGCTGTGGGTGCTCAAGAGCTTTGGAAATTTGGGCTGTTATTACTTGGCACGGTCATATAGGAGCAGATCTAGAAATTAAACTCCAGTTTCTTGAATCCTAGAATAATGCCTTAAATCATGAGATTGTGCTTCCTCTCTTGTAACCAAAACCAGCCAAAAATGCAAAATAAAATATACATCTTGCATTTTGCTCCAAATTATTCCAGGCTTCGGTTTTGGATGTCTTCCCTTTGCCAGTCCTAGAGAGTCTAGTTTCTGGAACTGAAAGGTAGAGCAACCTATGCAGATTATGAGTACCTGATGACAGAAGGGCTGCCTGTCCCCTCTGTAATACAACCTTGTGGGGCCAGCCACAATGGTTTGACACACTATGCATAAAATTGAATAGTGCAGAAAAGCTTTATTAACTATTTAACAACAGACGTACTTGTAGCATCTGTAACTCAAAATGCTTTACAGAGTTACTGAGAACAACTGAATGGCTTTAAAATGATCTGTTCAAAGTGAGTAAAATATTCTGACGACTAAAGGAGGAGTCCAACAGTAAAAAACCAAGGAACCAAAAATGATTGTTCTGTCTGTGAGACTTCTGTTGCTTGTCCTATGTAGGAATCCGCTTAAATGTGCAAATGTTGAATTTGTAAAGTTAATTAGCACATAGAAATCCAGCTGTAATAGTAATCAAAACTTGCTGGTTCAACAGACTATGGGTTTTTTTTAGAGTATTAACATATCCTGCACATTACAGCCCCCAGTTGAAGATCTGGAGCTGCTCATATCAGCAAGTTAATACCAGGGGATTTAGCAGCAAGTTTTTATTGGTGCCAGTTGTGGAGCTGATATGTGGTCTGACTCTGACTAGCTCTTACAAGGTTGCTTGCTTCTGCAAGGAAGGCAAGACTCTGACGGGTGTTGCACGTATTATCCTTAGACAGAAACAAAGGCAGCTGTTTTAATAGACTGCTTGGCAGGGTTTGCGACTGGAGAAGCCTACAGCTGCTTGGTTCTGCCCTTATTAGATTGCTATAACTATAGCAACAAGGAAATTTTGCAATTTTAAGATGGCAGCTTAATCTACTACTGATATAGACTAATTGGTATTTATTCAACACCAGTGTATCTTTCAATCATTTTCTTTATATTCTTGAGTAGAAAAGGCTAATTAGCTGTATTAGCTTGACATTAGGCAACATGCAGGGCAGTGTGGCACCGTTTAGACTACCTCTTTAGAAAGGCATGGGCCTTGGAGGCTAAAGCCTATTTTGGTACCACACACCTCATACCAGCCAGACATGGACCCTGCTCTGACCTGCTACACTACCAACCATGTGACAAGGATAACAGAATCCCTTCTGTTGTAACCTGTAGCCCCCAGCAAGAACACTTTGGGCATGTTATTAATTACTTCCACCCCCTCCTGGAAAATGACATCATCCTCAGGTGGACTTGCAGGCATGCCTGTCCTGGCTTACAGGAAGCCCCTCAAACTCAAACAACATCTCTACAGGAACAGATTACCTAACTCCCGTTCTTACCAAGGCACTGCAAATCAGGCTGCACGTTAACTCACTGAAAATGGTAGGGCACCAAATAACCCACGGGCTGAAAAAAGACAAGGAGGTTCACCACTTTGGGGAACGTTGTACAACTGCTGAATTAACAACCACAGTAAACGCTCTTAAAGACAGCAAAGCTGCTAGCTTTGATGATTGATATTCACATAGAACAAATAAAATGCTTTGGGCCAATGACAAGGGCCTAGCTACTCCAACTTCAGCTTTACAATATGAGTGTAACCCCATATAAGTACCTAATATATAGCAGAGGCGATGGCAAAAACAAAGGATGCCCTACCTCAGAGAAGTGTACTCATACTTATACCATTTAATATCTATACCAATGATCAACCAATTTTGCCCAGGCACAAGAAGTTTTATTTATGCAGACGATTTGTGTACCATTGCCCAAACTTACCTACCAAATAGAGTAGCTATTTGTAAACAACAAAATTTCAAAAACTGACTTGAATGCAAAATTGTGGAATGGGAAATCACCTGCTCACAGGTTGGATTGTGTTAAGTATAGACTCAGTAAAGACTAGATTCTTATCCCATTGCCTGGACTAGCTTTTATAACCCCTTTGTCTCAGTGGGATTTGTTTTTCCTTTCTGATATCGTCTGCCCATCTTTCCCTGACTCAGCAGTACCCTCTCCTTTCCTCCCTCTTTTCCTATTCTGTGTATTTAAATAACCATATTTCTCTCTGTTTAGTACCCCTGATCTCTGTAAGTCCATTCATGGCATCTGATGAAGTAGGCTGTAGCCCATGAAAGCTTATGCCTCTGTGAATGAGTTAGTCTCTCAAGTGCCACATTGCACTGCCTTCTTTATATTCTTGTTTGTGTCTTGCTGAAAACCAACATTAGGAGAAAGATTTTAGTATTCACTCTTTCAAAATGTACAAAACACTGCTTTTTATATAAGTTGTCTCCCAAGTAGAAACAGGGTATTCTGTAGGATTTATCCTATTAAGTGCTTTTTGCTGTGCCTTTTCTTTCATGATTTTAAAATCACAAGTTGCTTGTATCTTGGACCTGAAGATCAAAATAAATCATTTCAGTCATTATTACAAAGATATCTAATTTTAATGTGGCTTCTTCTGGCTGGAAGTCTGAGATCACATCTTTCCTACTTCTGATGATGCCCCTCCACAAGACTGCTTGGAGCCACCTGCATAACTGGTATGTTAGGATGTGGCCAGGGGTGTGAATGGAGCCACAGGTGTTATCTAATGGTTGTATGACACTTTGGCCCCTTTGTAGAGGTTGCAGCTAGTGGAATTTAGAGAGCTCTGGTTTTAATTTAAGTTGCCTCTGTGGTCTAACCAGCATTGAGCAGGCAGAGATCATGCAAAAGCACAAGTAACTTCCTCATTGCTGTAAATTCTGATAGTACAAGTTTCCAGTTCATTACCAGCATCTGACTAAGTAAGCTCATGTCTTTCTGAACCAGTCAGTCTCTAAGGTGACACCCTGCTCAAAGGTCTCTAAAATGTCACTTCCGCCTTTCTAACCAGCACCAGTAAAAGGTAAGACCTCTGTGAAGGTAGCACCTTCTGTTTCTGGTAAGCTACACAGAATGAGGAATAGGAATATAAAACTATTTCCTGTTCTATTGGCCAGGATTGAGGCACATGAATTTGATTGTTTAGAAAAGGAAGTAGTACTTCTGTGGTCAAATTAACAGAAAGAAGTAAGAATTTGAGATTTTAATTTTAGGTGTCCTGATTTGGAGATGTTGGTATTGACTTCAAGAATCCCTTTGGCAATCTGGAACACCTATTAGTTGTTCTTTAAAGACATATCTTTTTTGCTGGGGACAAGATAAAGTCCTCACCCTTTTAATATTAGACCATGAAATTGTGCCTAATATACACCTGGCTTATGGTGCCATTCTCACCAAGTGTCCAAGAATTAATACTTAATCTGGGACACTAGAGAATATTAAAGTCAGTCAGTTCCCTCAGAAGTGAAATGATCATTCCTTCTGATTTGTATTCTCACTCTCCGTTGGTGAATCTGAATATCGTGTTAACTTTTTGTAATGCAGCCATATGATAGGCTAATGATTTCAAGGATTTTTTATAACCTCTAAATCCCTTCTCTTTTCAGAATTCCCTTTAATAATGGTTCCATATTTTGGGTTATTATTCCCAGACTTATTTTGCGTTTTTATACTACGTGCATTTTCTATTAATTGACCAGAAAGATCCAGGGATGAATAAAATTGTAAGGTAACTCATTATTTGCTGTATCTCATATTTAAGTCCCACCAGCCCATTTGGATAGAGCATTTTTTAACTCTGCTTGGACAATGGATAAGGATACTCCTAACATGAATCATAAACAGCCTCGTGAATCACTCCCGAGCCACCTTGGTTAGCCTAAAACATCTCCCATGCATGCAACTCCAGCTAGTACCTTTGGTAATCCTTTATCATTACTTTTATCCCAAAGTATATTATTGATATAGTGCCAAAAATATGTGTGCTGGGGTGTTCTATAATTATCGTTTTTCGTCCAACAGGTAAGAAATTTTCCCTACCGTAACAATTTCATCCTTATTCTTTTTCCAGTTGAGAGAATGCCTGGTTGCTGCCCTCTGTATACTGTACTTTCATGTTTTGTAGACTGTTGGTATGATCATGGTTTCTCCTCATTTTCTAATCTAGACCAATACACTTTCCTCATATTATTTTACTTGCTGCTTTTTTTGAGATTCACTCGTTTAAATTGTTTAAAAACATGGCTGTTTGTGAATGGAGAATTACAGTATTTATTTTTCACCTATTGCTGTGATTCCGTGGTACCATAAACTCCCAGACGGCATTTTTTTTGTGGCCGTTGTACATGTATGTGTTTCAGTGTTGTTGGCGAGATGTGTGTTGTTTCCTAGCCAGTATTTCTCTAGTTCTTCCTTTCCGTAGCTACTGGTTTGGCCCTCACATCACTAAGGTATCTATACAGATGTTAATTTAGTTACGCATTTTATGTTCAATACTTTGCATTTACTTTTTATATACTCTATTTTAGTCCCATCTCTGTTATCCAAATCTTGTCTCCTCCATGAATTTAATCAGTGTGTTAGGAGTGTCTCTTCTGTCTTCTGTGTTAATGGAATTTACTGCATAGCTTTATGACTCCTTTTTGGATTATGTAGCCACTGGCTGTTTTCATCATTAATACAGTTTAACATGGGAGTGAGTAAGGATCCATTCACTTTGGTCAGAACAAACTTCAGCTCACGAGCAATGAAAGAGCACGGTAGAAAGCTCAGTTGCATGATTGCAGAATATTGTTAGAAAGACTACTAAGAACAAAACTGTTAGTAAAATTTCTGAAACATACCCTCAGAGTCTTACAGAGCCCTGGTATTTCTTCTTTATTGTTCTTTCTTATATTTTTCCATATGAGCCTTTGAGATATTAAGCTGTGACCCTTTCTCCTACTGAATATACTTTATGTTGAAAAATACAGACTTGTTAGCTGGTAGCTTCTGTGCACCTGTTAAATATGCTATTGTAGCCCCAAGGTTTTTACAGAGAGCCTTTATATGGGTTTCGCTGCAAATGTGCAGCATGATTGCCTTACAAGATATTTGGATAGGTGGAGAAATGCTTAAAATCTATTTCAGGTTGTCTTAGTTATATAGCAGTTAACGACTTATAGCTTGCTAATAATGCATTTGTGCCTGAATGATTCCAGGTTTCACTTAATGTATAATATATTGGTTTTTGGCATGACACGGCTACCTTTGATCTTTGTAAATGACCCACAGTTAATTGTTTAACATATGAAACTGAACAGTAGGACGTCTCAAGGAGAGGAATAGATGTGATGTTACCTTGAAAAACCTGTAGAGCATTAACAGAGTTTATGTTTTGATGGGAATCTGTCCAAGGCAGTGCATGGTATGTAGGCTATGTATTGATGGGAGTACATATAATGAAGAGCTGTTCTTCAAATATGGCAGGGAAATTACTACTTTCACAGTGAATAAAGCAGCCTAGACTCAATGAATAATATGCTGATGTTGCGCTCCTTTCTCTTCCAGTTTCATTTCAAAGTGGTAAGAATGGATTTTATGAATATTTTTAAGCAGTTAACTTGTTTGAAAGAGTTTTTGTACTCCCTGTATGAAGTATTTAATTATAAATGACAAGAAATTTAATTATACAAAATGTATTTCAAATGCTTAATATGACTGAAAAGAGCTGATGTATTTGTGTTATTTCAGCAATAAAATGTGCACATATTTACTAGAAAGTACAACTTCTAATGGTTTATTTTGTAATAAAAATAGTGAATAAAAATAAGCTGAGGAAGAAATTAACTTAATTTGTTGGCAGTATAGTACATGTGTACAGTCTACCACATGAAACAGGACTATATGTTAAATATACAGCTAAATCTGTCCTTGGATGAATATCGGTTCCGTAGTTTAACCTCCAACATGTGGTTGTTCTGATTTCAGAATTTTGTATATTCAGCATATTCATGCAGGGGTTGCTGTTCTCTCAGGGTTTTCTTTTGTTTTCTCTAACTGCCAGCAACCTGAGGGCTGTGGAAACCTTCTGTAGTTTTTTAACTGAAACTTTCTGCGAACTCTGCTCAGCAGAAAACTAGACTAGATGTGTGGCCCTGGACCAGGTCTTAGCAATTTCTAGAATTAACATGCTATCTGAAGAAACAAATGAGAATAAAGCAAGCAAGCAAACCTCAAGCTTGATTCATAAGGCTGCTGCTTCTGTTTAAATGTTTTGTTGTACTCATTCTGAAAATCAGCATCATGAGACAACTATGAGACATCTTTGGTCCTTACCTGTACTGTTTCAGTACGAATAAGTAATTTTTGTTAAGATAAACCCAGCTCTCAGCATTAAGTATAAAACTGGTGAAGTGTGCAGCAAGACTAAAGAGTATTTTGTATTTTAAAAGGGTTTTCTCCTTCTGGCATTTAATCAAGCCACAGTCATTATGTAAATTTAATCACCCTGCAACACAGTAATAATTTTATTATCTTCTTATTTGACAGTGTTTATAGATAACTTTAAAATGACTTTTCTAGGATAGACTTGAGTTAGAATATTCAAGTTAAATATTAAATTGTCTTCCTGCTCTGTTTGCTGTAGGTGCTATATAGGTGTGCAGATAATGGGCCAAATTCACGTTGGCTGACTCATCCCAGAAACTTTAATGAGCAAGCTGTAAGACCATTGGATCTAACATTAGGCAGATTTTTAAATGTATATACGTATGTATGAATGTATTATTGTGAGTCCCTTGTAGTTGGGCATGACAGTGTTGCGGTGCGGGTAGTCAATAGCTGTGGGTATGCACATGACTTCATGAGAAGCGCACTTTATGAATAATTTGCATGTGTACGTTGGTTTGCTGTTATCGCTGCAGTTTTTACTTTGCGTGGGTTTCCTTTTACCCAAAAGCACACTATTGTCAAAGTGGTTTATACCTTTGCTCATCTTGGTGCTCTGCTCCACTGCTGCCTGTTTTCTGCCTGTTTGCCCAAAGTTAATTAAAGGCACAGGCTCAAATGTGCCTTTATGATGTTTTACAATATCTTCCTCCTTTGTTCTTTCTTGCCCCTCCTACATGTGGCATTGCTGGAATGTGGGACTGACAGTGTTTCTGAGCGGGACTGACTAGCATCCAAGATCCTGGCAACAAAAGTGGAAGGACCTGGGTGTGTCTCTGTGTGTCTGGATACAAAGGGAGTGTGAGACTTACAAAAAAAATGAAATGCAAAATATCCTTTTAGAAATTTGAAAATATTTTCTGATGTTATTAGATACACCTGGCCCAAGTATTCCCAAAATCTGCAACCAAGGCCTTGATCTACCAAGACTTTTACTAAACATTTAAGTATATAAATAATCTCTCTGCAGATAAATGGGAGTACTATGATTAAGACTGAGTGCTTTAATGCTCTGCTAGTCAGGACCTAAGTTCCTATGTCCACTTGACAGCCACATGGTACAGTCAAAATAACACTTGGGTTTTATAGCACTTGTCATCAGTAGAGTTTATGTGCTTTTGTGGCATCAGTTTAAATAGGAAAACAGCAGACATATCAATTTTCACCTTTGAGTTTTATCCTTGTTGTAGCAGATAACTAGGGACCTACCTAAATCACAGCTGAAGTTCAAAACACAGCAGTGCCCTTAATCTTGCTCTTTTTGCCATGTGCCCCTCTTGCCGCTGAGAGGAAATTAATTCTGTGCTTTTTGTCTCTCAGCCACTCAGTGGCAGAGGAGGGATGCGCAGCAAAAAGAGCACGATTAAAGGCGCCACTATGCCGCAAACTTCCACTGTGATTTAGGTGTTCTCTACAGGTAACATTATGCCATTCATGCATTTTCATACCATTATTCAAGTTGCCAGTATCAGAAAACAGAAAATTTGATGGTTATTTAGCCATTAGCTCCTGTAGACATTCGTGCATTAATGAACAAGATGATAGCTGGGAGAGACATATTCACATTTCAAAGTTGCATTTATTTGAAAAAAATCCCTTTAAAATATTGCCAAAGTAAGGAGTGCAGCTGGGAGGGTAAAGGCCATTAGCTGTTGGAATAAAGTATGTCTTTAAAAATAAGCAACGTTTGCCAACATTTGTTCACCAACAGGAGTGGAGACCCAGATTTGTTTCAGTACCTGTTTTCTAGATACTAAATAGTTTTCTCTTTTTTCCAAAAGCCTGTCTGTAGGATATATATCTTGGAGAGAATAGCCTAAGGAAGTTCAGCAGTGTAAGCACATCTGTACTTACACACTTATGCAATGACACTAATTTGACCTGAATTGGCAAATTTGGGACATGAATTGTGGAGACCATCCCAAAGGAATATCAACTAAGCCTTCTTATTGCACCGCAATACTGTGTTTTCTATATGTACAGTGCTTTCAAGAAAACTTACTTCAAGATGCTTACAAAATGTTTTAGAGACAGTATCAATAATATATTCCATAACCTTCATTTGGGCTACGGATATAAGTTACATATAAACTGGTTTAAGTGATCAGAAACTGGTTTAAACCTGTAACAGAAGTTTAGTGCATATAAACCAGTTTCAAAATTGAAACTAGTTTAAGATAAACTTGGTTGAATGTAGTATCAGACTTATCTGATTTAGGTCAAACCAGTTTATGAAATTTATGTCCCAGACCTCTTCCTGGTTTAAGTTAAATCGGAGCATGCTTTTCAGCTCTGTGCTGTGCTGTGCTGTGCTGTCTGCTTCGGAGAGCAGGTCTAGCCCTGCCCCCTGCTCCCTAGTGAGGGCTGGCTCACTGCTCCCCCCGCCCAGGCAAACCCTGGATGAGGTCTGGGGCAGGGAAAAGGATTAAACTTCCCTTTACCTGACTACAGAGCTGTCCTGCCCTGCTGGCTTGCTTACTGCTGGCTGCAACTGTGGACTACAAATCCCAGAGGCACTTGGAAACAGGAAGAGAAAGTGATGAACAAACCTGCAGAGTCCTGCTGTTGTGATTGTGAACTGCAAATCCCAGAGACCTCAGGGACAGCAGGAAGAGGAAGTGAACACACAGCCCATGCTGGCTATGTGCCAGAGAGCTGTGGTTTAGTGCTCCTCTGCTTGTGGCTTGAGCCGCTGCAGGCATGTGGCTGCATTTTCTGAATCACAAGTGAATGTGCGTTCATTTGCGTATTGGCCTTACTGGTTCAATCTTTTCAGCTTACACTAACCTGCACAGACTGAATCAATTCAGCCTTGGGCTTTTTGACTGTCTGACTTAGCCTTGAAGAGAGGTTGTGTTAGTACCATGAATTAAACTTGCATATCTTCGAAAGGAAAATTCTCTCTCGTGTTTTAGAAAATTCTTGAAATTTTCTTAAAATAGCTTTCCTTGTGCTAATAATGTAATGACTTGATAACTTACTACCTGTGGGCTAAATACAAGTGCTTCATCCAATTGGAAAAAGGAGATTCCAGGACTCTTTCCAGTTGTATTTAGCATATATTTCGGGCTTGGCAATTTTTGAAATATAGATCTTAAAGACGTTGTATGAAGAGCTATTGCCATACATGTGTTTAATACATATCAGATAAAATGTGTACGTCTTAAGTAAAATGCAAAAACTGCATTATGCTAGATAAGTGCTTCTCAACCTTTCTAGACTCAAGGCATTCCTCATTAGATTCAAGGCATTCAAAAAATGCCAGCTCTTAGTTTTCACTCATTTTTTTACTATGGAAAAATAATAGAGTAATTTTTCTGTTGCAAAGCAGATCATAACAAGGCAGCATGTTTTTAACACTATGGATTTTTATTTGAAAGCTCTAAATTTATTTTATGAAATTTGCTTGCACACCTAACAGTGTGTAGAACCGTGCAGCACCCTTGAAGAGATCTCAAGGCACTCCAGGGGACTGCAACACCCTGGTTGAGAATCACTGTACTAGATTATATAATTGATTAATGTAATCTGGTTCTTCATGATAGTCTGTATTCTAGGTGGTTTAAAAGAACAGCTGGCTGAAAAGAAAAGTGTTATCTTTTTCCTTTACCTAAGCCATTTTAACTAAGTCTTCATATTTTTAAGTTTACTACATATAATGAATCCACGGATGCTCTTCTTATTCATAAAAATGTCTCTATTATTACCCTGTATAAAATAATATATGAATTATAAGCTCTTTCTCTCATACACACACATATGCATATATATGTATAATATGTCAGAACATATACATATGTTAGAACAAGGCAGGCGTAATTGAGAAGTTCAGCTTGATGTGCCACTTCCATTTATCCCTGCTTTCTGTCAATGTTAACAGGAGTTGGGAAGAATACAGGTACAGGGTATTGGGTAGCAGAGCTTCAGTACAATTAAAACCACCGAATTAGCCATCTCTCTCAAGCATTTACTTACTTGAGAGCTATTAGGAAAAAATGCATCATTAAACCAATTCTTGTAGTAGACACATACTGCTACAGAAAGAGTAAATATCAGTGATATTAAGGGCTGTTTTTGAAGAGGGTCTCCTCCAAATCTTCTTGATCAGAGAAGGGTGTTTGCATCCTAGGGTAGCATGGTTAAAGAGGAATAACTTTTGGGGTCCACCAGAGTTCCAGTTGTGAGGCAGAGTTTATCCAAGTAAGGCGAGGGGAAGGGACCTAAGTGGCACTATGGCTCAGGATATAGCACTACCCATCTCTTTCAGAAACTTGTGGATATGAATTGTAAATCAGGACTGGGCCAATACCAAGTGATGATATTGGTACTGTGCAGTACCAGTTGCCATTGTTTTGGTCTGATTATTTATGAGCTCCCTTCTATCCGTGTCTAGTGGTCGTTGTGATGGACATGGAAAATCCCAGGAATATTCATAAAGAGAATATTTCTGGTGTCCCGTGAAACATTTGGTCTTCCAGAAACACAAGTGGAATATCCAAAACTGTGCGGTCTTAAATGCTTGTTTTGCTTATATAGTTCCTGCACCCACGGTATTTGTCATAATGTTTATTAGGAGAGTGAAATGCACTATAAAAATTCTCTTCTGACAAATATGTCTTTCTCTCAGATGTAGGCTGTAGAATGAGCTGCAGTTTTTCACATCTAGGTGCCCGCCCCTCACCTTTACCTTTAGAGGCATTGTAGTTTCTATTCTGCGTGGCTTGCCTCTGGGAACAAAGAAATGCCACCTAACCAGCATGCTATTTATATTGTTCTTCACATTGAGATGCATGATTATGTTCTCAAAAGTTTGTTGTTATTTAACCTTCAAAATGTTCAGAATCTAATTTAAACATTCATGTAAAAATTGCTTTAAATAACATTTAAACTACCCAAATTTTGTTTTCTATGCATTGCCTCTTTGACATGCATTGCGTGCCTCATTAGTTTAAATATGTAATCTATATTAGCATCCTCAGGAATAATATCTTCAGGTATAAATTTACAACACCCACTCATATTTATTTCTCAGAAAATGCCAGTTTATCAAAAAGTGAAATTTTTTTCAGGAAAGTCTGTCCTGGGTTTGACAAGAAAGGAGTTTCTGATTAAAATAAGAGTGAAACCATGACCCACTCCAAAATAGCTGATTGCCTGCTGGTTATTTACCTGGATGTGGGAGATCAATGTCTGCCTGTGTTAGACCAGTTTTTTTATGTCTCAGGGGAATGCCTGGATTAATAGGGTCTTCGGCTGCTATAGAACTATATCTCTCCTATTGGGGCCATTCCACTATGTGTAAATAATATAAAATAATCTTTGGAGCAGCATCTTAAACTTTGGTCCCCCCTGATCCAGGTGACTGTCCAAATCAGGGGTGTCAAACATACAGTCTGTGAGCTGGCTCCAGTCCTTAGAACTCTGCAATCTGGCCACCAGTGCTGCCCCATTGACCTACATGCTGCACTGGACCAGACCTGTAGCGCTCACTGGGGGGCCAGGTCCCAGGCTGCACCACCTGCAGCACTCACTACTGGAGTTGGGTCCCAAACCAGCTTGGACGGTTGCTGCATGCACTCTATCAGGCATGCAGGCAGGAGGTCAGTGGGCCTGGTCCAGCCCATAGACTGGCCCTTTGCGGCTCATCTGACCCATGGAGCCAGATGAGTTTGAGACCCCAGTCCAGACCATTGGGCTGTTTGGTATTCTGGGGTGTAAGAACATGAAAGCAACTACTTTTGGAGGAGAAAAATCTGGGGCCAGTGCCCCAGAGGTTTCACAGACCTCTGGAACTGGAAGTTATTTATACATGTTCTGGTTCTGGCTAGTGGAACTCTCCTTGGACATGCTGGCCAGCCTGAAATCTGGGACTGTCCCAGAAAATTAGGGATAGATGGTCCCTTCCATAAAAATCTCTCGAGGGACTTTTCAGGATTCTTTCTGATGAAACTAGGACATTTTTTGGAAATCTTGAAAACCTTCTTGGAAGAAGAAATCTGTTTGACATCAGCTTTAAATACCTGACTATAGGCAATAGGATCCAGCCATCACATGAAAAAAAGTTACTTAGTGCTTTTTGTTTTGTCAGGGCGGGGTAAATGGGTTAAATTGCAATACGCTTCAGCCCTTCTCTTTCTCAGTGAGGATTTTCAGGTTGTAGCTGTCTTTGGTACTTTACTACTTACTAGCATACAGTGAAAAGGTTTCCAGATATAGATGTAACATATGAAGGTAAAAAAAGACAAAATTACTTTTCAAAACAGAATCCAGCAACACTGGACATTAGTGTCCTACAGAATTGGAGCAGGGTCATGATTACTAAAATGCCTGCAGTGTGCTTTGGAAAATGAGGGAGAACAGGACATAAGCATTATAAATTTCTTTAAAAAATAATGGTCACATTAAAGTAACATCTGCTTGTTTTCCAGTTGTTGTAAGTAGTTGGTTAATTTATATCACCACATAGTAAAATGTATTGCAGAGCACCAGACCATGTCTCCTGTATTAACTCTGACTTACTGTCTGTCTAGAGTAATTGAACATTTATCATTTTACCCCCGAAATATTAAAGAACAGGTTATTATTTCTTGCTTAACTTAAATTAATAATTTACTTGGGTTTTACATTACCTAGTTATTTTAATACACTTGTGTAGTTACCGTTTCACTGACCAGCAATTCGTGAAGTTTAAGACTTCCAGAGTCATTTTTCACCAAAATTCCTATTTTAGTCTATCAGTAAATATTCCCAAACCATGGATAAAAAAAAATGCAATAATCCAAACGCCTCTTTTCTCTAAATTGTTAATGCCCTTCTACAGAACTAGTAAAAAATCTCTCCCTTCGTCCTTGTTCAGTGAGGCATTTATTTTTTTCTATGCTGTGACTGCATAATGAGGGCCTGCTGAGACAGTATGTGTAATGCATACTTGTATGCATCAAAACCACGGGAGCTTAGACTTTAATCATAGGGCTCTGTTTACAGAGGAAAAAAGAGTTATATGGGTGTTTCCACAGTTTTATTGTGGAATTTTCCTTGGAAGCCGGTATAAACATTGCATATCTTTATTTTAAAAAATCCCCGTGGAACCTGGTTTTGCTGCATAATAGCATGACTGGCTATGAACAAATAAAATAAAAACACCTAAAATGTAAATATGATTTTGGAGGAAAGGGACAATAACCTTTTTGCAGGGAAGTATCAAGTGTATATTTCAAGAAACCATTTGTTCTTCATTGATTATTTAGCTGTATGTACTCACTGTTTAGCTTTAATGGAGTTTGCATTGAATGGGCATTTAGCACATTGCACTACTTGGATTCTTTGGCCCCAATATTAACCCCTCCTCTTCAGAAGCAGAGCTGCTGACATGGCAGAATCTTTGTGGGTTCATTAAGCTTTGGGTTGGTTGCCAGGAGATTTCCAGGCAGCCCATTCAGCCATGAAACTCCACTCCTTCCATGAGTCCACACTAATGCTGTTTTGGGAGGGAGGCCTAACTGGGCTCCCTGGTACTTACCTTGCTGGTGTGAGGTGCAAGGACTGGAGAAGCAGAGCCCAGTTCAGGCTTCACAGGCAGATGAGAAGAAATCCTCTTCACCTTTTTGCTATGGCATTTTTGAGGAGGTAGGCAAGTTATTTAGGGTTGAACAGACATTGGAGGTAAGGGTTAAATCTTTCCCCATATATTACAGCAATCAATTGGTGAAGGGCATCAAGAGCCCCTCAGTTTGGGATTTAGCCTTATTTGTAAGTTTGTCACAACAGAATCGTTCTTTCCTCTTGATTTTTTTACCTTGTTTTCTTTTCAGTCAGATCTTGTTAATGCTTTAGAGCAAGTTGTGCATATATGCATTAAAACATAATTAAGATTTCATTAAGATGCCAAAGGATGCTTACTCTTTGTAACTAAGCATCAGCTTGTAAAGATCCTTCATATCATCACTGCAGCTTACAGGCTTCTGGATATCCCTGAATTTGTAGGTGTATAAAAACTGTGTTATTTTAAAAAACCCAAAACCCCACCGTGATGCCAAAATATTAGCTTATTTCACATATTTATATCTTCCCAGATGTGGACTCTGCGTTGTTCCAAAGCTCTTGTGCCTGTGCACATTAATCCTGTTAAGCGCACCTGTTTCTGCATGCGTATATCCAGTGTTTGCTATCTGAAGAGCTGAACATCATATCATGTGTGCAGGAAAATAACTCCCTGAATCATCCAGCCACAGCAACAAGACTTTATTTTAGCTTTTGTAAAGTCTTTTGAGCTCTGACAGAACAAGGAGCAATAGTCTTAAGTTGCAGCAAGGAAAGTTTCGATTAGATATTAGGAAGGATTTTCTCACTAGGAGGGAGGCACTGGAACAGGTTACCCAGAGAGGTGGTGGAAGCTCCATCCTTGGATGTTTTCAAAACCGAGCTAGAAAAAGCTTTGGCTGGAATGATTTAGTTGGGGTGGTCCTGCTTTGAGCAGGGGGTTGGACTAGATGTGATCTCCTGAGGTCCCTTTCAGCCCTAACTTTCTGTGATTATACAGCAGCTGCCAAGACTCCACTTCCCGCACACCCAATTACACTAAAGCAGTTTGTCTAATTAAGCTTAGGGCAACTGGTACAATTTTTCATCAATTTCCCTAAATGCAATATAGATTTCCTACCTTTGAGAAATATATTACAGGGTCATTTAATTAGGATAGACCTGGAACACAGTCCATAACTACTTTCTGTACAGATGAGACAAGTTATAGAATTAAACCTCTAGGGTCATCTAGACTAGCCCCCTGCACAAACACAGGAGCTAGTCCTGTATAATTCCAGACAGATGCCCCCATCCAGTCTGATCTTGAAAACCTCCAGTGAAGGAGATTCCATAACTTCCCAGGACAATTTGTTGCAGTTTCCTACTCTTTTGACAGTAAGAAAGTTTTTCTGTTTATGTAATCTAAATCTGCTTTGCTGCATTTTAAGCCCACTTCTTTGTGTCCTGTTTCCTGTAGCAAGGGCAAGACATATTTCTCATCCTTTATGGCAGTCTTTCAAATGTTTGAAAACTGCTATCATGTCTCCCTTTAGTCCCCCTTAGTCTTTTCATGGAACAACCATAAAGAGGCCATTTTGAGCTGATAATGTCAAAGATAATTATTTCTAGGTAGTATTTAAGGCCTGGATCACTGTAATAAATTCATTTCCCCCTCTTGGATGACATCCATATTGCCTATAAAGTTCAAGATATAAAATAAATAACTAAAGAAATAATCAAAATTAAAAGCATTTTCAATTTGCATGCTCACCCTAGCGTGGAGAGATGACGGCTTGTGACAGAGTTTGTGCATGTGCAAATTTAAATGCAGTTAAACAACAAAGACTTTTTTTTAGGGAAAAAAAATCCTAAATATACAGTGAATGTATTAAATAGTAACATCAGACTATTTCAGTCAAATCAGCCTTGACAATCAGAGCCATTTTGACAAGTACTGTATTTTTTTTCTTCTGACATATAATATAGATTGCCAAAGCAGTACTCTAACTCAAAACAAATCAGAGAGGCATACATTTGCTACTAAGTGGTCCAGACCATTCACCAGTTAGACTTATACTGGTACTGTATAAAATCTGGGTATAAACTTCTTGTTTCAGACATCCAGCCTTAATGATATTTAAAAGAATTTAGTGCCTTTGCTTGTATTATTTCACAATTAACATGATTGTTACATTAAAATAAAACCTAACACACTATCCAAGTACCCTGTTCACTCTGTCTTTGTAGGGGAAAGGGTTGGGTGGAGGGGAATCTTGTTCATTGCTTGACTATAAGATACAGCTTTTAAGGAAGCCACATACTAAACTTTTGAATGGAAAAATTGACCCAAGTCAAATTGTTCAAGCCCTGACTTTTTCCTAAATTAATAATGTACCAGATTCATTAAGGCTTACTTATTTTATGTCTAAAGATATAACAAATTAATGTTAATGTCGCTATGAAACCATAATCATTTGAATCCCTGAAGTAATTTCTGTTGCTCCATGGTATTACTTGAGCTGTCAGTTTAATAACAAGAGCGCTGCAGTGGATGCCAGCTGAAAACTTTTGCAGCTGAATAACAACTCCAATTGTTTGTTTAATTAAACGACTGCCTAAGCTCTCGGCCTGTCTCTTTTAGAGCAGTTGGTTTCCATTAGCCTGTTTCATCTCTCTGAGGTTCTTGTATAACTTCAGTTGAAAACAAGTTACAAATTCCGCTGTTTTTGGAGGCTAGGAAATAGTTCTTTTATATGAAAAGAGGCCTCTCACATAGACTGAGAGGATAAAAGCATGAATGTTCACAGAGATATACTGCTGGGAGCAGAGCAGTAATAAAAATTGCAATGATAGCATTCCAACCATGTAAAAATAAAAGAAACAATTCTTGAACACCTTTAAGATGTATTTGACTCTGCTTTGCTTTAGGGATTAAAGAGACATCCTCGTGATTTGTGCACAGCCCTGTGTTCACTGTATAAAAGCTTTCTCTGTAATTTATGCACTGTGGTTTTGCAAGGAACACCCAGTGGAGCAGCAATGCACTAATGTGTTTTGATTACTTTTTGAGGGAAAAAAACATGAAAAAATGGATCTCACAATCACATTTTTTATGTAAATTAATCACCCCTGGAGATGCCTCTTTGAATTTTTAAATCATTTTAATATAAAATCCTTTTCATGGTTACTATAATGGATGAATGAACCCATTGTCAAATACTGCATTCAGTGATAATTTGATGTCCATTAAATGTGTGTGTCATCACATAACATGAAATGCAAAAAGCTAATGAATCTATTTAGCACTTAAGCATATTGTCCAAGGATGACATTTTTATTTGCATAGAAACAAAGTTTAAGAACTGAACATTTATTCTGTGCCTTCCTGTGCTTGTACAACACTCTTTAATAAGGAAAGAGCATGTGGAATTTGGCAGTTTCTCCCTGAACCATGTGATAAAGCTCGTACATAAACAACAATATCCTGTGGTCCTTGGGATCACATTAGCTGACTTTTATATTGCCACCGGATAGAAATGCACAATCTGGCTGCTTTTCAGAGCTCGTGTTTAGGATTCCAGGAATATTGTAGCAGACCACTTCAAAGGTTATTATTCATCAGCAGCAAACCTTTTCACTATTTACTCACTCTTGATCTTCACTCTTTTCTACCTTGACAAAAGCTTTCAAATCACCGAAGAGTGCATGCCCTCTAAAGAAGGAATTCTGTGCTCAAAGCACAGGTTCATTAAAGAAACCAGCCTTCTGCAACTGGGAGTTGTGGTTCTTCTTGGGGTAACTCAGAACACAAAGGGAGGCACTTGCTGACTCTTGGCAAGGGGGGATTATAGTAATATTACAGATCTATGCCTATGGACCTGTGCCTTTGTGTTCTGTTAATTATTCCCAGAATATCATATCTGGAGGATCAGATTGACTGTTTATAATATTACTTAGCATTTATGTAGTAATTTATAAATATTAACTAATTGACAGACACCTCTGTAAGAGGTGTATATACGTCTTTAAGCCTATTGTATTGATGGGGAAACTGAGGCATAGAGAGATGAAATGATTTGTCCAAAGCTACCCAGCAGTAGTGCCAGTGTTCATTCCTTCAGCCCACATTTCTTCCCACACTGGGAGTTCAACAGCTGCATTGCTTATTTCACCCTATGTTCCCATACTCTTCCTGTGTTCTTGCCTGACTTTGGCTGGAGCTATTGTTCAGAAGCAGAGTAGATATGCACCTTTATAGACTAACTTATTTATCTATCTATATACATCTATATCTATATATAATACTATATATGGGCTAACAAAAGATATCACAAAAGAACCCTTGCTGTGTGTGTATGCATGTCAATGTGTGCTTGTGTGTGCATGTGTGCAGAAATGAGATGGCTGACCCTAAATGGAAAGAAAGTTGTGCAGGGCATGTGTTCACAATGCTTTGCCTATCGTACTGGATAGTTGCTTCTGGATTACAGCGCAGATGGGGGATGATGATATGTGTTTATATCTGGATGGCAATATGTAGAATCCTCACACCTCTTTGATCCCAATTAGTCAGCATATAGGGCAGATGTTGTGCAAATTAATTGCCCGGACATGGACTGAGGTGAAGATCTCAGTGTCAAGGAGTGTTGGCTGTACCCAGTACTACTGGTTAGTATTCCTGTTGCAATGTGACACATGGATGGTCCTGGAAGGAGATAGGTGAAATTGTTTTTGAGTGGTTGCACTCCATTCCTGTTGCGAGATCTGAGAGGTTCGTGCTGGGCAATTTCTTACTTGCAGCTGTAATTGGCAGAAACACTTTTGAGTTGACATTCCCATAGTTTAAAGGGGGAATGACACCAATCACTTTTCCGTTTGGCATAATGAAGACTTAATTTGTTTTCTTTAAGGGTGCATTACAAGGCTTATATATTATCTCATGTTTTTCAGGTCACAGACTGTGGGGCTGGGGGCTAAGAGGTGACAATATTTATGGTGGGTTCTGTTGGAGTAACTCTTCCTTTTCTTTTTTGTTAACTAATGTATAGCATGCAGTGAGCTAAATGGTATGACTCCTTTGCATTAAGGACATTTTACCTCATTGTTGCATTTATATTTTACAGTGTTATTTAGATCTTCAGTTTTAGTAGAAACTAAAAACTAAACTAAAAAAAAAATAAACTAAAAATAATAAACTAAAAAATAATAATTTTTTATTATTCGTTAAAAAATAAATAATAACGTTCAACAGGCAGTTGCAGGTGACACATGTTTAAATGGTGGATGGGTCAAACAGTAAGGATGACATTCTTACTGACCTGCATTTTTATCCCCAAACTCAAATTGATTTTCTTTTGTTTTTAAGGTTTGAAAATATTACTGTATCTGTTTTGTATGTAATTATGTTAGCCCTGCTTTCTGGCTGGGGAGCAGGGATGTATGAGAGAAAGAGTAAAGAAGAGAATGCCCCAAAAATACAAGAGTAATTGAAAAGTTTGTTACAGCTTTTTATACATTATTTTTTACTGGACTGAAGCCTGGAAAGACTGGATATTTTCTAGCCTGAATTTGGCTTCAAAAAGGCTTGAAGAAACTCAGAAGGCTCAAATATCAGCAGGTACTGGGGGAGTCCCTGTTCCCCCGTGCGCTGCCAGGAGTGACCAGGAATAACGGTCACAAGCTGGCGGAGGGTAGGTTTAGATTTCCTGCCAAGGCAGGGGGTCGGACTAGATGATCTACCTAGGTCCCTTCCGACTCTAGCTACTATGAAACTATGAAACTATGAAACCATTATCCCAGTGGTGTCATTTGTAGTTTGCACATTTATTGACATTCTTGGATGCTTATAGAAATCAAATTACTGAACTATTTGGTGTTTGTCCAGCACTGGTCTCAGTGGGCACTGACAGAAGTGACATTTGTTACTCAACTGGCTTCTTGAAAGTACTGTACAACCATGCCCTGACAGAAGTTCACAGCTGCAGAGTGCTTTAACAGTGCCCAATCACATGACAAATTAATCTTCATGTAATGAGGGTTCAGATGAAGGTGCTCCAAAGTGGAGTGTCTTCATTAACCTCTGTCTGTCTTTACGTGCGATCAAGGCTGGGCTGATACAGGCTAGCCCCATCCCTAGTGCTGTCTGCAGGAAGGGAGGGAATTCTGCATCCCCCCAGCTCAGGCTGGGTAAATCTCAGCCTGGAGCTCCCTCCTCTCCCTTCTTCCCCTCCCATCCTGCAGACAGCACCAGAGCTGGGGAGGGGGCAGGACTAGGGGACAGTGGCTGCAGACAGGCTGCACTTCTGGATTGGCTCCAAAGTCGAACTCAATCTCCCACCCCCTCAACCCAACAGCAAATGACTTTTGGGTTGGGTGGAGTCACTTTAACTCACAACCCTTTTTGTAAGGCTCCATGAGTTAGTGAGGAGCTGCACTTCTGTCAGCGTCCAGTATCAGCTGGCACAGCTGTTCTTGCATAATGAACTAGTTTTGAAATGTACTGTGCCTTTAAATAATGTCAGATCATATTTTGAGTATATGCAGTATCTCAAGCTGTTTTACGGCCGTTAAAATATACAGTATTTTCAGAGGTGAAATGCTATAGTTATTAACAGCAGTGTGCCCAGAACCTGCAAAACAGTTTAGGTCAGGAAATGAAGTATGTACCATATCCCATTGAAAATGCCCTGAGAAATTAGGTAGGCATATTGTAGGAATCCGAGTTGGAATTATTTCAGGGCATCAAAGTTAATACTGCTGCTTTTACAAAAATTGCCTTGGAATCTTCTGACAACTTTTCCATAAAATCTTGTTCTTCAGTTAGATAGTCAGCATCAAGTTTTGAAAGAGCTGTAATCTCTGTCAAAGAAAGTAGTGCTCATATTAATATACAGTTAACAAGGCACTCAATTTTAATGGAATCTCCATTAGCAGTTTTGTGGATATCATGTTAATTCCATTTACATGGCAAGACAAAGTAATTGTTAAATGCAAAAAGGATATTATCTTTCTGCTGCTTACAGTTCTTCACATGGTAGTGTTGCAGGTTGTGTGTAAAGATTTAAACAAATAAATGGTGCTTTTTCTTGCTTTCAAGCCTGTGTACCCTGTTACACATTTAATATGAATCATGAACAGAATTGCTAATTAATATACAAAGAATATTGAAAAGTGAAGATACTTTACCTATTTGAAATATAGCTAATCATAATGCTTAATAAGGGGTCTAATTTCTTTTTTACTTTTAGGCAGTGTTTTGGCAGCATTCTTCATATTATTCTGTTTGAACTAAAGAAGATTACAATACATTGTGCACTTATAACAGTACTTATTTCATTCTGCTTTTTCCTTTCACTCTTTTTAGAGCAGGACATGTTTTCTACTTGCTTTCTATTTTTCACATGAAGAACAGATGTTTCTAAATTAGATTTAATTCATTGTCTTAAACCTTGAAAGCTGGGTATTTCTACTGAAGGCCCCTTATCATCAAAGGCTTATTATAAAATGTAGAAGGGATGGCAGTTAATCTCCCCATTTATAGACTTATTTGTCTATTACATGCTCTATTTCTTTCTACTACTTTGATCATGTCCTGCTTGGTTAGTTCTAAGATAAAGGAGAAACAGATATTCTTACCACAGTTCTCCATCTCTAGAAAGCCTTTTCTCATTTACCCAGTTGTGAATGACCCCTCTAACTTAATTCAATTTTTAGAGGCTCTATTCTGAGAATTGGTCTCTTTTTTTTACATCAGTTTTATATATTTTTCCAGCTATGAATTAACTTGCATAAACATGCAAGTATATCTCTTACATAGTTTACATGAAAAACGTGACATGGGAAAAATATACTAGTATAGCTGTTTCACTATGGAGTTGAGTATGGATTCCTGACGTAGAGAGCATCTCTCTCTCAGAAGCATGTATTAAATCTGTGCACGCACTTTTTTGGTGTTTGAAAACAAAGTGGTGTACCTCTCCACATCTGAGGGTTTTGGCAAACAGTCTATATAGAAGCAGTTCTTAAGCAGTAGTTTCTGCTATTTTTGGGCCTAAAGTGCTGTGCTTTCTTCCTCTGCTGTTGCTTTTGCGTTCTCTGGGGCACAAGGATGAATCCAGCTGACTAGCTAAGATGCAATCAAGGAATGATGAGAGCTCTAAATGAAAGTGTTGGTGCAGATAGGGTTTGAATTATGGGGGGGGTCTCAAGTCCCCTATAAGAGATGAGAGCCCCCTCCCCCCACTGCAAGCTGATCAGCACCCCTTCCCAACCCCCCACCCCCCTACAACAGCCCAGAGCCCATGCACCCTGCACACAGTCCCTGGTCCAGTGTTCCCTCTAAGCTGCGCACGTGCGCAGCTGCACACAAGTAAATGTCTTGCTGTGCACAAACCTTTTAAGGCCGCAAACCCTCCGAGATAGGAGCTAGGCTGTGGCATGGGACAGTTACCGAAGATAAGATCCACCCAGAGGCGGGGGTGGGGACGGGGATTGGTGGCTGGGGTGAGCTCCGGCGAACTGCTCTGCACTGCTCCCCTGCATCACTGTGGGGAGCTAGGAGGTACATGGCATCGGGGCTGGCGAGCGGAGCAGTTCCCCAGAGCCAGCAGAGCCCACGCCAGCCCCAGCCTCTATCTCTGGCTTGGCTCACCTAGGGGAGGAGCCACTGCCTGCCCCATGTAAGGCTCCACCAGCTCCGGGGAACTGCTCCCTCCCCAGCCCTGATGCCATGTGTCTCCTCACTCCCCGAGGCAATGCGGGGGAGTGGAGCAGTTCCCCGGAGCCCGCCCCATCCCCATCTCTGTCCCTGGCCCCATCCTCGCCTTGGGGCAAAGCCGCTATCTGCTCTGGGTGAGGAGTGAGTAGCTTACCTTCAGTAAGTGTCCCATGATGCCCCTGGTGCCTCCCTCCAGTTCTCTTGATTGATGGCTGGGCCACAGCACTCCAGTGTGCTGCTCTGGGCAGCAGTCAGCATGGAGAAGGGTGGTGGCTGAACCCTGCCCGCTCGCACGTGGACACTTACTTTGGGACACTTACCGTCGGACTGTACCATGCCGAAAGGGGCAGGTGGGACTGAAGTGGCGTGCTCACGGACTGTTAGTCCTTTCTAAGCAGCCCAGGCGGCAGCAGCTCCTTCCAGCTGCCATTTGCACTGGCCCTAGCCCCGCAGTATTGGTAGATACCCATGTGCACAGCCCCAACCCCATCCAGTTTTTTTTGCAGAGCCCCCCCCAAGAGTCAAAGTACAGTTCGAACCCTGGGTGCACATGCTCTAATCCTAACAAAAGGGGATCAGTGTGCATAACTACCCTTACCTCGCTCTGTAGGCTCAGGTTCCATAACAGAGGGAGACAAAAAATACACCTTGGTGTGCTAGGCCAAAAGTGCCATTGACAGAAATAGGATATATGAATAATATGAAGTATATATACATACCTGTACATAATCCTTGTTTAGCATTGGACATTCATCTGCTATAGTATACCACAGTAGAAAACTTTTTAAAAAACATTTTCTCCTGAATTGTTCCCTCTCTGTCTCCTGCCATGGCTCGTAAGACATTCAATTAGTACATCAAGACTGGCACTGAGTAGGCACTTAAATATTTTCAAAAATTCTACATTTCGTTGTTTAATGTTTTGCATTAAAAATGAGCTTCAAAGAGGAAGAATTAAGGAATCTGTTTGATTTTTTGATTTATAAAGTGTGATGAGCGTATGCAAAATTCAAGTTTTTATAGCTCATGTGCCCTTTATTCAGTCTGAGTGCCAAACATTGTTTCTGATATTCTGATATCAGACCCAAGTAGACAATGACACGAAGGGCAGAGTGGGGCTTTTAAGATGAAAAATAATCTTTCACACCTTTTTACTTTAAGTAAACACAAATAGATTGAAGTTCGCTATTTCAAAAATTCTTTGTAGGGCTTTTTTAATTCAACTTAAATGCCTCCTGCTTTTTCTTCACCCTGCAGGGCTTCACCATGTTGTAAATCTGGCTTTGGCTATGCTATTCTGGGCAGCCCCACTAGTATAGTGCATTACATGTTTCTGTTTCTCTCCTGCTCTTTCAGCTGCCCTCTCCAGCCCCCAAACACCATCTGCACAGAGATGATGTGGTCAGAGCAGTAGGTCATTTTAAAAAAATGCCTACCCTTTCTGGGACACCCAAACTCCAGCATAAACATAAGGAAATTTGATCTCCTCAACCACCTGGGAACCAGCAAACCTAAGCTGATCATTAGCAGGCAAACTTTTTTTGTCAGGCTAATCTTTATACAGGGATTGGCTGCTGTTGTCTAATTGAAGTTCCCCTTTCCACTAACAAGTTTATTCTCTTCCTTGCCCAACCGCCAGTCCTTTTTCAGTTCTTCTATAGAAACTTGATGTCCACCATATCTGTTATTAATTAGGGCCCTGCTACACATTCAGATTTAAAGGTGGGTAGAAACCATCTATAGAGTTGTTGCACATTTTCAAGCACTAATTTTATATCTGGTTGGCTCTTTTTATGACCAGACAATCATTTTTGTCATATGATAATTATTTTACACACATGGCTTGTCTACATTTATTGCACAATTAACCAGTTAATTGTGTGAAAATTACTTTGCATTTCTGGAAGTTTTACTTTACACATGGAACTGGTCTAAATGTATTGTTCAATTAACCAGTTAATTGTGTAATATATGTAACATAGCGGTGTCCTTAGATAGTCATCAACCTATTAACTCTTTCCTAATTTGTGTGATGGGATGCATAAACCCTGCGTTATGTCACTGCAAAATTATACCATTGAGCGCCAAAAAAATTAATGTTATGACAAACAGTTCCATTCCACTGGAATCTCGCACTCTCAGTCATCCTTTACAATCTGTAAAGCCATCTACATAATCACCTATGTACAAGTATAATGAATATATCCCACTGAAGTCTAACTTAGAAAAGTTCATCTAGGAATGAGACCTTTCCTTCAGATAAACAAAGGCTTGAAAACAGACTCCACAGAGATGCATTCAAGCTTCTGTAAATACATTTTCACTATCTCCAAGTTAACTTCATCATGGTGTCTAGGTTTGCCTTTTCTCTAAAATTTCCTCTTTTGCTGCTACTGGCAGAAGTGAACTGGTGGGAAATTTGGAGCATAAAGGGGTAAAAGACTCAGATTATGTGGTCCTGTTGTTATATATCCAAATGATATCAGCATTGTCTAATATATTGCTCTGTCCCAGTACAGTCGCATGTGATTGAAATGAGGGATATTATAGCTCCCAGGCCAGAGACTCTCCAACTGAATGCAAAGCAAATACCACCTTGTTTGTTGCTTATTGCACTGCCTTAGGATTGTAGACAAAATAAATCATTCTAACTGTCTCTAATCAAAATAATTAAAATGCACAAGTGTAACGTTTTTGTGGAGCCTATAATTTTATTTTTTCTCATTTCTGTTAAAAATCAGAATGATCAAAGTCCAGTCGTGGTTCAGATGCACAAGGGCAGCTACAAAAGTGCTCGTCTGCAGAATTACAGTTTCTTGCGTTTTAGGTTTCTAACCATGTCAGCCTGACCTCTGGGGATCTCTGTGTAACACCTGGACTGCATTTGGGTTGTGCGGATCATGAGATAACTGTAAAGGGCAATGTACTGCCCTGTGAGTTGGTTGTGCTTGACTCACTGAAGTAGTCTATTCTTAATGTGACAAAGGCAAGAGTACCTGTGGCAAGAGCTTGGAGGCATAGGGAGAGCGAGAGATAAAGATAACAGAGAAGAAAAGAATAGGAGAAGTATCCAGGGATAGCAAGCAGCATGTTAGAGGGAAGGAATTCAAAATCAGAGACAACTGCCAAAGGGGAGAGGTAGGAGGCTGTCATGGAAATGCAGAGGAGAATTCTAGCCATATATTGTTAGTCATGTTTTTGGGGAGTAGACAAGACCCGCAGAGGGGATTGTAGCAGAGGAGGGTAAAGGAAGAGATTTTAAAGGAGAATTGATAGAAAAAAAGAGTTATGTGGGATTGGCTGTGATTCAGAATCTGCATTTTATTACAAACTGAGATTCATGAGCCATTATTAGCAGTATCTATTTCTCAAGATACGATTATATTAAATGGCTGTCTCTCTCTCTTTTCTTCAAAGGTAGGTGTTTGAAAAATAAAACAGCTATTGCAACACTGGACTCTTTCACTATAGTTTTGTCTCTCCTCCATGCAGATTAAATACAAATTTGGAAAACATATAATAATTATGTACTAGATTGGGCAGTTAATAGTCAGGAAACACTGAAAGGAAATACCTACAGTATTTTTTTAATGTGGTAATTGTATTTGATTTGGCTGCATCTACAAAAATGCAAATACAAGTGTCTGACTAAAAAAGAACCCCTGCCCCTGTTGCCAAGAGGGCTTGAGTAGGTAAAGGATCAGGGATCAGGCAGCTAATGAGGAAATTAATTGCACCTGGTCCTGGGAAAAGAGGGGCAAAAAGAACCAATCAGGTCCTGGTAGGGGGCTAGACTGGGGAATATAAGCCCCATCCCTGAGCTGGAAAGGGCAGTCTGGCACTGCAGGTCACAGGGAAAGGAGCTCCTGTATAAGTCTGCTGCACGAGGGCTGGCAGGCAGTCAGGCAGTTTCAGAGCACTAAGAAGGAGTCAAGCATAAGCCTAGAGGAAAATATTAACCCAGAGTTGGGAGGATTTTGTTTCACAACTGTTGTGCTGGCATTTATGTTGAGTTTCAAGACCAGAGGACTGGACTGTGGAAGTAGGGGAGAAGGCAGCCGTGGACAGGGATGCTTTTGTGCACTTCCCTTGAAGCAAATGCTGAGGGTCTCAGCCTTAAGGCAGAGGGGCGGAGTCAATTGAGGTGCAAGTGGACCCTCCCCCAAAGGGGGAGATAGCCATCAAAGCAAGGCTGAACCCCGAGACTGAGTTCTTGAACAAGAGGCCCAGGCAAAGGGTATGGCCAGAGAAGAAAAGGGGGCCGAGGCTGTGATAGCCAAGGCCGTGACAAGTGTCTCACAAACTTATAACTATATCTCATTAAAGGGGGAGTAGTGTGAGAAGACAAAAAGGCCCCAAGTGTGGCTAGTTAGGTTGGACCAAGTAGTGTACCTCCCAAAGTGACTACTGCCCCCCCACAGACCTCTTTTGAACAACGAGTAACAGCAAAGGTGTGGTAGGAAAGTGACTGGAGGTAAAGTGGGGGTTGGGAAGGACCTGGCAAGTGGATACACCCTTGTGGGTATTACAGAACTCCATTTGTGAAAAGTATTGTTGTTGTTGTTACTACTACTACCCTGTAGAAATAAGGATGATAGTCATTTCATCACCTAAAGCACCCAAATGTCACATGAGTGTTGGAAAAATTATAAAGTTCTGGCAGACTCACAGAGCATCAGCTTACCAGAAAAAAGGGTGCTTTTAGATTTGTAGGCATTTTAATGTTACAGATGCACATAATATTTATTCCCTGTCTACTTACTTACTTATTGCCTCTCAGAGTGGTTTTGAAGACTGGTGTGAATGTTCTGTTCTACTTTTCTTTCAAATAATAGTTTTATTACAGAGAAAGAGAGGAAGAGAGAGGGCTTCTATGAGGAAGAAGGTGATGTTCAGTCAAACTTATTACATACTGAAGATAGCTTCAGAAATTTAGGGTCTTATGGTCTCCTGTAATCTTTAGTAGCTAGGTGCAAAATGTTTATAAAGCAAATATATATTTTTTTGCAATGAGGTAAATATATATATATTACATCCCTGTTACCACAGTTCCTGATGATGACTTTTACATGTTAGTAAGTATTACAACACTGAATATATTAGTGGTTTCTAGACTGCCACTTATTTGTTGGTGCAGTTTAGTAAAACGTTGATACAGTTTTGCTGAATATTTGCTTCATATAACATAAAGCCACCTGAGCTGGGGTATCTGAACTGTAATTTCCACTGTCAGCCTGTTTTACTTTCACTTGAATGCAGGCTTAACACTTTATTTTGGAGTCCAATGCAAATCCTGTGGGGGAAAAAGTCCTATCATATTTTTATTGGGTGATGCTAATTGAAAATTATTAAATCAATATCTCAAATGTATGTGTTCCTTTAACTCCAATCTAAGGAGTTTCCAGAGTGGGGAGTCTGAACTGTTGAGTTTGGATTGCAAACATATTTCTGTGTTGTTGAAGATCCCAACCTTGTGAATATAGTGATTATTATTAAATCCATATATTTAGTGTCTACATAATCCAGTTTATTGGTGTTAGTGCCCCACTGTATTGTCAAAGATGTCTACAGTTATCCCATTTCATAAAGAACTGCTTATTCTCAGCAACTAGATTAACTGAAATATTGGAGACCTTTTAGTATAGTACATATAATTTCACAGTGATAGTCTCCACAGAAGATTGCTCTTTTTTTCCCCTTGTTGTCACATAGTGTGTACATTTTTCAGTTAGCCTACTAGTCAAATTAAACATTAATATAAATAGGGTTGGCAAGCTGGTCAATTGACTAGTCTAATGCTGTCAATCAACTGGTTAATTGATTGCATATATTTGACCAGTCAAAGATTATAGCAATTTTACCAACAAAAAACACCCCTATTTTTGTGTAGTTTTCTTGACAGAAATATGATTTTTTTTAAAATTGTTTTATGACACATTTCTTAATGGAAAAATTGTGTTTTTTCTGTGTACTATTGGGACCTGTTGGACCAATTTTTTACAATTTTTGATCAATATTCAATCTGTCTATTGACAGAACTTTATTTGACCGGTCAAGTACCCAACTCGAAATATGACACAGATGTGTTTGACTTATTTATCATGCATTTTCCGTCTTCTCTTCAAGATCCCGTGACTACAAGTGTCAAACTTGTTGTTGTTGTTATTGCTTCCAAACGCACAGAATCCTTCTGAGACCTATCACACTTTTAACAATATAAGTTTCAATATTCATTGATTAAGACTTCCTGCATCACTCTCTCTTTCTCTTATTGAATGCTTTTCCCTAGCAAGTAATCACAAATGGCTTGTTAAGAGATGTATATAAATAGCTAGCTTTCTCTAGTGGTTTGTCCAGAAGTGGAGATATTGCTGCTTCTCTGCAGACATGGAGAAAAGCCATCTCCAACCTATCTAAAATTTCCCTTCAGATATTTGAAGACTGTTACCAAATCCCTCAGTCTTCTTTAGACTAAATAACCCTAGCTCTTTCAGCCTTTCCTCATAAGACATGCTTTCCAAGCTTCTAATAGTTTTTGTTGGTGACCACTGGACTTTTTTGAATCTGTCTGCATCCTTCTTGAAGGGTGAAGCCCAAAACTGGACACAGCACTTCAGGTGAGGTTTGGAGGCCTCCAGCTGGGCTACTGGTGCCTCTTGGATCTGGTGGGGGAGCACCCACAGCCGATTGCCGAGCAGGGAGGGCCAAGGGGTGGGGTGGCTCCCCAGTGTGCTCAGCAGTGGACCCGGAAATGGACCAGAAGTACTTCCGGTCCACTTCTGGGTCCACCACTGAGCACATGGGGGGGCCTCCACACTCTTGTGGTATCCTTCATCTGCCCCACCATCTCAGTGTTCACAAGCCATGCCTTGTACATCAAGGTATGTAGAAAAAACATATAAAGCTGTGTCTATGGCCAAATTGCTGATTCTCCAAATCAAAATCAAATCTTCAGATTTGGATTTGGTTGAATCGAATTGGGACAGTGATCTGAATCAGTGAATCGAATCACCTTCCCCCGAATTGGGCTGAATCTGAATCCAAATTGAAGATGGCCCACTTCGCACATCTCTAGTAGACATGGGAAACCTTTCAACTTCTGTGTCTTCACTATAAAGTTAACTCAGGTTATCTACTCTTAAGCTAATGTGACGTTACACTTAGACCATACTAAGGGCACTTAAAATGTGAGCATCAGTATGTTACAGCTTGGTAACCACCCTTTCAGCATCTCAAAGTCATGCTGTTTCAGGCGAGGGTTAACTCTGGGCCATGCTACCTAGCTCATATTAGGATAATACAAGTCTGCTCCATGGAGATAAAATGAGCAATTTGCTCTGGGATAGTCTAGTTTATTTGTCTAGCATCCCAGGAAGCTTCCAGCTCCCCACCCACACAGAGCAGGAATAGAACCTAGGTGTCCTGGCTCCTAGGCACTTTGCTGCTTGTTAGCCCTCTTGTAGCAAGTCAGATCTGTGCAGGTGAGAAACAGTATTAACTCTTACATGCGGCTGCCCACAGCATGTTCTTACTTTAATACCGCTCAACATTCTACAATATTGGTGTGGTCTTAGTGTAACATGCAACTTCACCCTTAACTTGTCTCAAGTTACTCTAGCCTGAGTGAAAGCAGCCACACTGCAAAACAGTCCTTGATTTGCTCAGTAATTGGATGAGCAGTAAAGAGATGGTGGTGTTAGCAACTGACAAATTGGGCTAACTCAAGCTGTAGCCTATACACTCAATAGGCAGTATGACTTGAATTCAAAACAACCCTATACTTAATTTAAGGTATGGATGAGACTCAAATCTAGAGGCAATATTCAAGTCAGAATTGAATCTAATTATGCATTTAATACAGGCCATAGGAAATTAATGGCTGAATATTATTGCTGGTTAGTAAAATTTAAACAAAACGTCAATTTCAATCCAGTTCCTAGTCCAAACCACTGAACTACAATTGACTCTAATTGATATTGTCATGTTTGTTGAAATAGTATGACTGAAATCTGATGCTTTGTTACCCAGAAAGTAAGGCCAAAGGCCAGGCATTCAAGGATGGGTATGGACTTGCTTTTTCATTGCAGTGTTGAGCGGTACGAGGTGAACTGTCATGAAAGGAAAATGTGGAGAATTGTATATGGTGCTGCACTGCCAGCATTGTACATATCCTGGAGATAGAGTCTACTTGCTGTAACAATACAAGTCACATGATTACATAGTCAAATGGCTGCTAGAGATTTTATAGTATTGGCCAGTGACATACATGCTATAGAAAATATGGAGGGACAAAAGTGAGGAGACCTTAACTCCTGGACTACAATTTCCCTTAAACATGAACTGTGATTTAGAATGCAAAACAGCCTTGCATTTTTCTGTCTATGCTTAGCACTTAAATAGGATGTGACATGATTTCCAGAAAACTTGGAGGCATGCATTATCCACTCCACTCTACAAGTTATATTATTTGCAAACCAGGTGATTCAGCCTCCTGATGAAGATTGCCCAGTCAGACAGACCTAATTTGTGCAGAAAGGAAAATGTGTCATTTGCAGAAAGGTCTGTTCTCTGCAGTCACCCTTGATGGATGAATGAAGGGAATAGGAAGAATTTTATTAAAGGCACATCTCAAAGCCAGTTGCAAAGCAGATAGATCTGGAAGTTCTTCCATCAAAAGCATGAGAATATATAGATTTTCTGAATCAGTATCTGAATTCTGTGTTTATTAGCATACAAATGCAATGTATTTGTAATTGGCTTTGATTATTCATACTAGCACTATAGTTATTAATTCTTTTATTCCTTATTTATACAAAAAGTATAGAACACATTTGATTGCCATAACTAAACAAAATTACCCTAGAAGAAAGCTTGCCTTCAGCCTCATCCTTTTCCCTTAACCTCTAACAGAAACCCTGCCTCTTACAACTAAGAATTAGACACATCCACCACTCAAAAACTACCCAAGTGTAGGAAAGCATCCTCTTTTCCCTTGTAGAAGTGAGTTGACCACCAGTCAATATTGCTGCTACTAGCTTATTTCTGATACACCATGACTGGCCTTTCATCTCTGATTTGTGTCATGCCCCCAGGTCCTAGACTAAAAGAGGGTCTAAAAGAGAAAAACTGGTAATGATAGGCTGTTGGGAATGCAAGCCAGAAAAGAAGACTAGAGTCTGGTGTGCTGGATGGGAAAACAGGAAAACTTCTGACCTGTTTCAGGTTTTTTTCCTCTTCTACCTTTCTGTGGCAGGCTTAGAAATTCACTGGAAATTAGTCATATAGTTGATGTTGGTTTTGAATCCTCTCCCTCCCCATCCCACCATTATCTTAGCCAGGATACAGTACCTGTTACCTGAACACTGAAGAGAAAGGGAAGATAAAGATAATCAATTAGTGGAGTGGAGTCACTAGTGTCCGCTCATGCTCACTGTTGGGGAAAAAAGTATATGGTTATAAAGAATTAAATGTGCTGAGAGCAGGTAGACAGAGAACCCGCAGAGAAGAGAAACAAGACCGTGTCTGTCAGATGTTCTTGCGGTGAACAGAACCAAAGAAGATGGCTTAACACGTGCACTTTCCACATACTGTTTTGCCACTATACCGCAGTAGAAGACCTGCTGAAGCCTTCTCCTATTTCTCTGCTGACTTACCCATACTGCTGTAACAGTGCACCATACATGATCTGCACCTCTTTAGGGAAAGGAAAAAAAACATGTAAGACTAAACATTTTAGTATGCTGCAGTTTGAACAAGGGAAAAGTAATCTTCATTACTGGATGTTAGTTGTAGCAAGAAAAATAATGCATGCACATGATGCACAACTTTTGTTAAGCAAAGCAGAAGAGCAATACCTCCTCTCCCAGTGGCTCAGTGCTTCTCCCACCAGCTACTCCCACATCCCTCCCAGTGGCTCACTGCTGCTCCCCCAGCCCTCTTCCCCCATCTTTAGGTTGTAGGTTGCTAGAAATTAAGATGCATTAGTAATGTTCTCCTCCAGAAACTCTTGATCTATCTATATATAAGCTACCTGTTCCATTGTTGGGAAGCCAGAACCTCACCTGGTTGTTTCCCTTTGTAAAATCAGCACTGTGACTAAAAAGCTGCCTGGTGGCCTATGCTAACATTAAGCTTCTACAGCGCAAAACCCACCACCACAAGTGATGCTATTTGACTTTTTGCTAATCAGAGCAATGACAAAGTAAAAGGGCACAGAGACTGAACTTACACAGGGTGGGTGTGAAAGGAACACTTCTACGTTAATGGGACAGAATGGAGAGACATGCCTGCCTATGCTGAACCTTGTCTAGGTGAAGCACATTATTCTCCAGGGTGGCCAGATGAGAACTTGGCTTTAATTCCAGACACTCCCACATTAACAGGTCATGTGCAGAAATACTCTAACATTTTTAGCCATTTTTAAAGAGAGGCACTCTAAAGATTGCTTGGGGAGTGAATGATTCCAGTAATTCAAACGGAGAACCTCAAAACTAAACGCTTTGAAAAGGAAAGTAAAAGTGATAGCATTAAAATCAACAAAATGTTTTACAGACAATAGAGGTGCTGTAAGGCTTGCCAAACTACCTTCAAACATGACAACTTTTCAGTAAAAAACAGAAGGTTGAACACCAAAGAAAATAAATTGCTGTTTATTTATACAGAAACTAGTTAATCCATGGAAAAAAATATTCTGGGTAGTGATGGGAGAAAACAACATGAATAGCTTTTAACAAATGATTAGATAAGATTTTTGGAGACAAATTATACTGGGACTATAAACCTGGCTCAGAGCAGGCAGTGACTCTCAGCAGACCTCCTGGCCTCTTTCCATTCTTAAAATGTCCTGTATTCCCCCCCCCCCAAAAATAAGAACAGAGCACTCACTTTTCCCCTTGCCTCAAACTTCCCCTCCCCCATCCTTTGTTCTGTTTACCTAAAGCCAATGTAAAAAAAGCTTTAGTTAGACTTTAGTATGATCTCTAGACTGTTGCCCTTTACTCTTTGAGATGTTCTTCCATCTCAACTGTCAGTTTGCATTTCCTCAATTCTCTTGTCTCTTATTGCCCAAACACATGTCCCATGACAGTCTCTGCTTATTTGTTGATAGAACCAGAAGTAACAATATGATGATGCCTGTGTTCTCTAAAGAAACTTACCTTCTGCACACAGATCTTCCAGCTGGAAAAAATGTGTCCTAGCTGCCCCAGGCTGTTGCTTTTGTTTCCTGCTCCTACAACCAACTTGTAAACAAGATCTTAGACTTGAATATTGCCATAAGGCTTTTATAGTCAAGTTGCAAAAATCTGAGAACTTATGTGGACCTTTAAAGATGCCATAGAGATGAGAAATTAGATTTTTAAAAAGTTTCTTGTCAGTTGTTTTTTTCTTCATAAGCAGTTGCCCTTTTAAAGTCTGCTTTTTACTAACTTGTTTTATAATGTAATCATATACATGATATTATTACTTGTGTTAAATTTAGGCAATCTCCCATGTAGGAAGGATAGTCAAGCAGTGAGTTTTTTCCTGTGTTGTTCACTGGTCTTAGTATAATCCACTTAACAACTAAGAGTGATCACAACTCTGAAAGTGTCTGACCCAGCAGCAATAAAAGCCTGCTGCTGTTTCATGACAAAGGAGCTCTCCTTCAGCTCAGATATTGGAGGCTGTTGCTTTCTGGAAACTAGGTAAACATACAGTTAGTTGCAGTCACCTCAATTGTACCTTAAATGGAACTATATTTGGGATCCAGTTTCAACCTGGCTGTCCCAAAATATATTTAAAGGGTCTCTTTTATGGTTTGAATAAGACCTGATTCATATTTTAAGTCATATGAAAGCATGGACAGTTTAGAGTCACAGCAAGTCAATCCTGAGGTTGGAGCACCTTAGATGCTGGAATAAACCTAAGTTAGTTGAGTTGCTTTGCATCCATCCATCTCCTCTCCAGGTATGGATGGTCATTGGCTTGCAGGAAGCTCATCTACGCCTCGACAGGTCTTGTTTTTAGTTCTGCTGGGTGTCTAGGTGTGAGTGCTGGTTTAGGCATGAACAACCCAACCATGAAACAAGCTGTACTGGTTTACATGATACCAGATAGCAGACCAAGAGAGGCCTGACTGGACAAACAGCCAAGAGACTCTTTCTTGTTTTATGTTTTGTTTACAAAAAGGAAGCTGGTCAGCAAATACTTTTGCATTCATGGTGTAAATGGGACCTAAGAAATGGTGATTATAAAAAGGACTGATCAGATGTGCATGAGTGGAATCTGTAAAAACCTTTTTTGCAAGAAGTAGCAGCTAACAGCCACTTTTTAGTCTATTTCCCTAAAAGCAATAAAAGAGAAAGCACAGGACACATCTAATACTCAGATATATTTCTGCTATCACTTCCATTGCTGTCTCTATCTTTCAGTTGTTTCCTTTGTTGTGGAACTATTTTATCTTTTGAAACCATTTTTACCACTAGAGAGCAACTTAAGTGCCAAAGAGTTTGTCTTGCAAGTTTTGCTATTTTTCCTAAATATAGAAAGTTGCTTTTGCAGGTGAAAAAGTCTGAGGATTATACCAGCTGTGATTATTCTGCCATGATTTATTCATTTTCATTATGTTTAGTTTGTCTCTAGGGCCATTAAATTTGGTCTAGATCCAGAGTTAAGAGTTTCAGGTTGTTCACTCCATTGCTAGTCTTCTATATTGTACTAAATATTCAACTTCTGTTGCATCTACCTGAGAAAGATGCACTTAGTATAACACTCCTTCTCCCTTTTCATGCTTTCTTAGGTCTTTTTATTTAAATTTAGAAGACTGGGTGACTTGTGGTACTGGTGAACAGATTTTGAGCTTTCCCCTCCCTCTAGGTACCTTATTTGGAACTAGCTCAGATGGCTAATCATTTAAACAGTAGCCAGTTGCTTTCAGTCTAGGCTTAGATGCCCAAACACAGATGCTGCCTGTGTTTATCTGTTCTACAGGTCATCACTCGGGCCCTGTTAATGAGCACAGGTTTACTAACTGCTTGAAATTCACTTTCTTCATCTTCTCTTCCCTTGTATTTTTCCACGCATGCTTTCAGTTTGCAAAGAGAAGGGCAGAGTAACTAAAACATAGATGTGGAATGATGCAAGCTGCCTGGCTGCCGTCAGTTTACACCTGTTAGTGATTTGCATGTATTTCTTGCCTTTTATTTAAGGACCTCAAGGTGCCTGACAAAGAAGGACAAGTAGTAGTAGTAGCTTTTACTATGGGAAAACAGGCACGGCGAAGGTAAGGAACTTGTAGAAGGTGCAAATCAGTCAGAGAGTACAAGGCAAGAAAATCCTCTTGATTACTAGGCCCATACTCCTGTACTAGACAACAGCTCTTATTTATTGTAAGTGAATTATGTACATCTCCCCCTAAAAGGCAGTACTTATGTAGGTGATGATGTCAGTGATGTCCATCACATATCACTTTATAGTTTGAAACACTTAATAGATATAAACTAATACTTTGATGTCAAAAGTCTGGCCTGTTTTGTATGGTAGTACATACTACTGTTTATTAAATTAATTTTTACTGCATCCACTGCCATAATGCAATATGGCATATCATAGGCACAAAAGTAGACCTCAGTGGGAATTTTCTGATATGCTTTATGTTGGAAAATTTCAAATTGTCAGAAGTGAAATATTGCCCAGTAATGTGTCAATTTCAGCAAATCTTCGAAAGCAGACCAGGGCACTGGTTTCCTGCCAGCTTGTTTGTTCTCCTACAAGGCTTGTAGGCAGCTCAGAAAAGAATAGCCAATACCCAGTGCTTAGAGCAGTTACCTGGCACGTGGAATATCTAGGTTCAAATCCTTGCTCTGTCAATTCAAAGAAGGGACCCGTACTTTGTGAGCACCCTAAGCTCTAAACTGTAGCATCCATCTGTTGACTACTTTGGAGGGGACCTCAGGAGGCCACATCTAGTCCAACCCCTTGCTCAAAGCAGGACCATCCCCAACTAGATCATCCCAGCCAAAGCTTTGTCTAGCCAGGTTTTGAAAACCTCCAAGGATGGAGATACCGGAACCTCTCTGTGTAACCTGTTCCAGTATTTTACCACCCTCCTAGTGAGGAAATGCTTCCTGATATCTAACCTAAACTTCCCTTGCTGCAACTTGAGCCCATTGCTCCTTGTTCTGTCATCAGCCACCACTGAGAACAGTCCAGCTCCATCCTCTTTCAAACCCCACTTCAGGCAGTTGATGTCCTTTATTAAGTCCCCTCTCAGTCTCCTCTTCTCTAGACTAAATAAGCCCAGTTCCCTCAGTCTTTGCATAAAAGTCATGTCCCCCAGCCCCCTCTCCATTTTTGTTGCTCTCTCCTGGACTCTCTCCAATTTGTCCTCATCCTTTCTGTAGTGGGGGATCCAAAAGTGAACAGAGTACTCCAAATGTGGCCTCACTGGTTTATACTAATTCCAGTTTATATAAATAATATTCACCAGGCTTGTGAGAAAAAGACTGAAATTAACTTTACAGCTTGGTCATGGAGACTCATTCATTCAGTTGGTGGGTGATATTGATTCAATTCCCTGCTGTAAATTGGGTACAGTAGGTACTGGACCCTGGGTCTCCCCTGTCCCATGCAGTTGTCCTAACCCACAATTGTTTTCTAAGCTGGGTCTTTTGTTTAGGCCAGAATTTCCCTTCTGGGCCCAAGACATCTTTTAATCCAAAAGACTCATTTCAGTTGGGACAAATTCCTCATGTTCCAAATAAATTAACAAGTTTTTCACTCCATATAGATAAACTCTTCATTCTAACTAAACGTAATCTCACTGGACAAACCCTGCAGTAATACTATTTCTAAAGTTATGTTTGTTCTAAGGTCTTGCACTTCAAACTTCAATAAATCTTTAAGGCTGCTGTAAGCATGGTAAGTATAAGAGGTAATTAGCTGTGTTAGTCTGAAGTCTAGCAGAAGACAGGAGAAACGTGCACCTTATTTTATTCATTTGGTTTATAAGAGTATAGGCAGACATTCACTGCATCCTGCCTGCAATCACATGACTTATTTTAAGCTGCGTGATCATAAATTGGGAGCAGTATATGTAGGCGTTTACTGGTGCCAGGAGCCATGCTGGGAAACCAGTGTAAGTAACTTGAGGTGCGGGGAAGAGCTGCTGGGATCTGGGGGGAGCATCAGTGAGTCTGTTGGGGGACTAATAATGGCCCAGTCAGGATGCAGGGAGGGGTAAGAAATTCATAGCCCTAGGACTGGAACGAACAGCTAGGCTTTCCAGCTCCTGGGCTGCACTTCAGATATGAGCAGACATTCACTAGATTGGGTCCGCCCTCCTCAGGTGAACTAAGTTAGATTGTACCCACCACTTTTAGCCCAATTGAACCTCCTCAAATGTCTGCATAGACTGGCATTTAGATCAACTTAAGCCTAGTTTAATTTCCTATTCTAGTGCATCCTGACAGACACAAGCTGTGTAACTGGCTAGTAGGGTATAATGAAGTGGAAGCAGGAGTTAAGGAATTAAGGGGTTCTGACTGCCCCCTCTCTTCATTGTAAATTATGCTATCTAAAACTTTATTAGAAGATGTTAAAAACAGATCTAAAACTGTATTAGAAGATGTTGAAAACTGTAGTTATTACATGGCTTTGTAGAGTTCAGAAAGAATATAGAACCGGATGCATAGTGGCTACTTGTGTGGTGATGCAGTCTAGGATCATGATGCCTACATTAGTCTGGGGTAAAGTAGGTAGGGATTTTTAAGACAATACAATAAAAAGAAAAGGCAACATCCTGCACATGGTAATTGTATTGATGCAGAGTTGTCAGGTTATAAGACATTCTCGGACAATGCTCTTAGCATGGGGTATACAACTGCTGAGCTGGGGAATCTTCAAGGGCATTAAACAGTCTTTGTGAGTCTGGGGTGTGGGTGTGTGCGTATGCGAGTGGAGTTTAAGTCCATCCTCTTCAGCTTGCTTCTAGCAGGTGGTCTTGGCCAGCTTTCTTCATATTGGTAGTAGCCCAGGCTGTGCTCAACCCAGATGTCTCTTGACCATCAAGATAGTATTGGATATGATGAGGTGCCTCATCAGTTTTGAGCAGTGGCAGGGAATCCCGCAGATTCCCAGGCTGCTCTCATTGCTCAGGTCCCACACTCTCTCTACATGCTCTAAGGATCAGCACCAGTGTATCATGAACAAGCGAACAAAGCAAAAACAGAACATTTTAAATTATGCAAAGTTATGTTCCTCTGCAGAAATGCTTTGCATGTGAGAAGCAGCATTATTCTTTATTAATTACACATTTCCTCAAGTTGTGGATTTCTTGGGTTAAGAATTAGTAAAAAGCAAGTTTCAAACTATGTGTAGTGTGCTGTTTGTATACACACAGCCGGTCTGAGAGATTTTATATAAGTAAAATCTCAGAGCTAAAATATCTGTTCCTGGTATAAAAAATATTTAGCATTTTCCATTAGTAAATGGTTACTAGTTACAAATCTGAGTTTGAATTGTAAAGCAGTATGATATCCTCTGTATTCTTATGACTACTATCTGCCAGGAAAAGAAAGGTGGTGGAAAGAAGAGCTATTATATATGGGCAGCTCTTATGTCTACAGACCAATTTTTTTCAATTTCCAAATCTTGCAGTTAAAACAATAACCATTAGATGGTGCCATTTTGTAACCAGAATTTTCTCTGGGTGCGCTTAAAACCAACCATATGTTATATCTAGCATGCTCTTAAATGACTAAACCTATTCTTCTAGCGCACTGACTTGTATTGGTCAGCCTTAGTCATTATGCGCAAAACCCAGGCAATAAATTAGACCTGTAGAATTTTTTTATTTGTTTCAATGAGAAGACTGCACCATCCTGAAAATTCAACAAAAGAGTAGGCAGTGGCAGAGCAGATTTACTGCCCCCTTTTTAGTCGAAAGCAGTGTGCAATCTAAATGATTTACTTGTTTGCTAGCCCTGCATGGTGCTGTCTCCTGGGTTATCATTCACCTAAATGGCCAATGTAGTACAATGAAAATGATAGTCTGGTTACAAATTCACAGCAATTTACTGGTTAGAAGCTGAAACTGGTAAATTATTTAATTTCCATTTTTCAGTTACCAGTCAAGGTTGAAAACTTGGACATGGTATGGTAAAAAATAGAAAAGAATTTAGCAGCTATGAAAACCCAGGCCATACCACTATGATAAAAGGGCGGGCTTTATTGTATATGTAAATATAATATACTTAGCTTTTATAAGGCATTTGACTTTCTACTGCATGACATTCCTATTAAAGAATTAGTACTATACTGTATCAATAAGGCACATGTTAAATGGATTAAGATCTAGCTAAGTGACAGATCTCAGAAAGGAGTCATCAGTGAGGAATAGGAGGGGGCATTTCTAGTATGGTTCTGCAGGGCTCTATATTGGGCCTGACTCTATTCAACATTTTCATTACTGATCTGCTGCTGATAATACCTGTGGATGACATGCAGATTGGTGGAATAGTAAATAATGATGACGTCAAGGCAATCACATAGAGCAATCTGGATCACTTTGTGTAAAGTGGCCCTTTCAAACACAAATGCAATTAAGACAATTATACATCTAAAAGCAGGGAATACAGACCATGTCTTCAGAGTGGGGGACTGTGTCCTTGAAAACAGTGATTCTGAAAAGGATCTAGAAGTCATAAGGAGTAAACAGCTTAATGTAAGCTCTCAGATGATCTTTGGTGAGTAGGAGCTGGGATGTGATTTTTTCCCCCTCTGCATGTGGTATTGGTGAGACCAGTTCTAGGAAGTGTGTACAGGTCTACTGTCTGCATTTTAAAAAGGGTATTGAAGAACTGGAGGTGGTGCAGAAAGGAGCCACAGAAATGATTCAAGGGCCTGGCAGTGACAGATTTAAAGAGCTCAATTATGCCGGTTTATCTAAAAAGAAGACTGAGAGGTAACCTCATTATCGCTTGTAAGTACCTTTACAGGAAGAATGTACTGGGTGGAAAAGGGCTTTTTAATGCAGAGAAGAAAGGAATAACAAGAACTAAAGCCTACAAGCTGAAGCCAGACAAATTCAAATCAGAAACAAGACAATATTTTTTTACAAGAGGTGATTATCCATTAGAACATGCTACTTATGGAATGGTATATTCTCCATCTCTTGTTGCCCTCCTATCAAGATTGGCTGCCTGTCTGGCAGTTATGCCACAGCCAGACACAAGTTACACAGGAACTCAGCAGTCCACATACTAGAAATCAGTCTAAATCGGGTGTCAAGGATCCAGCCGGTGGAGCCTTATCATTCGGCTCGTGGTGCTGCCTGTGTATCTTGGACCAGACCTGTGTGTGCGCTGCATGGAGCGAAAGCTGGCCCTGGCCCCAGGCCCAACCCCATAACTACATGCAGCACACAGAGCCAGTCTGGTGTGCACTGCACATGGTGCATGCAGCTGAACCCAGCAGCCCAAGGGACCTGATGAGTTTGATACTCCTGGTCTAGATGATCTATCGGTCTTTTTGATTCTTAAATTCTAACAATCCAGGAATATATGAATCCAGGAATATATGAATTATTCTTTTCTCCACTAGGTTTCTGATCCACTTCCTGTTGCTCTCGATGGGAAGACTCCCACTGACATCAAAGTCTTTGGATCAAGCCCAAAGCATAGCTGAGACTGACAGAGCTTATTATTCTTGTTCCTCTTTTTCTTGCTTTAACTAAGGAAATTTTGCCTAACCTTTCCAGTCCTATGTTGAATAATCTATTTGTTAAGGTGTGAACAGCCTATTTATCATGAGCCTATTTAACCTTTACTTTAGATTTCTTTCCATAGTGCTTTTCCTTAGATTTCCATTGAGACAGTAGTGTTGAAAGTTATTGGTCTCTTTTCTTTCCTGTTAATTCATATCTCATGGAGGTGAGAGGTATTGCCAGATTATATCATTAGGTTTGGTTTCCCTAACGCTTTGTAATGAGTAAAGTTTATGATAAACGAAGCTTAAATCTCTTGTGGAAAGACATGTTATATGGACATCGTGTCCCTTCTAGTGACACTTACAGAACAACTTCCATATCTAAGTCGCTGCTTTTCAACATTCATAACTTTCTTGTTTTCGGAGCTGAAATTATCTAGTGTTTCTTTTCTTTAATAAACTTTGAGCAAAATTCAGTCTGTTGGTTTTGGCTATGGGAGAGTAGAAATAAGTTGGTCTTACTGTGAGCAAAACTTCTCATCACCATTTTTTCCATGAGGCTTCAGTAAAAACCATTTCTATGTGCCGTATGGTGTGGACACAGCTCTGAATGAGTGTAGGCTTTACTTGCTTTGAGGAGAAAAAATCAAAAAAAGATCATGGGAAGATACAATTTCTTAATACTGTGAGTTTCAAATGAAATCTTAGCAGAGTATTATTAAGCTTTGTTTTCCACTTATCTTTTTCCCCTGCTCCATTTTGTAACATTTGCTCCCTGTTCTTTGCCAAGCCTGGTGAGACTAATTTAGCTAGGGTAATTGTAACCGTCTCACTGAAATCTTTCTCTCCCAACCATGCGTTCCCATCTCACCACAAAAAAAAAAGGGAGGGGGCGGGGGGTAAAAAAGGGTATTCTGGTTTTGCCTACAAAATTATGGTTGTATTTTTCAGTAGTATTCAGACTGAGTCCTATTCCTTAAATTCAAGTAGTTGCTTTCCTTGCAGAGATACAGCGATATACATCAACCACTGCCATCTTTTACCTAGCTCTTTTCAGCCTTACAGAAATCTATGTCAAGCCGAAGCCAGGGTAGAAGGCATGGGCCAGAGCTGGATTTTTACCATCCAGTCATATTTGTAGAGATGAATTATTAACGTCATCATCTAGTCTGGGTCCCTGTAAATACTACTATCATTAATCACAGGTATTTTGTTTCCTTTTTTTCTTTCTTTTCAGGGAATTAAATAGAAAAATCCACATCAAGTTTGTAATTTAGACTATTTACCAAGGCAGAAGAGTAAAGAGAAGAAAACCGTACCACTACTGGAACTGGGGGATTTTTCTTCTATAGGCAGTTTGCCTAAAAATTGAAATTTAGGGAGACCAAAAGTATTAGTTATTTAGATTTACTATGGCCAAAAGTTTCAGAGAAAAATAAGGGAAAGTTTTGAGGAAACAAACAAAAAATCATTTCTATATCTTTTACCTCAACTGTTTTATTTCAAAATGTTTTGTATCAGTAGTTTTCTAAATGAAACATTTTGACTTTCATTTCAAAATGGCATTTTATGTAAATATTAAAGAAGATAAAAGTGTTTAAAAGGGTTGAATAGCCTGACCATGAAACTTCAGAACATGAAACAAAATACTTTGAGTTTAATGAAATATTTTGAGTTTAATATACCAAACTTTATCTTTCCAAAAAAAAGAAAGAAATTGCGTTTGTTTGACCTGAACAGAGTTGTTTTCAGGTTTTTTTGAGTGGCTGTTAAACTGAAGACTCCATTCTTCACTTTGCACTACACCCTCAGTATTCTGTTTTTTCCCTTGAAAGCTTGAGAAGGATATTTTTTTTTTTATTTTTGGTGAAACTTTTCTATAGACATTTTCAGCTTCTGGTTGCCAAACCTTCCAAATTCAATTTTCCCTGACAACAATTGCTTTCTTTTTTTTTAAAGGTCAGGTTTGTTTAAACCTATTTTTCATTGCAAAATTTTCCTTGACCAGAAATGTTTTACTAGGTCTCCTGCCTAGACGTGATGGCCAGGTACAGACATTACACTTTTACTGGTGTAAGTGATTGGAAACTAGTCTGTACCCATAACAGAACAGAAGTTCAGTATGCAAAAGTAGTCTATACCTGTAATAGAACAGAAGTTCGGCACACATAGACTGGTTCGAAAATAGCAGAACCTGAACTAAAATTCTCCTTTCCCCTACCAAAGGTCAAACATATACTTTGTTCACTACCAATCTAAACTTCACTGCTTACAGAAAACTATGTAACTTAGATCGATTATGCCTCAGGCTTTTTTGATGTACGGAGCCAACATCTAAAGCACATTAATGCCCTAGTGGTGGGTATTGCATTTTGGTACATTCATAGACCAATGGCAACTCACTATATACAGATGTGCCTACACAATCTAGAGCATTTGGCACTCCTGGGCTGTGTCCAGACACAGATGTGTGGTGGGTAGTTCTGCAGATCCATATGTAGTGCTACACACTACATATGCAGGTGTTCCCCATGCTGCTACATTGGGGGAAGGTGGGGAGGGAGATGACCCTGGGAGACCCTGGGGACAAAAAAATCTTGCGCCAAAAAAAAAGCAGGGCAGTGTACATGGCGGCAGTGCATGCCATCCAAAACCAGAGCCTAGTTGGTCTAGAGCCACACTCTGACTGCTGACCGGTCGCCCAGCTTCAGGTGCACTGTGGCTGCAGCTCCCCGAGGCCCTAGTAAGGCTGCTGTGGCCAGCACAGTTGCTCGTCCCAGCTTCCCTTACCCCACCCTGAATAACCTGGTGCATGCCAGAGTGCACATGGTACAGGAATTTCCCGGGGACAAGTAGCAGCAACACAAGGTGTGAGGAAACAAACGTCAGCACTCGTCTGGATGAGGCCTTGATGACTTTCCTGAATAGCATAGGCCATCACGATCACAATCCTGTAGTAAGCACTCTGCAGACAGCCCTGACTTTGTTGGCTTCAGGTGGGCACAGGAGTCTTCTTGCACAGCCTCAGTTCAGAACCAGGGTTGAAAGTATCAAAGTATATAACTGGAGGGCAAATACTTAAATAGTCAGATATGTGTGATGCAGAGGGAAATAATGAATGCCAATACAGGCATGCAGGTTGTAGCCATGTTGGTCTAAGGACATAGGTAGACACAGTTCTCTGGGTGAATCTGATATCTATCTGATATCTAAAGAACCTTGTCTGAATACATCTATACTAAGGTGAATCAACAATTTGCAGGTGGAAAAAATAAAGACCTATTTTATGGAGGAGCTCATTGGAAGGTGTATTCCCAATTTAATGAAAGCTCAAATATTAGAAACAGATATCCTAGCATATAGCAAGGAAAGAGCTTTCCTTGAAAAGAAAGAGAAGGAAAGGGAGACTGAGGTGTTGCAGTGAGTGTATTAACTCACAACTTTTCACCTCTAACGACCTCACTTCACAAACAATTTAGGTCAGGTGAAATGAGCTTGGTTCTCCGAATCTGGTTCCTAGAGGACATTTGTCCAAATTACAAAACCAGCACAGAGTCTGGCACAATATTCCATGATTGGCAGTCTCTGCTCAGGAGACATTCAATAGCAAAACAGCAGGGACACCGGAGGTCAGGACTAAGCTGCATTGGCAGAGCTGTAGGGGGTGGGAGGGAGCTTTCATTGAGTTAGGGAAGCCTCTCTGAAGCTGGCAGGTTGGGCTCTTTCTTTGTTTCAACCAAAGCTGCCAAAGAGTGTTAAGAGCTGACAGCCTTTTTTCAGAACATTGACTTCTGTTCCTTTATGTAACCGGCCAACTAGCAGTGGAGATGCTAAAAGACTGACTCTAGCGTATGGAATTTGTGCTGTTTCAGGCCATAGAACATGTGGTGTGGATGATTATTTAAGGCAGATTTTTGTTTTTATCACTGGATTGTTAGGATGTTCAGTGTGTGACCATCAAATTAGTCCTTGTTGGATTCAGCTTTAGATCCTAACACACTAAATGAAATCAGTGACCTTGCATGCAGGGTGTCTGATACTTAAACACCAGTTTTAACTGGTATCATTCCATTTCCTTTACTGGAGTGGTCCTTGATTTTATCCCTGACTGCACAGATTGTACAGATGTAGCAGCATACATCCTACGGATAAGGACCCAGTCAAGAAAACTGAGTCACAAGTTCTTGGCCTCAAGACACTGTAGTTTTCAAGATCCTGCAAGCGAAGAATGAGAAGAGAATATGTAGTTGAATGCCCATGTTCTATGATTTTTCTAACAAACATTTGTTTGTGACATGGCTGTCTTCTCCACTCAGGCTCTGCTCGCCTAATACAATAGCTCAGCATCTGCTAGACACTGCAAAATCCTATGAAAAAGACAGGAAGGCTATGTAGAGTGACACTGAGCAATCAATGGAGCAGATGCTGCAGGAACCAAGAGGCAAATTTTATTTTATCTTATATTCACATTTTTTTACGTTTCTTTTTATGGGCATAGGAGTTGACACATGAGTCCTGAGAGAATAAAGAAATGCTGAACTTTTTGTCAGCAGTTATTCTGTAAACCAGGTCTCTGTTTTTTATATTGCCCAACTATTCTTTATTCAATGCAAATTGCATTAGTTTATATGACTGACATTATTTGGGGTGTTTTGACAGCATGCAACACCTCTCTCCTAAGTTGTCTTACACAGTGTAACCAATTACTGGTCAGAGCTGCAGATCAATTAGAATTGTTTTGTACACCGTTTATTTTACTCTTGATGTTAGGTGAAAAATGACATGAGTCTTGTAGAATTTTTAAATGGAATATAAAGTAGGGGTATTTTTGTATTTTTAGAACTCACAAAACAAAATTTCAAAGCTGGCAGTAATGGATTTTATAGTGAGTACAGAATCAGAGGAATATCTTTGCAATGTGAACTCTAGTAGTAATTACATGTTACTGAAATCTTCTCAGAAGATGCACTGAGCAGTGATGTTTATGAATTATGACATAGAAGCTGCATCAGATGCCGCCACTGCTGCAATGATGCCCTGCAAGTGGAAATGGAAAATACACATCAAATTATACACAGCCTGGTTCGCTGTATGCTACTCCAGCCACATCTTCACCACGATCTTTCAAAATAATAGTCATCAGTAACAAAACTAGGATTCCATGCGACTTTCAGAAGAAATGGTTACCCTCTCACTGATCTGCCATGGACTTTTTTTATTCTTGTTTATGGGGATTTCCAGTATATTGCTGCACTGCTTCTGCAGTTACCTAAAAAGAATAGCAGCAGTAGAGTAACTAGGGGCAGGAAAACCAGAGCAGGCACTCTATATGCCGACTTGGAAAGGGAGGCAAGGCAGAGGAGAAGGGGAGGGGAGAAAAATACCAGCTACTGCTGCATCTGCGCAATCACAATGATGGCTAGAGATTGCTGCTGCCCACTGGGCTGCTTTGTTACGCCTATGAGTAGCAGCTAGTGTAAAAGTAAAACAAGGTACTTAATATCAGTTAAGAAGGCAGGCCTGTTGTGTCATTGCATCTCTGTAGTCTTTGTAGTGAAATGATCATGTTTTGCTCTTGGTGGCTGCAGTGGTGGAATTCAAATCAGAGACAGCAGATGCCTCTGGCTCAGGTACAATATGGCATATGAAGTTGTCTTTATAGTTACAAAAACTGCTCAGCAGAAGACACTGGATCTAGTGTTGGTATTCTGAGTGTAAATAAGAAAAAGGAGGAAACCAGGAGACCCCAGCACCCTGATGAGCTAGAGTTAAAGATGTGAAGTTAGGGAAGGAGCTGGGCGGTCTCTCCTAAAAGACAGGAAGGTTCTGACTACAGCAGAAGGCTGAACAGCCACTCTCCTGCCAACCGCACATCTAGTCAACCACGTGCTGCCACGCTTTGTTTTTGCAGTGCATTTTCTCTGCTTCTCCTATAGCTCTATAAAGAGGTCTCACTTCTCCATTATCAGAAAATCTCTTCTTATATATGAGAAATTGAAAAAACCTTTCTAAATTATGTTACTTTAAAATGCAGCTTCTTTTTCCATTGTGTATGTTGAGACATAGTTTGGGAGGTTACTGATCTCACGCACAGAGATCAGTCCCAGTTAATACAGTTGTTCAGTGTTGTGATACACCAGCTAGTTCTTAACAGACTGATAGCAACATGTTTGCCTCTTGTTAAGTCTTAAGTGCTTCTCACATTGAAAGAACATGTTGATCGCTTCAAATATACATTTGATATAATTCCTAATTGTTGCTAATTATTTTATATGAGCAACATGAACAGAAGTTGGAAGCCTGCTTGGCAAATAAGGCTAGTAATTAAGTTAGTCCTCGGTAAATTTAGAGTTAACCTCACATCAGGTTCACCCTCTCTTGACAGGTGCAATCGGCAGAAGGACTGTATGTAGGTGGTTGGGGAATGTGCAACGGGAAGGTGGACCTCTGTGGTCTGGGGGTATCTGTCCTAAAACCTTGCTTGCCTGTGCTTGATTCTTCTGATCAAAAACTTTCTTTGAAGAGAGCACTTGATTACTGCCTCTGTTTTCTTTCTGCTGGGTCAGCCTGTCAACTTCTGCATGGCTAGATAAGCAATCCAATGAAAGATTCCAGCAAATGTCTGTTTGGAAAAATTAAGAAAGTAAGTTTGGAGAGAGATGTCCAAACTGAAGTGGGGGCCTTAAAAAGAATCAGCTGGCCATGCTATTAATGAAGTTCCAGATTAAGGTGGTGGGACTACACTAAAACCGAAGTATGGCCACAGAAGATTCTGAGTAATCCAAAGAGCAAATAGATACAATCAAGCAGAGCATGGTGGCGTGTGCCCACGGGGCAGGCATCAGAGTTCAGTGAGATAATACTCAAAGTTTAGAACCGATCTGTGGTTGTGTTTATGGAACCTTATGCAAGCAAATCTGTTTGCAATATGTTCCACCAAAAAGTCACTGGCGTGTGTTCATAGTGAATGAATCCTGTGGATCTAGCAGCCGGAGTTCACTAATCCAAACCACAGAACTCAGCTGGCACAAGCAATAAGTATTGGGAAATCCCTGGCACTAGGGGATTCAATGATGCACATTTCCTAAACTTTCTTCCAATTATGTATTATGTTCCAAGATGCGTGTAGGAAAGGACTTACTAGCTTCTTTCTCTTCCCAGCCCCAAGTTTGCATCTCCAAAAGAAAACTGCATATGATCTAATTCCTTTCTTAATAAACTTCAGCTGTTGTTTTCCAGTGGCTATTTGACTGCGTTCACTTTTTAAAATATGTTTGTTTTCAACAACTATAGTGTAGAGCACCAAGAGAGCAAACAGAAGGCATTTCCAGCAACAGTTAGGTGCTGAAAAGTTGCAACTGAGTGAAACAAATTCTCTGGACTTTAAAGAGTGGCTAGTCAGGAAGTTAAGAGACAGTGCGTTACTCAGTAGTTACATGTGCATGAGGAGACTACCATGGCAGTTTCTCTTTGAAGCTTAGAGAACTACAATAGACATCAGTATGTCTGGGTCATGGTAAGTGTAGAAAGAGATGTGGACATGAAAAAACAGGTGTTGGAATGATTTGATACATGCTGAAGATGATTACGTGGTATAAAGAACCTGGGTATTTTTATGGTACAGCTGGTTATCTGCAGTGGTTTGGAAACATAAAAGCTACTGGTCCATTGCTGTCATTCTTGATTTTTCAGACAGCCTTAATCGAATGTCTGTAATTTGCTAATGTTCGCTGCTGCTTATTAGAAAAAAGTTAGCATGTTGCCTGACGAAGGAATTTTTTGCAAGTGTTTGTGCAGCTGGAAAATGAGAAGCAACCCCAGAAAAGACTCACTGTCTACCCAAAATAGCATACAAAGGCACACTACTCCAAACTACAGCACTCTTGCCAGCTAGGCTTCCCTCTCAACAGAGGAGCACTTTGAAAGATATTACTCTTCTACAGAATACTGCAAGTGTCCTATATATAAAATCCCTGAGGGCCTTGTTTTTCCTTTGCATGCGGTAAAAGGATTTTTTTTACAGGGTGTGTAGATTAGCCAGTCATATAGGAGGCAGATGGCCACAGTGGTCACACTCCCTCCTTTATAGCTGGCACTTTGTTTTGGCATGCTAATGATTCCTTGGTTCCCAAAAATAGCTTTACAGACAGGGTCAATTATATTTTTGGACTGTGTAGAGTTAGAGCAATTAGTTAGTTGCACAAGGCAGTTGGTTTATAATGTAATACACCCGTTCTCCATAATTGGCACCTTTCTGATATCCATCTATAATGGAGGGGCCTGTCTTTACAAACAGAACGTGGTATTAGCATGCAAATTCACTGGCTCCCCAAAATAGTTTTACACACAGTCAATTATATTTTTGCATTGCGGGACATGTGGACTAATTAGCTATAGCTAAATGGGGCACTTGGTCCTCAGATTTCAGGATTTTTACAGCACTAAGTAATTTTGAGAGATTTTCAAGGGCAGGCTAGTAAGTAAAATTACAACAAGAGATTATGCTGGCTCATCTCTCTGACTTTCATTTGAATGGAGAATGAGACATTTTATAGTTATGTTGTTTCATTATTCTCCACTGGCTAGATCACAATGAAGAGAGTAGGGTCAGGTGCCATACACAATGCTGTAAATAGCTTGATGGGAAAACTAAGCATGTGGTTTGTGTTCAGTTCAAAAGAATCCTAGAACCAGTTTGGGAAGTAGTACAGGCTGCATAGCTCAGATTGTCATGTCCCTGTTTTCAGTAACATTCGCAGAAAAGCTCATTGATTCACCAGAATTTTCATATGGCTCTAAACACTGTTGCTAAACTACAGGCTCAGGAGATCTCATTTTTGCCATACAGTATTCTGAATTTTTTTTTTCCAAGAAAGCCAAGAAATGAAAAAGAGACATCTTGAGCTGTACATGAGGCAATACTTGTGCTTTAAATATTACAAATTCACTTCCAGTACTTCTAATGGGGGGGGGTTGTATTTATAGCTGTTTGGACTGAATGTAAAAAATACACACAATAACTGCACACAACAATAAGAAAGGCTGGAAATAAAGCAGTGGAGCACGAGGGAATTGATGCAATCTTGTCCAGAGTATCTGAGGATAGAGTCGTCACCTTTAAAATGGCCATAGATACCTGGAAGCTGCTACATTTACTTCCTATTTTAAGTTCATTGAAAAACTATGGTATCCAAGATACTACCGTGTAGGAATTGGCAAATGCCTTTTTCTTTTTTTTTAATGGCAGTCACTGCAGGGAGAATTGTTCTTTTTTTTCCTTAATACTCTTTTATACATGTTATTGAGAGGAGATAAGAAAGGCACATTGCCACCAGGAAACCTTTGGAAAATACCTATTTGAACCTATCCTAACAGGTAGGGTCTTGACTTTAGCTTGTATTATAGGTTTAGAGGCTAAATGATTGTATGTTCTTTTCGCACCAAGAAGGAAAATCTCACTTGTTCTTGATATCTAATAATGATACCACATGGTATGCACAGCCTGAGATCAAGCAGAGAAGAGAGATAGGTTTCCTGCTGCCCAAGGCAACTGTCTCTAGCAGTGCTATTTGTGAACATATCAGAAACATCCTTAGAAATGGATTTAAATGCAGAAATCATTTTTAGGATACATCAAGTAAAATGCTTCTTCAGACCTAGTAAAAAGCTTTCACTGTCGTTGAAGCGTTGTTTACATTGCTTATAGCTCAGAATGTGGCTACTTGCATATCATAATCATGATTTTTTTAAACTTTTGTATTTATTCAATTAAAAAAATGTTCTACTTGTGTAATCATATTAACTTATGCCTGGGAGAGAGATTTTAATAAAAATGGGTTAAAAAATTACTATGGCACTTGCATGTATAGTAATTGTTGATAATGCTTGTATACAACACCTAGCTTTTAGCCAAGCTGTTTATATCTGTTGTTTAACATGCACAATGGTCTGTTATACAAGTTATAAATTGGTTAACTTAGATTGTGGATGGACATAATATTCTGTGTTCAAAGGGTAAATGACTACTGCGTGAGGTTGCATCAGCTGAACCAATGCAAATGTTTCATCAGTCCATTCCTATAGCAGTGTAACTGGGCTAAAATACTGTAATTTTAAACCTATAATCCACAGAAGACAGGCCTTTTGTGACTGTCATTGATAGCCAAAGCTCAGAGCTAATTTATAATTTGTTATAGATAAAGTACTGAGTATGCCTTTAAACAAGTACACAATTGGGAAGATAACACACCTTTACTAATGTCTAAATATATGCTTCTGCAAACCCAAATAAATATTTATACAATCCTAAAAATATGCTTTCTTGCAAGCCAGGATGGCTTCTCTACACTAATGTACTTTTTATAAACTTCTGGAAAAATGTGTCTTGTTTTGCTTTTTCCTTGACAACAGACAGGAAATGTACAAGTAAGTTTTTATAATATGCTGGCTTTTGTCAGCTTGTGTCACAAACTAACTCCAAAGTTTAAACTTGCTTGAGTTTTTGGCCGGAAGAATTCCATTCTTATGTGAGAGAATTCTTTGAAAACTGAAGTTAAATGCTGTATCAGTAATAACTTGAGACAGGCCTTGTTCTTGTGATATCTGTATCCTGGGCTACTTATAATCTGAGAGTGATTACTGTATTAGTATGGGATCATTTATTAGCAAATGATCAGGAAGCACCTCTAAACTGTTAGCAATATTATCCTAAAGGGGAATGTACATCTTTTCTGTCTTGACCCCTGAACTGCTACCTTAAGTTTTTCCCATTTGGCTACTGCGTTCAGACTTCCCATATGTCAGCAATAAATTGGCCACATAAGCTTATTTCCTCATCCCTCTCATGCAAATTGGGTCTTCTCAGTGTCCTTACTCCATTCCTACTGCCCCAGTGGGAAAGGCTCTGTTCCATTTTTTAAATCAAACAAGAAGAGTGGAATTATGAGGAGCAGTCAGCAGAGAAGATGGCCATGTGACTGCATACATAAAATGGACTTTCAGGAATAGCAAATCAGAGTAGAAAGATTTTCAAATTAATGTGAAATAACCTTACAACAATTATGCAAATGTTTGCACTCTGGCTAATAATAGTCATAAACCAATCAGAGAATTGGCATTAGCATAGTAGAAAGTTACTGAGAAACAACTGAATAATCAACATGTAAATAAAATGTCCCCAGCCATTTTGGGAGCCATAAATTATATACCTGAACAGTAGGGTCGAACTTGTAAGGAATAGTAGAGTGTCTCTAGATTCTGATTGGCCAAGGGCATACTTTCTGAATAAAATTTCATTAAGTCAGGGGTTCAGTTATGAAAGCATGCCTACTTTATATATTATAGTACAGCGTTTAATAGAACATTAGCAGCATTATGAATCAAAGAGATGATTTTCATGTCCAGAGTAACTAATGTGAAATGTTATATGTCTATATTTGTGAAGAGGCTGCAAATACAAAAATTTATGCAGGAAAAAAAAGCACAGATCTTCTCTAAAATTCTGGATAAAAAACTCTTTACAGGCAGGTCACTTAGTTGCACATAGCTTAGAGAACTGCATGTGAAATTAAAATAAATATTCTTATGTCATTGTTCAGAGTTACTTGGAAGAACATGCAAATCTGAGGGTAAGTACCTTGAGGGAGGCAAATTATCAGTTCTTGGTAGCAATGGTGCAAATGCACATGCTGGTTATCTTTAGTGACATTCATGCAGAAAAGCAGATTCTCAAGAGTAAAGATGCACCCCAGGGCAGTGAGGGTGTGAAACAGAAAGAAATATTTTATCATGCACCGCTCTCTTGTACATACAGCATTAATTCATTTGTTAACATGAGCCAAAATATGTGAACAAGAACATGAACGCAGAGCCAAGGATAAGACACTCTGACAAATGTCCAGCAGCAGAGGAGCAGTATCTTCCCAGATGTGGGCGTAACTTATTGCTCCTCATATTCACCTAAAACATTCATTAGTATAACTGCTACATCCCCTACTGCAAAGCATCCCTCTCCATAAGAGCTGTCAGTCCCACCATATAGACAATAGAATCCTAAGGCCTTTTCCATAACAAATTAATACCAAACTCTGGGGCTTTGTTGTTTGCTGCAATGTTTATGCCATTATTTTATTCCCCAGTGTCCAACATACTCATTAATTCCCTCCACCCTGTGTTTCCTCAGGGACATGAGAGAGAGTGTGCTCTGTATGTGCACTCAGATTTCTTTATTTAGCCTGGCACCTGCCCCCTTTCCTCTAGATATTAGTATCACTGTTGCCCCTTTGCGCCTCTCCACAGCAGAACAGTCTCATATTCTCTCCTCCTCTGTGCATGAAAGATGTCTTTTTGCACTGCAAACCATCCTATGTATGGCAGGCTAGGTGGTGTTTTATCACCTTATTATGCATGTTGTGTAATCTGAGAAAAGCGCAGGCATCCTGGATATGCACGGTTCTCAGCATTAAGGTTGTGATCCAAAGCCCATTGAAGACAGAGGAATTCTGAACCAGATCGTACCCATGTACAATAAAGTATTAAGGCAGAAATTTCCGAAGTAGGTTTAAGAAACAATGGTGTTTATTTCAGAGTATCTCAGTTGTAGATCAGAATGGAATTCTTCCTCTTAATGACTCACTGATTAAGAATTTTGTCGTCTTTCTTGCCACAGAAGAGTTTTACAGTAGAGATGTAAGCAAAATCTTTTGCCCAGAACTAATTCACATGTGAGAAGGCAGATACTACAGTGCCTCATTGCAGATGAAACAGCCAAAGAACACCAGGCACCCATTGCTCTCCCTGTTGCTCTAATCATGTGTCCATGCAAAGTGTAAGAGTTACAGCAATCGCCTATTAAAATATAATTAAAAAGTGATTAAGAAAGAGATAAAATATGATTCTAGGGCCAAAATGTATTCTCTGCTGCACCGAGGTAATTGAGTGCAGAATTTGGCCCATCATCTTTTATTCAGCTAAAAGGAAAAACATATGGCAGGCCTACAGCACAATCAATACAAATGAAAAAAAAGCAAGGATATTAGCAGCAGCTCGGCTGAAAGCAAAAGAATTGCAAATAGCATAATTGTATAACTGGGCACTGCAGCCATAAAATTTGACAGAATCTATCTACTTTACTGGCTCCAAATGTAATTCATTATTACTAGAAATAATTCCCCCACCAACTGCTTTTCTGTTGCTAAGATAAACAAAAGCAGAGTTGGGTGTGAAATTCAGAGAAAGGCAATGGGTTAATAGATTTCAGAAATAAAACAGTGAGGGAATCTAAACTTAGGTTGCTATATGGTAATACCCTTCAAAGAGTCTGAATCAGCTCCCTGCCCCAGTCAGACTCTCTTCCCAGCACTAGTTGTGGCCACTTTTTGGCCACATTGCTTAGGTACTACCTCTTTTTTGCCAAGCCTCGTCTGTCCATGTATCCTAATGATTTCATCTGTCCAGGTAGTCTAATGATTTATACTAGATCACTCAACATAATATTTAGATCTACCCTGGCTCACATAATGAATTTGTATAATAAATAAGATCATATATCTTAACTCATTCTGAAATCTTCCATGTAAGGACGTATCTGGCAACCAACTAGGGAATTGCAGGCTAGTCCCTTGTAATTTAATGTTGTTGTATAGTAGAAGTATTTTTTTAATGAATGATCTAGATGTGCTAAAATTTACTACACTGATACATTTCCTCAAGAGGTGCCAATGCAGACAAGCATGACTTTAGCAGGTACAGAAAGAGCTATTTTTCATTTTAACAGATCTTTAGAGAGGAGTTGAATCGCCCAGTTCTGACTGATCAATATGGACAACAGCATAAGTGTGTTGGAGAGAACTGTAACATTTAGTTTAAAACTCAATTTTAGGTTGCAGCTGTCCAGGGTAAGTGGCATACCCCATCATCGTTTGTATTGGTGGCAGTGGTCAGCACAGTTGAACGGACCCAATATGGTATTTGTTTGTTTTTTCTCATAAGTTAAATAAAAAATGTCACAGTCCCAGGCACAGCCTGTTTCTTCCCTTTAGTAGCTCTCAAACACGTGGCAAAAGCAAACAGAAAATGAGCAGTTTAAATATAATCTGACCAGGGTAGCATAAAGTTCCTACTTCAGGTTTCTGAGTTACAGGAGCAAGAAATGCTTTCTCACGTCTTCCCTTACCATTCCAACCTAATCTTTGGCTAAAACTTTGTCCAGGTTTAAGACAATATGGGATTTTGCACATGCCCATGCATTTTTAAGGGCAAGCCCACTCTACCCAAGTTTGAACATATAACTATCATGGTCTCATGTGGAAATGAGGTCTGACTTGCTTAATCATGTGAAAAGTGTGTCATCTTGAACATGTAGTCTTGGGAGGAAGAAGAGACGCCTTCCTTTTCATACTGATTTTGGTAGTAGCTTTTCTTTTAATTTGGTGATAATGTGTGCTTAATTGATGATGATTTTTTTAACTAATGAAGTCCAGGCAATTGAGTATGAAACTTATCAGGGAATAGATGGCCTGAGAGATGGGGAAAATGATGTTGCTGAGGTAATGGGGTGGCACTTGAGAGATCTGTGTTTGATTTCTAGCTTCTGCTGCCTCAGACTTCTTCTGTGACTGTAGTCTAATCATGTAAACTTTTATACCTCATTGCCCCATCTCTTTAAAAAAATGATGCTACTAATACAATTTTTATCTTCTTTGTATCAGCTATTTAGACTGTAAAATCTTCTTGGCAGGGCCTCTGTCTTACTCCTGTTTGTACAGTGCCTAGCACAGTGGATGTCCAGTCCCTGTTGTGGGCCTTGGGACACTACTGAAATATTTCTACTTAAGAGAGCTAAAAGAACCTTTTCTGTGGCAAAAAGATAATTTGTGGCAATCCCACAATCTTTGGTGCACTTTATTGATTCCAAATAGCTTCATCCTGCAAGCAAAGATCACACAGATCTGCCACAAGTATAAGGTCTCCAAAGACAGAAAGAAAACAGTTGTTCTGTTTCCGAAGTGCGGTCTGAGATCTTTCCTCCAGTGTAAAAGCCTATTGCCCCTAATGACTCAGGGTAATCTACATATGCAGGCTAATTGAATCTGATTCTCAGCTAGGTTTTGCAGCCTGACTTACTTCTGTTGTGTCACAGTTAGGCTGCTGCTAAGACCCGAGCTAGCTAATTTAAAATTAGCATGGGTGTCTGTTTACTCTGTTGCGAGGAAATTGCTCCTTCTTGCTAAAGCAAAATAACCCCCTTTTATAAAGTACCAGAAACCCAAGATCTGCTACTCTGTTGCAAAATAGGCCTCGGATACCTGATGCATTTATGATGTTCATTATCACTTTTATAGTGTGGCCTTCCATTATAGCCATAGAATGGTTTCTTTGCAAGGATGGTGAAAAAAAAAGGGTATGATATTTAAATGAGAAGCTGTGTTCTGCATCCAGCTGGGAAAACAAAGCACCAGCTGTTAAGAGAGTTCCATTTGACAGGGCCCCAGGATGGGAGCAGCTTCCTCCCATTCCTATTCAGGGGCCCTGCTGCAGCCACTTACTGTTAAGATGGGACACTCGATTATCAGGTTCTGAGGTAGAATATGAGCATTTCACCTGATTCCTTCAATCTATTCTGCAGAATGATATTCTTTCTCAGGAGGCACATGCTCTGGGTCCTACCGAACCTGACATATGGGGTTGTCAACCTGATGCTTAGCTAGCATTGATCTTTCAGCATTGTTAATGGGGACTGTGTATCTCTGCTCACGGTCGTGTCTTCTCTTTATAACCAGCTCAGTCTGTGAAATCCATATCTGGTGCAAACACAGGGGCAGTATTTAGTATTCTATGTTATTTTTCATCATAAGAATAAAGAAGAACTTTTTACTGTGCTTTGCCACCACAGACAGGCTCTGTTATTCTGTGCTGCTCATTCTCAGATCTAATGTAAAGATATGTTTGCTGTTGACCTCATTTAAAAGCCCTCTAGAGGAGGAATCTGAAAAGGTTGATATAGTTTGGCATGGTTATTCATTATGAATAGGAAGTGCATTGCCTTTATTTTCATTAATTTTACATAGAAATGAGATACAACACAACATGCTTCTCTCATTTTTTTAAAAGCTGTGCAAAGTCATGTGTTTTGTGTGCAGGGCCAGGGATGAAAAGACAAATCCAAAAACAAACTATCTTCTCCTGCTTGCCAAACACATAATATTTAAAGAGATTGTGTGTTAAGAGCTGGTATTCTATATTTATATTTCTGGCTAAATGTTTTGGTCAGGGGACAAGTTATGCAAAGTAGTGTGGCACTAATAAAAATATTCTAGGTGTGCTAAAAGAATTCATCCTCTGGTACATCACAAGGAATAATAATTAGCCATCAGGATATGGAAATTCATGCTGCACAAACAAAAGCTATGTTGCTGAAGTATAAAACTGAAGTTTCAACCCTGTCCCCTGGTACTCTGATGGTCTAAAGGGTGCCTCTTGAGGGTGGAAGGTTGCTGTTCACATAAGTGTGACCTGCTGAGAAACTGCTACTCATGGTGAGGGATCCTGTACAGTACCACTTCCTGAGAAAGCATCACCCAGTTTACTTCTGAGTAATCTGAATGGTAATTAGCAGCCACCAGCCAGAATTTTTACTAGCCAAGTCCTAGAGTGGCACATGGTAGCATTGCTTGTTTGTTGAGCTGCATATTAACACTATCACTACAACCTTCCCAGCTCTTGGCCCTCTTCATAACTACAGATGCTTCATACATAAAACTACTTACTGTATTTATTCAAATAGAAGATAACCCTGATTATAAGAGGATCCCCCCAATAATTACATTCTATATGTAGAAAATATATACATTTTTAAAAATATTTTAGGTATAGAATCTAATTATTAGGGTTTGCCTTGAATTTGTCCCCTGGTCACTGCTACAGCAGGGGAAAGTAGCTTGCCTTTGGATTATTTGCCTTTTGATCCCTGGTCCTGCACACAAAGCAGGATTTGCCAAAGGCTCATGATTTACCGTATCATTCACTGGGCTGGTCTTCACCAGAGTCAACAGCATTTCAAGGCATAGTGAGCCCACAACACTGGTCAATATGTACCTGTACTCTAGATACTCCCCCACCACAAAAAATCCATGTGCTAATTACTCCGCCCCCCAATCATGACTGTCATGACTCCTGGGATGCTCCAAAAATGTATATGTAGATGAGGTTCAGGGCTTCACCTCATGGAGGGTAGGGCCTCACTCATCATATACACCTTGGGGAGACAGAGGGATTGCGGGTGAACTATTTGGGGCCCCATTTGGTGATGTTTGCCAGGTATGTAAGGCTGGTGAAGAAACAAGAATCATTGGAAATAGGAAGGAAAGCCACAGCTCAGCTGTGGGATGGAAAAAAAGTCAAAATGTATGCAATGTAGTGGCTCACCATGACTATAAAAAAGAGCCAGCAGTGTGGAGGACTGTACTTTATGCGTCCTATCGTATATCTTATTTGATGGGTTGCCGTAACCTAGCCTTGTGGTCGGTTCCCATCTGCAAGTTTGCCCAGTATTGGCCATGTACTTGCCCAGTGTTAGCTGCATTTAATCAACTTCATAGTTCATTTCCATTGTTTTTGGCAACAGTTTAGTGATAGACAATGTATTTCGTGATTTCTTTGTATGTGATTATAAGATGAGTGGCTTTTTCCCCATGCCAGTTGTTGGGGGACAGACCTCATTTTGTATCTGAGTAAATACAGTAACTATCTGTTGACTACAAGCATTACTGACTGCAGCACGAATATAGGAGTCTCCCCCCAGAAAAAAATAAAAAAGCAGCACCAAAATGACTCCTCTCCTTGTTCCTTGCAGCCCAGAGAGAAAAGACCAGCAATGCAGTATGTCCAAAGGGTTAACAAACTCCATCTGCTACTGATCAAGGAAGGAAGGAAGTTCCAAAGACACAGGACCCTAAAAGTGCTCACTGTGCTGGCAGTTACCCCTATGAAATATCAGCTTTGGCACTTCTGCTGAGCACAACTACAACGGTGCCAAGACAGAACACCTAAATATGTTAGAGATAAGGGATGGATTTGCATGAAAGATCAAATTCACTTCCACTGAGCCCAGCTACAAGGATTAGTATTTTCCATGAATTTGGGCAAGGTATCACTAAACCCCATGCAAACACTTTCTACCTTCCTTCCTCTGCATTGGCTATTCCTCTTACCTGGACAGCCCATTGCTTCAATCCCTGCTCATTTCAAATCCTGCAGATGTTAACTGCTCAGCATCACTCTTCCTTTTCTTCATACTTGGAGTGTTGTTGTAGCTGTGATGGTCCAGGAGATACATGAGAGGAAAGAATGATCACAGTTGTTCCACTTAAAGATGTCACCCACAAAAAATCTTACCTCTTCCCTTTCCATGGGGCGGAGCCCACAGGAGACCAGGCAGAACAATTGTCATGATTCCTTCTGGCCTTAAAAACTATGAATTACTCACTATGTAGGGGTCTGACCATAGATCTGGGAGTCAGAAAATCTCTAGCTCTAATTCTTTATCTGCCACCTTCATGTTCTATCCAAGTCACTTAACTTGTTTGTGTGTCAGTTTTTTTGTGTGAATTATGGAAATAATACCACTGGCTGACTCTCAGGTTTGATGAGGAGTACTTAGTAGTTAGTTGCCTGTGTAAATGAAGAGCACTGAGTTTGGAAAGAGCTAAATACTATGGTAGTAGGGGCCCCAACATGTGCTTTGTATTGTGTAGAACATGACAAATGTCCATGGGTTATTTACTATATTCTTTTCACTGGAGTAGTAAGGGGTGGGGGTGGGGGTTGGTGATATCTTTTATTGAACCATCTGTATAGCCAGGAGAGATGTTGGCTTTCAGGCACAAAAGGCCTTTCTTTAGGTCAGACCTGAAATAGGGCACTTTGTGCTTGGAAGTTTATCTAAAATCTATCCTAAATACACAGTTGGTCCAATAAAAGATATCGCCAAACTGGCCTTGCTTCTTGCATATTTCCTGAAACATCACAGCTAGAACAGCACTTCCAGCCCACTTTCACTCATGTGTCAGATGTTCTCAGATGAAATTTGAATGTAATTAATAAACTCAACATTGCAAGGCAAAATTCTGCTATTACTCCTCATACCCCTCTTGGGCACATCCAAACAAGTGAACGCGTGTGCTTTCTGGTGCCTCAAAGGCTTTTGAGGTGCCGCAAAACACATGGTGTACATAAATAGTTTCTCTGTGGAGACAAAATTAGATATTTGGAAATCCCGATATCTCAACAAAAAAAAAAAAGGTCTAAAAAAAAGTGGGGCAGTGCACATGGCTCCAGCGTCCACTGCTTGAAACAGGAGCCTGGTTAGTCAGAGCCATGCTCTGGCTGCTGGCCAGGCTCCACGTGCCTAGATTGCTGCTCCTGCAGCCCCAAGAGGCCCTGAGGACCCCAGGTAAGGCTTCTGGCGCCAGCCCAGGGGCTGACCCTAGCCTTCCCTACCCCACCTGGGGCAGTTTGCTGTGCTTCAGAGTGCACGTGAAAGGGCATTCCCCAGGGACAAGTAGCAGTGGCGCAACTATGTGCTGCTGGTGTTTGTCCCTGGGGAAATGCACATGCACACTCATCTGGACGTACCCCTTGATTTTATTCTAGTTAACTTGGAGCATAAATTAGGGCATAGTTTTGCCCCCATATATCCACTACAAGCTTAATGTGGGATTTTACATGAGCACAGATTTCCATGCAAGCCTGCATTCTCCCAGCTCAAAGGAAAAAGCACACTTACAGTCAGCCTGTAAACTGCTAACTAACTAACACAGCAAATGCTCTTTAAACAAGGAAGGTGCACAGCAAAAAAGAACAGGAAGACTTATGAATAACTTTATTTGCTAGTTAATTAATATTTAATTCAAGGTAAATGTTACTTGATTCTTCCCTCACCATCATAGCTCCTTTATTACTTAATCAGCCAAAAGCTAGCCAAAACACAGAATTTTCCATGGGACATCCCAGAAGCAAACAGAAGAGGAGGCAGGGGTTTTTTTTTCACTGTTCCAGGCACATTGCTTTTGACAGCCCATTGTGGTCATGGGTGATGTTCTTTTTCCTTCAGAAATAATCTAGCTCAGCTCTAGATTAGCTATGGCATGTCCTTCTTTGTCAAAGTGAAAACTCAGGACAGACAGCAATGTAAATATTCCCAGCTGAGAATCCTATACTCAGCATATATGTATCACATACATAGTCTCTTGGCTTCCCAGACCTCTGCCCATCTGATAGTGTCATGCCCACTTGTCCCATTCACTGGCCATTTCCACAGAGGCAGCAGTACTTAAACCTGATGAAGATTGGCAGCTGACATAAGACTACTGCTTCTGCAAGCAGGTCTTTCTTTTCTGCTGGTGCTGAAGTGTTTGTGTAATCCTGGGGTGGGCAAGATCTGGCCTGTGGGCCTAATTTGGCCCACCAAGGGATTTTATCTGTCCCGCAATGTGAGGTCCTTCAGTCCTCCCCAGCCCAGGTGCAGCGGGCAGCCCAAGCTGTGGCACATCCAGCCAGTCTGCTACTCCTGGGTTTGCAACAGGGATGGGGTGGCACAGTGGCTAGATTCAGCTTCCTGCCAACCCTGGTGGTGGCAGCTCCTTCTGGACAAGTGGGCAGGGGCAGGGCTGCAATTGTGGACCAGTGACAGCACAAGCCCTGTCCCTGTCCCTGAACTGTCATTGCCTCACCATCCCATCCCTACCCACCTCTCCTGTTTCTGGACACTGCTGTCTGTGCACCTGTGGCTCTATCCAATCCACCCAGCTGAGCACGCCCTGCCTGCAGGGGTCTCAGGCTAGTTTTCATGAAAACTTTGCCTGCCCACCCGTTCCATCCAGTGCCCCTGGCAGTGGGTTTGGGGCAGACGGGCCCAGGCCAGATAGGATCAATGCCCCCTTCCTCCACCCCTCCACCGTGATGGGTCAGCACCACCCCAGCCCGCAACAGCTCACCAAAGCTCCCTAAGTGGCCCTCCAACCCAAATAATTGCCCATCCTGGGTATAATCCTAATCCACATTTGTAGTGACATATGGGCCAAATCCTAGTTTAAATCAATGGGTGTTTTGTCATTGACTTCAGTGGCACCAGGATTTGAAGTATTAGATAATATTCAATACTTCCTCTGCACTGGAGGAAAGAATACAAAATGAGTGAGCCTGACTGCTGCGCCTTTCCCTCTGAGGGCCAAACACCTTACGGAAGATGTCAAAGCAGACCTGCAGTCAGTGCCGGAGCTGTGGCAGCTCAAGCAACAAGGAGAGACTGAGCCTCAAAAGAATGAGCCCAGCTGAGTTCAGAACATTCATTTGCTCAACATTTTCTTTATTCCTGTTTATAAAACTGCTTCATGTGTCCTGCCAACTCCCTATGATCTCCTGCCTCTTTTGATGCCTGCCAACTCGCACTCAGCTTGCTTGTCTCACATTGCACGGGACCTCATGCACACGTCCCAAGCATTGTATATGTGCCTACCCTGCAGGGGCGGGAAATTCCAAGTGCAGTTACCAGGAAGTTAAGAGTGTGAGAGTTTTCACCATGTCCTCTTATTTGGTGCCCTTAGGCTGATCTGTCAGAGGTACAGGAAGCCACGATAGAGATCTCACATCAAGCGCCAAGGAGTCAGGGGCAGCCAGCTGCTCTGTTTTGGTTTTTGAAAAAATTGATCTGAAATTTTTCCATTTTTCTGAAATGAAAAGAAAGCAGCTTTCCTGTGCCATGGTAATGGTGAAAAATCTATTTTGTTTTGTTCCAAATCTGTACAGAACTTTTTTGTCTTTTTCTTTTTCTTCTTTAAATGTCAGATTTTCTCACAGAATAGAAATGTCGAAGTTTCGGTCAGCTCTTGTCAAAATTTTTCTGTTAAAATGCCAAGTTATATTTTTCCTTGAAGAGGGTATAGAAAGATAGAAAGAGATAGAATAGAGGGTCTTGCAGGTGGTCAAGAGGACAGGGTGTTAGGCTGGGAGTCTGAAGAACTGTTCTCATGCCTGTTTTATGACTTCATTCCTTAATGAGATGGTTTCTTCTTTACAATATGTAGTTAGATTGTAAGCTTTTCATGATAGAAACCGTCTGTATCTGTGTTAGTGCAGTACCTTGCACAGTGAGGTCCTGATCCTCATTTGGGCTTCCATGTACTCCTGTAATACAAATAAGCAGTAACAATATCTGATTATTTTTGTTCAGCTGAACTGATTTTCACTCTTCTTGTTAGGTGCCCACCATCTGGTTTACTCAGATAAAAATAATGAGGAATCTATGAGCAATAGATAACATATTGAGAGAGATCAAACATCTTGTATTATCGCTCATTTGTTTATACTCTGTTCAGTATTAAAATAGGAGCTATATTTTAGAAAAGAGCCTTTTAAATAAATATGTAACGAATAACACAGTGGAAAGCAGAAGAATGTAATTTATCCAACATAATTTCTGAAGTCTCACATCTACCAGAGAAAAAGAGCCCTCTCCTTTTTGCATTTCATCTTGTGTTAAATTTAAAGGCTACGTTTTGTACTTGTTTGTGGGTAAACATTTAACTTGTTCAATTTGCATTGCTGAATACATGAATGTTCTGGAGAGAATCAATGTGAGATAGCCTAAACACAGACATTCCATTAGATAAAATGGGTAAAAAAGCAACATCTATTCTTTTTGGTAAGTGTGGGCCAGTTTTTATAGAGAAAAGTAGTTTTGTGCTTGTGATTCACTCTGCTTGACAATCCCATGTGCTCTATATCCTCTAAATAAATCGTTCTACTTTCACAGTTTCTTAATCTAGTGCTCAGTTTATTGTACTTGCAGCAATTTAGCTGTACAGTACGTCTGAGTTGCTTACAGTACTTGTCTTTCCTTCTGCAGTTAGGCTGTTTGTCATGTATCTGCTTTTTGAGATTCAGAATTTAGCAGCTGGAATGGTTTCTGTGAGGTGCTCGGTATCCTTTTGAAAATAATGTTTATGCTGGGAAACTTTCTGATTCCAAATGCTCTTTATTAATATGAATAGGAAATTAAGTGAAGCAAAGGAAAGAGTTTAGAACTCTAATATATCTTGATATCAGAAGCTATAGACTCATGTTTCACAGATCTTGTAAATATGAAGATTTTTAAACTAAAAAATTAGCAATTTGTCAATGAACTTGGGTAAATCAGATTCTGTCTTAAAATAAAAAAATTGTCTGTAAAGTTATTAGCTACTGTTTTCATGATGAGGGGAGGCAACGAAGATTGAATTGGGACAAGATTTCAACCTAGTGGCATTTGTAGCAAAATTTCCCATTCACAATTTGTGACCCTTCATCCTTTCATATTTTATTAAAGCACTTCATGAGATTTGGGTCCTGTTAGTTCAGATAACTTTTCCCTTTCTGAAACTTTTCCGTTTTTCACATGCAACCAGATTTTGAAAGCAGACTTGGGAGTCTTTGGTCCCTGAGGCAGGAGGGGCTGAGCTCAGATGGTGGCATAATAGATATTTCCCTTTCTCCTCCCCTCATGACCACCCAAGGAGCAGCCAATTGTTGTGACTTCCCGGAGTACAAGAAATTGTTGTACACATGTATTACATATATGTTTGTAGTGCATGGTGTGTATATAAATATATATAGAGAGAAAAATATATAGAGGCAAATATATATAGATGATGCCCAAGGAGGTGCTTGACTTAAACGAGCAGGATAGAAAAATGTACATCCCAGAAGGGCAAGAGGGATAAAAATCTTCCTCTTCTTGAGGAAAATGTGTTGTTAAATGTGCAGAAAATAAAGAATGTAGGAGAAGCTCACACAATGGCTCCAAGAGGGAAAACAGACTTATTGGATTGGATAATTTAACTAACAATGGTAGGATGTCGTGAATTAAAGAGTTCTTTGGAGAAACATTGCAGAGTCTTTCAGCTTCCACACTTGAGAGAGAATCAAATTAACCATTTACATTAAATTGCAATATACATGCTTATGAATTCGAGTGCTCCAGAATCCATTGTTATGCAATTAGTGCAGCTACTGCAGTTCTGCCCCCAGACTGCTCGTACCTACGAAATCTGAGCACATACAGTTTTCGACAGAATCCTTCAGTCTCCAGCCTGAAAATATGTATGCTCAGCCACATTTTTGTGAGATAGCAAGAGCAAGTGTCTTCTCCAGTGAAGGGCCAAGATTATTGTTTTGTGGATCAAAGATTGTTATTCATATTTTAAAGGGGGAGATCCTGGGGTTCAGTCCCGATTCAAATCAGCATATTGGTGACTATTTCAAGTTAGCTGTAAAAATGAAGATCTGCTCTGATTATGTATATAAACTGCCAGTGTAGATACTACTGAAGTGTTTTAAACTACAATCTTTCTGTGAAGCCCCAACTTTCACACTGTGTTAACATACTGAAACTGCTGTGACATTCAGGGAGCATACTGTGTACTACTTGTTTTAGAAATGTCTTGCTAACAGTTGGGAACTTGGAGATACAGAGTCAATTCTGGGAAGCATTAAGGAGACGCTTAGACACTTAAATAAGCTAGATTCATCCCCTTTGATGGGCCCCCTTTTAAAAGGTTATACAAAAGAACTGTTTTGTTTGAGTGAATTGCCTGCTACTTTGTGAAAATCATATATAAATGAGTCCCAAATCAATACTCTTGAGGCTGCAAAAGAAAAAATATATATATAAAAGATAGATCAGGAGCTATATTTTAGCAAAAATGTCTCTTAAGTGCCGTTGTCTGACACTATGAACTCCAATCAATGTGTCACTATTTTGGAATTTGAAAGGAAATAGGGATCAGACCTGACAATCCAGAGCTGAAATTTGATGCTCTGGTCTTTTTGATAAACTGACAGGCAGTGAAAATTGCACACGTCTGCAGGGAATCAGGAGAAAAAGAGAGACAGTTTTGTAGAAAGTCTGCTTATGATTCACAAAGGCATGTGCTTTATCAAAATGGATTGCTTTTGCACTGTGTGGCAGGTTGCTTTCCTTTCTGAATGGAGGCTTTTGCAGCTTGTAAACGGCTGGGTTTTGTACACATCTATAGTACACTATGACTTTTATAGGTTTCCAATTTCATTGCTCTCTCATTCTTGCAAATAAAGCAAAATGGTTAAGAAAAGGATAACCAAAAAGGGATTAAGAACTTTGTTCAGAAAGGTTATTAAAAAAAAAATGCCTGTTCAAATTTAATACAAAGGCTTTAAAAACTAACCTGGATAGCTTTAGGTAACTGAAAAGGATTGTTCACATTTCATGATCCTAAACATCTAATCCATTCAATTTATATAGTGCTTTTTATTTGAGTCTTTCAAAGCACTTTGCAAACATTAAGTCTTAGAATATCCCGGGTAAGTAGGCAAATATTATTATATCCGTGTTACAGACTGGTAAATTTAAGGGCTATGCTATTAGGTGACCTCCACAAGGTCACAGAACAAGTATGTAAAAGCCGGGAGGACAGCCGAGGAGCCCTGACCTTCCCCTAGCCCCCACCCCCAGGGGCTGTTCTAACCACTAGAAAAACTTTTTGCTTTATTAAAATCTTAGAAGCAAATCCTGAACCCTGCCCACTATGGCTAAGTGGGCTTTGAATATGGGACAAAGGAATTGCCATGCTGGATCAGACCGTAGATCTATGGAGCTCAGTATCCCATCTCTGGGAGCAGCCAGTGCCTTCAGAAGGTTCAGAGAAGAAAGCCTGCAATGAAGGTAGCTAAGGGATAATTTGTTCCTGAAAAAGTATCCTCCCTACCCTTAAAACTCGTTGAGTCTGGTTTATACCCTATTTCATATGGATTGCTCTCCTTTCCAGTGATCTTGGGGTGGGGGGTGGTGTTATATTGTTTTTAAATACAGTGTCATCATCACTCTGTATTCCTTTAAGCCCTATAAACAGTTTGTTATGGGAACAACCAGCATGCAGGGGGAGTGGAAACCTCAGTATGGCTTCTCCCCTTCTGGGATCTTTTAGGTTTGCTGCTACTTTTTACCTGCGTAGAGTCTTATACCATAGGTGTTGCTGGTATCTGAGTGCCTTTAGGGTTACCATATTTCCAGTTCCAAAAAAGAGGACACCTGTTGTGTAGGGGAGAGGGGTGTATGATAGTGGAGGGCAGTGATATGCTGATGCCCTGCTCCTGCCCTCACTCCCAAGCCACAGCGCCCGCCCCCCCCCCACCCTGCTGCTTCTGCTCAGTCCCAACCCACAGACCACTGGCCCTGCCAGTGAGGGCAGTCCCAACCCACAGTACCCTGCCCCCCTGGGCCATGCTGGTGCCCCTCACTCCTGACTCGCAGTCCCCTGGCACTGCCAGTGCCCTGCACACCTGACCCACAGTTCCCCACCCCCTCAGTGCCCCTCACTCCCAAGCCACAGCTCCCCTAGCCTTTCTGGTGCCCCTCATACCAAGCATCTCCCAGCTGCCCTGCCACTGCAAGCAAGGCCAACGGCCCTGGTGCCACCAGCCCAGCCATGCAGCTCCCTCATGCTCCTGAAGGGCTCTCCCACCCCCTTCCCCTGATGGAGGGGCAGTTGCCTTCCCCACCTCCCCCATCCTGCTGTAGCCCTGGCACCCAGACAGCTTCCCCCAACACAGGCAGGGACCCGCCCCCCCATACACCCATCCCTTACACACACACACACACACACACACACACACACACACACACAGTCCCCAAGCCCTAGTCATCCAACCCCCACCCCCCACAGACTTACCCGCATCCAGCTGCAGGGGCTGCTCCCACCGCCCTGCCTGGCTGCATGCTGGCCACATGTATATGCACCCTGTTTCCAGTCGCCCTCCCCTGGCTCCCCCTAGCCCCAAGCTGGGAAAAACTCTGAAGCTGAGCTGACCAAAATCCCAGACATTTGATCATATTTTAAAAAAAGCCACCTGGACAGAGATTGGAGGATCCAAAAAGAGGACATGTCCAGGAAAACTTGGACGTATGGTAACCCAATGCCTTCTACAGTTCTTGTACAGGTTTACAGGAGTTGACCCATTGTGTTATGCCCAATTGACTGTAGCCTTTGAGACCTAAATGGCTTAAATGCCAGGACTTTTATTCCCATATGCCACATCAGAACAGTATTCTTACGTGGTTTCCTACATAAGGAATGCCCTTTGATATGCTGTATAAATGGTCAATTGCTTCCCTGTGATGTCAGGGACATTAAGCAGTTTTGGAGAAGATTGTCCTATCTGTAAAGACAGGTCAACAGGACACATAAAACTGGAATAGCTGGATAGAAACACTAGAAGTTTGGCGTCGTGATTTTATTGAGCATCTTTGAAAATAGGGTGCTAAATCATTTAGTCAGCTTAATGCAGCTGCCAGGGCAAAGGGTGGGACAGAGTGCGATGCAGTGTGGAAGGGATAGGGTCCTTAATGGGTTACAGAGTGAGAAAACTCATGCCATTTAAATCCACTCCAGTCCAAATAAAGCTGAAGTTATGTTCACTTCACTGGCTTGCATCTCTCAGAACCTAAAAACCCCTCTACTCTCTTTGTTGCTGGGAAAAGGGGTTAGGTTGCCCTATATTTTGGTACCAAAGAAGTGGAAAAAGTGACCAAGCCTGTCTTAAAAGGAGGTACTAACGTGTATAACACCAGGGGAAAACATGAAATCTTGGGCTGTTTTATCATCCATTAGCCTGCCGTCACATAGCGATGGCATTATATACAGTAAGTCTAAGAATCTCAAATTCATACCAAGCTTTATATTCGTGGATCCACTACATGAATCATGTGAAGTTGTGTCTGAAATAATTTTCTGCCAAGGCTAATACAGCTGTTTCATCCTTGTATCATATCAGGCAGTAAGCAGGGCATGATTGTTTATGCAGCTGGGGACCTTTTGCTTACTGGGTTCACTCTGCCTCTAACACTGCGGAGCATAATCTAAGTAACCTGTTATGTTCTATACAGCCACTTATGTGGAAGAATCAATAATGAAAAAGTAAGTATTGTATTATCGAATGGGAAGGAGTGTCATTTTGGCTACTCAAATACTGTTCATTCTGTGCTGATGTTTCACCAGAGATAAAATCCCCCTACACATATTGCAAGCAAGCACAAAGCCTCTACCTTTAAAAAAAATAACTGGACGGTTGTCTAGTCTGGTGTCTTTCCCTCTTAATGTATATTTTCACCTTGGGGAATGGCTGCCTGTTATTGATTTATCTAGGAAAAAATATAACCCAGAATATATTAAACATGGTAGATCCTATTTGAACTGGCAGCGCGTGTAAATTTTTAGCTCTTTAGTGGAGGCTAAAGCCTCAGCCACTCTCAGTTTTCTTTTTATGGATAGATTTCTTAAAAAAAGAAGACATTGTTATACGACTATTGATTTCCCAGTGTGCTTGTCGTTGTACCCATGCCGTGTCTTGTTCTAGCTTTGAGAACATCTTTAAGGGGATGCAGAAATGTAGCCCCTAGCATCTGCAACTGAATAGATACATTTTTTAATTAAGTAAGTTCCAAGCATGTTTGTGAATCCTGCTTTCTCCTGTGGACAATTTAACCCACAGGATCTGCACGAGCTGACTTGTCACACTAATGCGGCTGTTGCTTCAATTTTGGCCAGGCTGACAAGTGAAAAATAGATGTCTGTCATGTGACAAGCTTCTGAGTATAAATCCTGTTAGCATTTGCTCCTGAGAGAGAGAAGGGGTGATGGCAGAAGGGGAAAGAGAAAGGAGGGGAAGGGAGGAAGCGGCTGAAGAAGAAGGAGTGTTAACCGCTATTAAACCTGAAGGAAGCCTGCCTGAAGCCAAGGAAGACAATGCTAGGAGGTATAGTGGGAGCTAACAGTTTACTCTGTTCTGTCTTCAGCAGCAGATGTCACTATAGGCACCTGCTGAAATGAATAAAAAGAGTAAGTCAATAAAAGGATACACAGACACACGTACGGGGCAATAGTCAGGGGACATTTTCAGAGCTGTTTGATCCATATGAGGCATTTATTTACCCTGGAATTTTGAAGAAAATTATAGGAGAGGTTTAACTTAAAAAACCTCCACAAACCACCAGGGACTGAGTGAGCTCATCCAGTGTATGCTCGGGGGCTGGCAGCACTTTCTATTTATTTTTTGCAATCTAGATGGCACCTGTGTTAGTCACAGAGCACAGAGGCGAGCTTCATCTAATTTCTGAATCATCCACTATTAATATTGCTATTGAAAGTTTGTCTCCTGGCATTGTTACTTTGTGTTAAGCTAGCAAAAGGCATTAGACTAAACCTGTTTCTTTATAGAGCAGACCTAGCTTAGTGGGTTTATTTTACAGAGTTGGTATGCACATCTCAGAAGTAGAGCTTGCAAATGTTTGAAAGCTTCCTGGAAGCAGGAGAGGTTTTGATTCCCTCTGGCAAAAAAAAAAAAAGAAATAAAGTATGACGAATGCTAAACTTACACTTGCCCGAAGAAGATGTTCAGTGTTTCAGAGTATTTTTGTCTGCTACCAATATGTTGACATTAAATTCACAACAGTGGCAATAAAAGTGGAACAGCTTGGTGTGTCTTTCTCAAGCATCATGCACTGTATAAAAACCCACTCAGTTAAGAAAGGCAAGATCAACAAAAAAATCTTTTAACCTCATCAATCCAAAGAAATCTATTAAAGGCTAGGCCCTTCTCAGGTTTCAGTCTAAGGGTATGAAGGTTGAGGACAGTACGCAGAGGTCTGCTTCAGTGCTCTCTGTGTGATTGCCATCATCTGTTGTGGTTTCCAGGCTTGTCCAATGAGATTTGCTAATACTGTTATGTGTATGTCATGCCATTTCACTGAATGCAGATATATGGAGCATGTTACATCCAATATAATTCACCCTAAGGGGAAAATCCTGTTGCTACATTTCCCTTTATATAGCCCAGGATGCATTGTGGAGATAATACTGCCATAAATGCTCACATAAAGCAGAGACTGAACTTGCTCATTGACTCTGCATTAGAAGTGGAGCTGGAAAGATCAGAATTTGAAACTTCCACTAACCTTGGATCCAAGAAAAACCTTTAGATGTGGGTTTCTCATGAACCAAAAGCAATTTTGAAAATGATTTAATAGGGGTGTTTTACTGATCACCGAGTTACACTTAAACTATACCAATTCTGTGGAAAGTTAAATGGTGTTCAAGTTAGAAAATGCTGTGGGTAGTTGCATGTTAAGGGTCAATATCACTTCTTGCCTGAACAGCTCTGACTTGCCACCCCCAATGGAGCAGGGGAGTGGCTAGGAGCCAGGACACCTGGGCTTTATAGGTGCAGACAGAAATTACATTTGTCGTGTGATCATCAGAAGAGCACAGCTGCAGAGTGCTCCGATCACAGGACAAATTAACTGTCATTGTATTGAGGGTTCACATGAAGGCGCTTCAAAGCAGAGCACCTTCATTAACTTGTGTCTGCTCTGGTGGTTGGACTGCTGCAGCCCAGTTCCGCCCCCCCCCCCCCAAATGTCGTCTCAGGATGGGAAGGGGGGAAAAAAGAGAGAGGAAGGAGCTCGGATTGGTATTTGATCATCCTGTGCTAGAGTGGGGGCAGGTGGATGGAAGCTGAGGCAGGGGAGCTGGTGGGGAGAGGGGCAGGGGTCGGGGCTATGGGGAAGAGACTCGGCCTCTCACTGGGTCGGCTCCAAATTCATGCTCAGTCCTCTACCCTCCCAGCCCAACAGTTGGTGTCTGCTGGGTCAGTAGGATTGGTCTAACTCATGATGTTTTCTGTGAAGCACAATGACTCAGACTGGGGAGCTGCACTACTGTCTGCGCCTTATATCTGTTCTGGGTGATGAGGGGGGAAGCTGGAAGTGGTGCTTTCTGGGATGCTGAAGGATTACAGATTGGTCATTTTATCTTCACAGAGCAGACTTAAGTTATCCTAACATGAGCTAGGTAGCATGGCCTGGAGTTAACTCTTGCCTAAAGTGACATAACTTTGAGACACTCAGAGAATGCTTAATGTGGGTTAACTAGCATCAACATTTTGGTTTTAAATGCCCTTAATACGGTCTGAGTGCAATACACAACGTTACCTTGATGTTCTGCATTTTTGATCCATATGAATAGGTGGAGTAACAAAGCAGTCTTTCAAGAAGATGAAGTCTGCTGTAAGCAAGTCAGTAATACCCCAGTTTACATATATATTAAAATGCCTTTAGCTTCAAAGCTCTAACAGCCAGAATTGGAGAAGTAGAGGTTGTGAGTAAAAAAGTGATTTTTTGGTATAGTTCCTGCTTCTGTCCTGGTTCACTCACCAGTAGATAACTGACAGGATTAGCATGGAAACAAAAATGCTTCTCAGCATCACATAATTCCTTGGCCAATGTTGCAGTACCATTGAGACCATCAGGTGTCCAGAAGTAGGAGGCCAGGAGACCTCGGCATCCAAAGGAGTGGGATCTGACTGTGTAACTCTACCACACTTGCCTCTGCTGACAATTCACAGAAACACATTAATTTCAGCTGCTCTAATTCACAGTATCACTATCACGATAGAAGATAACAGATGAAGCTATAGTAAATTTAGGAGGGAGTAACCTATGCAGACTTTGCTCCATTCTATTTGTTCCTGATGCTAGTTCTGAAAAATTCAGTTTTTAAATAACTGTATATTCCACAGGGTAGAGGCAAGTCCCTCAGCATTTTTTCATATGACTGGTCACGTGACTGGTGATGAGTATGGTACAAAAATGGGGGGAGAGGGAGGATTTCCATATGAAAGACTCAATCTTTTCTGATTTTCCTACTTCCTTCTCTGCTAAATCTTGCCTTACATAGCTGAAAGCAAAGTACACTTGACATCAGAGACGGACCAGAAACATTTATCCAAACCTGAGGACATGCGTCTACCAGACTGTAGAACACACTGCACATGGTGAACATAACTACTTTTGTCCCTTTCTAGTTGGCTCCACAAAACATATACATCCCTTGCAATGTGTCAGTGCCTCTTGAGGGGTGTAAGTTGTAGCCATGGCGATCTAAGGACATAGGCAGACAAGGTTCTTTGGGTAGATCTGATACCTTTTATTAAACCAACTCAAATAGTTGGACCCTGCTGAAGGGTGTTTGTGCCCAAAAGCTTGCAAAGAACATTTTTTCAGCTATTTGAGTTGGTCAAATAAAAGATATCAGATTTACCGAAAGGACCTTGTCTGCCTAGTGCCTTTTGGGCATTATCATCTGCACAGAGCTGTCTAAATTGAGGCACCAGCAAAACCATTTGAGTTTCATGTGGATTTTACCCCTCTGTCACAGGATAGTCATGGCTGTTCTCAAGGCTGCAGCTGAAAAGCAAGCCCTGCTGCTCAGTGTCACCCCACACTAAAAAAGTGTGGCTGTTTTTGGGGTGTCCCTAGAAACGCTTCAGGGAGCTCAGTCTTAGGTACGGTCTGAGAGCAGTGCCAGAGCGTGTCCAGAGCTCAGTCCTAGGTATAGTCTGAGAGCAGTGCTGGACTGCTCTAATGGCAGTTGCATGGCATTTTTTCAGTAATTGGTGTGCACTGCCTAGGAGTGAGTGGCCAGGGGTCGTTTCTTTGTGACAGTCTGGGGACTGCCACAGAGACAGTTCATATGCACATTAGGCAGCAACAAGGGCACAGACAGAGAGGAAACAGAAGTGATTACCTTAGCCTGCTCTTTGCTTGGGGGCTGCAGAATACCCCTCCAACAGGACACATCCCCATGGCAGGGAACCCCTGTGTACAGGGGATAAGTGAGGGCCTGCATGATTCTTCTCCGCTGCCACAAAACATTCCTATGGTCCTGTGTATTAGGAGCTTTACCATGTCTCAGAGAAGCATCAGATCAATCATTAACTAACACTAGGATTTCATTAGCCCATAATTATCCTTTTGGGCTCAAAAAGCGTGTTCATCTGTAATGCACCTACAGCAGTGATCAAACTGTATTTGATCTGCCTACTTTTCTGTGCAGCCTAGCTCATTCTTAGCCTTACTTGTGCCCTGGACCTGAGTTGAATCCCTGGGACTTGACCTTCTCTCTCTTCCTTTTTTATCCTTTGTATCCAAGTGCCTAGCCTTCCAGCTCCTTCTAAATAAACCATCTCTTGAGCACTTAGCAGAAGAAGAGCCTTTATGCAACTGACCCAGAACTCAGATAACCTGGGACTTGACCTGATCTGCTTATGGGACTATGTTGGTTGCAAAGGTTGTGCAGTCCAGTCCACACCTGGGGAAGGAAAAGCTCCGTGTTTTTTCCCTCTACACCACTTACCCATGCCAAAGCAAGGCAGACCTGGCCAATGGTTGTTGGAGGTAGTAGTAGCCCTTCCGACTCCAAATTCTTGTTTAGACACTGGGGGGCCAAGAGGTGAAAATAATTGGAGAGGCCTCTTGAGATGTATGGTGAGAGAAAGGCTAGTAAATCAATACATGCTATGGGATAGCATAGAATCTGAGGTTGCATGATAATGGCAGTAGCTGAACTTCATATTGATGCAGCAGGGAATGATTTTTGCTATGGTAATGATTGTTAAGAGTGGGGAGTGAGCTGGATGATATATTTCTATATAGGTATATCTGGAAGATAGACTTTAAACCCACAGTAGTCTTGTTCATTTGGAATTGTGAATTATTTATCCCGAGGTAGTTACATAGTGGGCATAAATATTTACCAAATTGATAACTCAAACATTTGGGTTAAAAAAGTACTCCTACTATCCATGTAGCAAGGTCAATGAGCTGTTTAACAGTTGTGTTTTAGTTGCATCTGGAAATATTGAAGAAAATCATCCAATCCATTCGGTCTTACCAGTTAAATATACTTTAGAGGGTAAAGTATCTTTTAGCCTCTTTAAAATAATAGCTGTGATTATGGCACGCTAATATGGCACACTCTATACTACATAACATGTTATGAATAGCATGCTGAGTGTTTTTTTTAGTATATGTAAATTACATAGAAGCAGAAGGGATACATCTCTGAACTGTTTTTGTAGAGCTGATTATAGGTCTAACTGCTATAGGAGGAGTCTGAAAGAGCTTTGTTGAGAGGCATTGATTGATTAATAAAGAGTGCAGCAGCAACAGACAAAACATCGCAGTTATAGATTTTCCATACTTTATCTTCAGGGCTCTTAAGGATACAGTGGTGATCAAATAGTGGGGTTTTCTTTCACCTTGCAGTAACTTGCAACAAATCAAGGCATTCTGCAGTACCACAGAATGGCTTTCTGCAGAACACAGTAAAAGGGAACTCCTCCACAATCACGACTTTGCAGTGAGACACAGCCCTTTTCCCTTCCACTCTCCGTTACTGAGAGATGTTTCTAACAATATTTTAAAGTAGTGTCCCAAATTTAGAAGGAAAGTGGGAACACTCGAGCATTCTATTTTTATAGCATCCAAAATGTAAGTGGAAAGTCACATGCAAAGCATGTGCGCATTTTAGTGCTGATAATAGGAATAGAAGACTTGTTAAGATCAGTTGTTAGAATCAAAATTAAGCACCCAGGGCTCTAGTTAAAAAGGCATTTGTTACAAGACTATAGCATTATGTACCTGATTAACAAAGAGACTGAAGAGATAAACAGACCCAGAGTAGCATGGAAGCAGGGAAGAGCTGACTTGGTATTTTCTTGTGAAACTCCTTGCTAGGAAATCCTGGTTAGGAAAATACCCAGTTTCACTCACTGAAGGACAGATCATGCCTCGATCTCTGGAAATAATGTGGATCCTTATTTATTTCTCTTCCATTAGCTGCTGTTTTGCTGCACCTCTGCAACAAACATCTAAATAGGAGCAGAGGGAAGAACTGCCACATCAGACCGATGCTGCCTCTACCACAGAACTTCTTCTTAAAGAGACACACACATTTGAATGTGGGTTGTTGTTGTTTCCCAGCTATTAAAGGCAAATTCTTTTCACATTGTACATTTTCTAGCCAATACACATTTGAAGATGCTCAAGCAACTTGAAATTTGTTCTGCTTTAAAAAAAAAAAAAAAAGTTGAAAGAAGATTCAGCTCTTCCTCTTGCCCCTAAGTCCTCTGGCCTTTTCTGGGGTTTAAGAATTTTGTTTTTCTATTACAAAAAAATTTTTTTTTCTCGCAGATAAGAGGCTCATACAAGCACCAGGGGACATGGGCTATACACAGAGTGCCATCAAACGGACAAAATAAACAAACAGAAGGGAAAAGGAGGAAATGCAGCAGCGGTGGGCAGAGTTAAACATTTTGCAGACAGTCGTGTGTTTTTTTTGTAATAGATCATATCCTTTTAATGGCTTTATTGCTTTTTAAATATTTTGGATTTGATTTAAAAAAAACCCTTTTCATGTATCTTCATTGTAAAGCAACGAGAGGAACAGTAGTTCTGTGTCACAAGCAGCATTTCGATATATGTATATTTTATTTTATTAGGTTTTGTGAATTTTATATGAAGATGATTTAAGGATTTCTTCTGGGAATTATTTCTATAAATATTTCCTCAGTTTCCAGCTGCAGTTTCAGTTATCTTGGATATTTACTTCCTGCCAGTGCCCTAAACTATACTTCACAAGACTGTATGTTAGTAGTGGCCAAAGTGATATGTATACAAACCTCTGAATAGCATTAACAAGCACTCCCTCGTGTCTGTGCCTTGGGAGGGACTGGACCCCTCTTCTCTTTTTTTTTGGTAAAAGTTATCTCTGAAGATCTCATAGTCAGAACATCATTACTAATGATATTTTCCATTTTCAGCACGTATTGAAGAAAACCCTTTTGTTCCACATGCAGCCCACACAATGACGCAGCAGTCCCTCCTTTTTTGCTTCTGATGTTGAAGTGTTATGCAGGTTTAAATTAGAAATTTTAAAAAAGTGGGCCACTTCATCAGCGGGTGTAAATTAGCATAGCCGTGTGGCAGCAAATGGCACTGTGCCAATTCCACCAGCTAAGCATCTGGCTTCTGCTTTTAAACTTTATTTAATAGGCTGAAAGTGTGATACAATAAAGGTCATTCATGACATGAGTGTGGATGGTCTTAGTCCAGTTCCCAGTTGTCCAGGTGTCTGCATTGACAAATAGCTGCTTGTGCTGAACGTTTTCTGGGTATTAAAACAAAGAACCTTGGTGCTGACAGTCTTATTACTTTACAGGAGCACCACGCTCATACAACCCTGTCCCCGCTTCCCCCACCCCAAATGCTATGTCAGGAGCTGCCTTTGTGATAATCAATAAGAAACATAAACACATGCAGACTTAATGCATGCCAGACTCTGAATGAGGTTTAGCCAGCAGCAGGTCTCAGATACAAGCAGAGAAAATCCCTTCCTATTGACCCAGCCAGAAACCAGTTCAAACCTGAACATTGTTTGCCTGCTGTATACACCTGCTCCTAATCATCATTTGTTTGAGCACATCTCTTGAAGATGAGAACATAGGACATTGTCCTTCCACGTTCTCTCTCATCTGAATATCCCAACCTTTAGTTAATTTAAGGTGTACATTGTTCCTGGGTAAGAAGTCTGCATGGATCACCTCACTTACTCTTTACGTACAGCTGCCTCTGTGATGGAAAGCAGAAGATATTGAACGGTACGTGGGCACACTGCACAACAGATCAGGGTGAGAAAATCACGCTCACTTGTGCATCCAGGAGAAGCTGTCAAGCAAAATTTTAACCAGATTGTTATTAGCAGGAATATGGTCCGAGTTAATGTGGGATAGATTGTGCATGCAGCAGCATGGTGCCCCTAGCACCATCTGGGCATTGTGTCAGTACTGACTCATAGGGCAGGGTGCCACCTACTGACTCACTGCACCATCTCTGTGTCCTGGTAGGAGACAAGGGGCCAGTGCCTCATGGCCTACGCTGAACCTTACTCATGCCAGGTGGTCTGGGCCACTGGAACCTTAACAAGGAGTACAAATAAACAGGGATCGCTGTAAAGCAGATCCGGTAGGGTTGCTTCACTGCCCTAGTATATAGGAGAGAGAGACAGACTGGTCCAAGAAGGATGGAAGAGAGCATCATTTGTTTGCCTTGGCCACAATAAATACGTTTGCACAATGTGTGTGTATATGCATGTGTGTGAAAGAAAGAAAAAGAGGAGGAAAAATAAAGCCTGTGTCTGATAGGCCTGAACCGTGTTTGTATCTTAATACATGGTAGGATTGCACAAGAAAAGCTTTGCTTCACTCAAATATTACTCCTGTAGTGGTGCCAAGGTCAGTTTTGCTCCATATGAATGCTGACCACGTTGCTGGGAGCTGTCTGGGGTGGGAAGGAGGAGACTTGAATACCCAGTTCTGCTTTTCAGAGCAGTATCCTTTGCTCTGGTACACTCAATCCATTGCTTCTGCTCTCTCTTTCCCATTCTCCTTAAAACCCTCACCTGGGCTAAGTGCTCATATTCATGGAGCCTCTCCCCAGACTGATTTTAATTCTCATCTGCTCCTAGTAGATTTTATTTTAATGTAAATAAAAGCATAAAAATAAAACATGTTGCTTTCTGCCCCCTTCCTGAGATGCCAACTTGCATGGCAAGGTGAACGGCTGGTGGCACTTACCTCATCCTACCACACTGGCTCTCTCTCTTGCTTTACTTGCATCTCGTACTGCTGGGAGGGAGCAGCAGAGACTGGCAGCAGAGACTGGCTTGTAGAACCGAGTAAGAAAAGGATGGCAAAATTGATGGCATCCAGACAAGCAACTGTGAGGGAGCTAGGACGGCAGGTTGCCTTCATTGTGCTTATAACACTGTGGTGGCAAAGAGCTGTTAGCATGGTGTTCATAAGCTTGATGCTTCTTAATCATAGCTCTGCCTTTTGGAATTGTCTGGCCTCCAGTCAATTTTTAGGGGCAGTGGAAGGGTGCTAGTTTTAGCCTCTAAGGCTCACGTGGTTTGAAAAAAGGCGCTAACGCAGCCGCTGAAATCATCTGGGACTGTCCCTAGATTTCTTCCTCTCATAGTACAGAAGGGCTCTTGACTCTAAAATGTTCTGCTCCAGCAGTACCAAATTTTTCTGACCTTCTGGGACCTCAGTGTAGGCCACTTACTCATTCAGGTTAGAAAAGTTGGTTGAGAGGGGTAAAATATTGGGGCATTGTGTGTTTGTGTATGCACAAAAGTGGATGGGGAGGGGAGAGGGCATTCAGTGTGACAGTGGGGCATTTTTAGCTCTCAGTTCCTAAAGACACAGGGTCCAAGGAATTAGATTTTCTATTTTCTTACGCATTTGTGGTGCCAACATATACATCTGATAAACTGAAAAGGGCTGAAGTGCAGAGCAGTCGTTCCTGTCCAGCCACTGGGCCAGTATGCCTGCTTCTGCTCAAAGGCTCCAAACCCAGAAATCCACTATTGAGAATCCTCTAGAGATGTATCCAAGGGTCACTCTCAAGTACACCAGAGACTGAGGTCTCGAGTGCATCAAGAGAGGAACTGCATGGAGCTGCCTCACTGCTGTGAGCATGTGAGCAGGAACTAATGGGTAGGAGATGCTGCTTCCCCAGTGCAGACCTGTGCCCTGCATATTCTCCCACTGCAGGCAGAGGTCCTACTGTTGTCAGATACCATTGCTGAGCATTTTATATAGAAGGTGACCCACAGAGGCTGATTTTCCTGTGCAAACTTTAATGAAAATAAAAAGAAAGCAGCTCATAACTCAGCCGTGAACAGCAGCCAAAGGGGATTTTTTTTTTCACTGCATCTATATGATTTTGAGCCTCTCTGTCTTTAATGATTTTACTTCTCTGAAAAGGTTTCAGAACTGCATATGCAGAGGTTTTTCTATTGGAGCGCCACCAAAAAGTCTATGTAAGCACAATATGTGGGGAAAAAACATGTCTCGAAAATATTATCTAGTGTAAGAGGAGTCTATGCATTGGCAAGAGGTTTCTGCCCTCTCCCAGAGTCCTGACACAAAAAAAAATCAAAGCTACCCTAAGGTTTGAAAGCCTGATTTATATTTTTCACAAGGGGTGGAAAGGGGTCTGTATAATAAACAGGCAGCTGCATAGAAACAGAATGGAAGAACTGTGTGATTAAAACAGCCTGGAAAAAATGACTAAAATTGTTTCTACTCTGTACTCAGCTCATACCTCCTCTGTTGTCTCAATGAGCTACTTTGGAGCCAGTGCTGAAATCCCACATTTCATATAAGGCCCTTCTTATTATAGCAAAGGTAAAGATATTTCAGCCTGAGAAGGCTGAATTATGTAGTGGCACTAGATTTGTGCTCTCTTTTGCCCAGCTCCTGTTAGCCAAAGCTGCTTGGTAATGCATTAAATGATGCAACACAAAGGATCTAACAGCATCTGCAGTGGCTCGGGTTCTTAGAAACATGTAAAACTCACCATAAAATGAATATTGCCAAAGCTCTCTCCCATTTCCATATTCCCTTCACATTGTGTTCATGTATAATAGGCTTCCAGGAATGTTCATGACCTTACAGCTGTCCCTTTTGTTTACAGTCCAGTGCTCTGTCCTTGAGATATGTTGCACACAGACATGAAGACACAATCATGGCTTTAGGCCTCTGCCTACCTCGCTGGAAAAAAATATAGCTTCTATAGGAGATGCTCTCCACTCAGTACTGTGGCAGTTGCACACATGTAATTAAAATTGGGTGAAAAAATTAGAGGTAAGAATAAAAGAATGAAAGCTCATGTCACACCATAGGAACACAACTCTGTTTGCTGCAGAGATTGCAGTAAAAAAAACCTGTTCATGTTTTGGGAGGGGTTGGAGAGGGGAGGGATGGAAACCTTTTCTCTTTCCTGCCTAGAAAAGAATGCTCCACTGCATTTCCTATGGCTTGATTCTATTTTTTAAATGATTTTCTTGTCTCTAGAGGAGAGATGGTATCTTACTCACATGGAGGCTGCCCGTGTTTCTTACTCACTGTCAGTGTCAGCACACAATCGATGCACATTTATGCTGTTACTTCACCACTTTGATGTTGATGATGTTTGGTATATTTTTGCTGTCCATGCAAATATAAATCTTTTCAAATGAATACATTTTCCTGCAAATAATTTGCTTCCTGACTGGTGCTCAAAATAGCCTTGTCCTCGTCTTTACCTGGTGTCTGAGAGGCAGTGTGCAACTTTCCTTCAGACCACAAACTCGATATTTCTCTGAGAAAACAGGACACATATAAGTTTTAGGTATCCAGCTTCTCATCCTTGTTAGTACTTTTTATAAGCATTGGGGTGCTTTATTTATGATGCAACACTGTGTTTATGGACCATCTAGAGCTGAATTTGACCTGTTCTGGTTATAACTAAAATGTAATAGTGAATTCAGGGCTGCATGGAGTTACTGAAGGTAGCTCCAGTCCCAGAAATGCCATAGCCATGTTAGCATGATGCTCTACTCAAGCTTTTTAGCCCTCCTGTGACATGCTGTAGCATATTTAATTAACAGCTCCACGTGTGGGGCCTGGCCAAGAAGAATGTGAATGGTGCTGTAGAGACTAGCAGCTGTGAGATACTACTGAGGAGTATGCTGGCTACACGATGAACGGATGGCTGTTTATAACTCTAAATATTTCTCCAACTTTTCTGTTTGCAGTAGAAAAGGTCAACCATCAAGTTAAAGAAGTCTGAGTGAATGATCGCCGCTTCTTCAGTAGGCAGTGAAAGTTGAATTGGTGGTCTCTGCATTGATGATGAGCATTCACAAATTTGAGATATTTGGAGTTTGGGTCCACACTCATCTCACTAGTAGCCTTATAGCTGGTGTGGTGGAATGCCGGGCTAGTGGTTCCAGCACCGCTTAGGGGAGCCGCGGGCTTTGCGAAGCTGTGCGAGCGCGCGGCTTGTGGGGCGGGATTGGAGGTAGCTTTATAGCCGCCCTCGAGGTTCACCGAGTTGGCACAAGTAGACGGCTTAGAGTAAGTTGTTAGTTTTCTTTGTAATAAGTCTATAGGATGTCTGTTGGTTCACGAGGTTCCAGAGCCAGCCCTTGCGTTCCAACACTGGAACTAGTCCAATGCGAGGTGCGGCTGCTGACTCCTTAAGTCCCAGAACTGGTCAACGGCTCATTGAGATGGGATGTTAGTAGTAGAAATTATTACAGAGTAGATATAAGGTAAAGCAAAAAGGTTTTATTCACTCACCTGGCCTCACCCTCTTACGAGTAAGAGGGGAGGCCGGTTGGAACGAAGCTGCAGTAAATACAAATATAGCGAGCGTAGATATGCTGTCTAAGCTACGATGAGAGGCAGTCGAGAAGTGGAGTCTCCGATGTTTCTTCAGTTACAGTATGCTGGATACAAAGGGGGTCTGTTGGTTCACGGGGTTCCAGAGCCAGCCCTTGCATTCCAACACTGGAGCTAGTCCAATGCTAGGTGTGGCTGCCTGCTCCTTAAGTCCCAGAACTGGTCAACAGCTCATGAATGGGATGTAGAGTACAAAACTGTAACACGGTGAGTTGTTGTCAATTGTCGGGTTTTCGAGGCCTTTGTCTTCGCTGGGATACACCCAAGCAGGGAGGCTGAGAACCGGTCTGCGGGGTGATCGGGCCTACAGAGTTTTCCAGTTGTCGTCTCTGCCGCTTCCTGCTTCTTTGCCTCTTTTATAGATGTTGGTTGGACTGCCTCTATGACACTAACTATGATATAAGCTAAGCATACATGGATAGGATAATTTCTTTTACATAATAGTTACTAGGCAGATTCTCTACATAAGTTTCATTTCTGAAAAATTAACACTTTTTAGATAAGAAGTAAAAGTTACAGAATACAGGTGTGTGGCTTACTGCCAATAGAGAATAGTACCAGGCACTTGCTTTGGTTAACAGTGAAGGCTTCAAGGTTACATAAATGTGATAGTGCCGCGCAGCAGTTATACAGAAAAGAGAAAAGAAAATAATCTAAAAAGAAAATAATATAAAACAGTTACAGCTGGAAACCTGCACAAGCTCTGAAGTTAAGATCCGAGTCCAGATTTCCCTGAAGGCTGGAGGTGTTTGGATCCATCATTTTCATTCAACCTTGTTACTTTGATAGAAAGGCTTCAATCGTGAAGTTTAGATCCCAGACCTAGATATGGACTGAACTTCTCCAAAGTTGCGGGGCACTGTGATTGCAGAGACATTGGTCAACTTCTTTGAAAACTCATGGTGATCAGAAGAGGTCCTGGACAATTGGAAAAAGGTAAATACAGTGCCCATATTTAAGAAAGGGAAGAAGGAAGATCCAGGGAACTACAGACCAGTCAACCTTCCCTCAATCCCAGGAAAATCGTGGAGCAGATCCTCAAGGAATCTATTTCTAAGCACTTGGAGGAGAAGAAGGTGATTAGGAACAGGCAGCATAGATTCACCAGCGTGAGTTCATACCTGACCAACCTGATGACATGACTGTCTCCGTGGACGTAGGGAAACCAGTGGATGTGCTATACCTTGACTTTAGCAAGGCTTTTGATACGGTCTCCTAGAACATTCTTGCAGGCAAGCTAAGAAAGTACAGGCTAGATGAACAGACTGCAAGGTGGATAGAAAACTGGCTGGATCATCAGGCTCAGAGGGTAGTAATCAATGGCTTGATGTCTAGCTGGCAGCCAGTATCCAGTGGAGTACCCCGGGGTCACTTCTGGGGTCGGTTTTGTTCAATATCTTCATCAGTGACCTGGAAGATGGCATAGAGTGCACCCTCAGCAAGGTTGCAGATGATACCAAGCTGGGGGAGAATAGTAGATATGCTGGAGGGTAGGGTTAGGATTCAGAGAGTCCTAGACAAATTGGAGGATTGGGCCAATCTCATGAGGTTCAACAAGAATTAAGTGCAAAGTCCTGCACTTAGGACAGAACAATCTCATGCACTGGTATAGGCTTGGGGCTGACTGGCTAGGCAGCAACTCTGCAGAAAAGGACCTAGGAATTACAGTTTACAATAAGCTGCATATGAGCCAATGGCAGGGGGTGGTGCTTAAATTACAGTGGCTCATAATTAAAGTGCCCAGAGCATCAGGTGTATCAGCACCCCTACACTGCCACACTAAAAAATAGCAGCGGTGCTTTAACTAAAGTTTGTTGAACAAGGTTTATTTAAAGCACCCCCGCTGCCATTTTTCAGCACATGGATGCTGATACACATGATGCTGGAGTCTGCTGGAGTGTGGTAATTACATTTAATTAATTGAGTCTGCTCCAATACACTGTAATTACATCATGTTGGAGCAACCTCAATGCATGTGTATAGACATCCATTTAATTTAGAGAAGAGGAGGCCGAAGTGGGATTTAATAGCAACCTGCAACTACATGAACGGGAGTTAAAAAGAGGATGGAGAGGAACTGTTCTCAGCAGTGGCAGATGATGGAACAGGGAGCAATGGTCTCAAGCTGCAGCAAGGGAAGTTCAGGTTAGATATTAGGAAAAACTTTCTCACGAGGAAGGTAGTAAAGCACTGGAACAGGCTACCCAGAGAGGTTGTGGAATTTCCTTAGAGGTTTTTAAGACCCAGGTAAACAAACCTTGGCTGGGATGATCTAGTTGGGGTCCTGCTTTAAGCAGGGGGTTGGACTAAATGACTTTCTGAGGTCCCTTCCAACCCTAACTTCCTATGATTTGATGATTCTGTGATCTCTGATGTGAAGGTTGGGGCCATCACTACTTTGCTAAGTTCAGTGGCTGGATAGCAGCTGCCATGTATTCATGTGCTCATGCACGTTAGCAAAGGCCTGTGCCACAGCCCTGGTAGGCTTCAGGTGCTGAATGTTCCCCTTGCTGCTGGGTCGCATGATAGCTCCATATGCTTTTGAAGCTCCCCCTGGTTACCAGGTAGCCAGCAACCCTGGTTTGAGCACATTTTTCTAGCATCAGCTCTCTGGTTGATACCCCTCCTTGAAATTGAACCTTGCAGTCCCCCTGCCCTGAGCCCCCAGGACTCATGGTTACTCTTCAGTATCTTAGGCAAATCTTGCATCGGTGGACTTTGTGGGTCCACTGGATTGGCCCTTCAGGGAGACATGAGAGCTGAAGCAAATAGATGTGGACTCTCCAGGGTGAAGGATTGCTATAAAGAATCACTGTTTGCTTTAGCCAGTGCCAGAGATAACCAGATCCAGGTAAAACAATAAGCTCCCACACAACATTTCCTGCCTCTGCTCCCTCACTCTTCTTCTGTGGGATTTGGGTCAGCATCCTTTCATGTTTGCAAGTCCCCTTACTTGGACCACAGCCCACCAGCTCCAGGCTTCTCTCAGGTCATAGAGTATCTCTTGACTACCCCTGTCGTCAGATCCATGAGATCTATCAGGTCCAGCAGCCAAAAAACACTCCTCCTTATTCAGGAAAAATGTTCTTTTTTAGTTCCTCTCTGAGTCCTCCCTCATGTTACTTCCTCAGTTTGAGGATCATTGGTTTTTATAGTTATAGTCTTTATATTAATGTTATAAACAGCATAACTGAAAGGGCCACTACTTGGTAGTGTTCAGTAAAAGCAGTGTTTTCTGATACACAACATCATCAGTCATCTTTTTTTGTTAGCAATAATATCTCTAGATTTGAGCCTCTTCATAGTTTCATAGTTTCTAGGGTCGGAAGGGACCTGAGCAGATCATCTAGTCC
>NW_017728924.1:5165997-5195683 GCF_001723895.1 Crocodylus porosus | reverse complement strand
CCTCCTCTTAAACACCCCCAGGGTAGGAGCCTGCACCACTTCTCTTGGAAGTTGGTTCCAGATCCTAGCCGCTCTGACTGTGAAGTAGCGCCTCCTGATGTCTAACCTAAACCTACCCTCTGCCAGCTTGTGACCGTCTTCCTTAATGTATTAGCTTAATCTTTGGGTTTTTATTATGTGCCTCTGTCACCACAGGCAGGAACTTTTGCCTTTTTCTACAACAGTGTCTGAAAATAATAAAAGAAAAGGTATATGAATGCCAAAGGAATCTTCCTTGAAGTGAGGCGAGCTCTGGAAAATTTCAGGATGGGCGTCAGGGCAGATAAGTGGACTGGGAATTAGCATCACATGAGCTATAGTTCTTTAACACACTACTTTATGGAGAAAGAGCGGTGGCTGGCAAACCAGATTCTAACAGCTGATACCAAACTGCCAACACTGAGGGGAAAACACTTAAAGAAAGAAAAATCTAGCACAAAGAAAACTATCTCGGACAAAGAACTAACATCAAAGCAGGCACACTTCACATCCTAACTGTCATTTAAGGGGCTTACGGCAGCAGATTTTGAATTCAGCAGATTTGGGGGGCATGTTTCTACTGGAAACCTTAAATTAGGTCCCTGAGTCCCACCCCCATCCCTTAACCACCCACCACTCAACCAAGTGAGATCCCAGACGTAACAAATGCCTCTGTGAGAGCTGAATACAGGATTCTGCAAAACAACGATGCTGGCAATGTGATGCTTATTGCGTTCAGATATCAGCTACTTGCAGTGTAATGGGCCTTGTTGTAAACTACTGAACATTTATTACAGGGGCCCTAAGCTGTGATCCAGATATAGCCTAGTGGCAGTGTCTAGTCATCTGTTGAGGAAGATGCAAATTGATACTAGACATGTGAAAAATTATTTTGGATAAGATATGTATCTGTATTTATTGACAAAGTGGGGGCTCGTTTCTAGCAGCTGCAAGGCAAGCACCCCCCCTCCTATTGTGCACTCAGCAGCATGTAAGAGCCTTCAGCAGCAGAAAAGATCATCTGGCCTTTTGTGAAACCCAGTGACTCCTGCTAAGTTTACACAAGGCCTAAGGGTTTTGAATCTCTTGCTAAGACAAAATCCTACCCCTGTGGCCCTGACTCAGTCCGAGAGGAGTATTTAAATGGAGGGTCCAGGAGCCATTCTGCCGCTACAAGTATGTGTTAGGGAATGATCCAGGAGCAATATACTGTAAAGCATTTTACGCTTGCTCCAGAAGGAGCAAAATGTGCCCCTGGTTTGTAGGGAGTTTGGGGCCTAGCATCATTCACATGTCAGAGGACTAATGCTTCCTTGTAGGCCTGGGGCACCAGCCTGTCTGTTAGCTGGACCCTTCTGACCAGCACTCAAGGGAGTGGTAGTGTGGAATCCTTTCTCTTTTCTCGATAGGTGCTCCACTAAGGTAGAGACACACTGTAGTCTCTTCTTCTCATCTCCAACAAAGTAGTCCTCCGACTACAGAAAGGATGTGGACAAATTGGAGAGAGTTCAGTGGAGGGGAACAAAAATAATTCGGGGGCTGGGGGACATGACTGATGAGAGAAGACTGAGGGAACTGGGCTTATTTAGTCTAGAGAAGAGGAGACTGAAGGGGGATTTAATAGCAGCCTTCAACTACCTGAAGGGGGATTTGAAAGAGGATGGAGCTAGACTGTTCGCAGTGGTAGCAGATGACAGAACAAGGAGCAATGGGCTAAAGTTGCAGCAAGGGAAGTTTAGGTTGGATATTAGGAGGAACTTTCTCACTAGGAGGGTAGTAAAACGCTGAAACAGGTTACCCAGAGAAGTAGTAGAGTCTCCATCCTTGGAGGCTTTCAAAACCTGGCTAGACCAAGCCTTGGCTGGGATGATGTAGTTGGGGCTGGTCCTGCTTTGAGCAGGGGGTTGGGTTAGATGTGACCTCCTGAGGTCCCTTTCAGGGCTGGATACAGGCATGGGCGTATCAGGTGACTGCCCGAACAGAAAGGGGGCCCAAAAATAGTAGTTTTTTCCCCCATTGTCTGATTATTATTATTATCATTATTTCTGGCAAAGTGGGACCGGATACTAAAGGTTTGCCCAGGGCCACCAGGAGTCTAGGTACAGGACTGGCCCCTTCCAACCTGGATTTTCTCTGATTAAGCTGCATACAGAAAGGGGTAAGGGGTTACCCTTAGATAAGCGAAAACAGCTAGAGTTCGCTCACGTGAATTCTGTCAGCTTCACTGCTACAACCCAGCAACGCTTTAAGTGGGCTGAAAACACAAAGTTTATTCATCTATTCAGAGCGTCACTGGGGTGCTGTGAAGGCCTTGTGAACTCCCAAGCAACTCAGAATTGCATGGAAACTGTGCATACTCCTTGTGTGAAGTGAGAAAATGGAAAGTAGAAAATGGCAGGTTTTTCTGTGGCCAGCCTTTAAGAAACCGAGGATGCTGGAAGGGAAAGAAAGAGAATATTGGAAGCACTTGTCATAGCTGGAAAATAGATGTCATGACTAAAGTAAACAAACAAGATCAAACAAGCTGAGCAGGCTTGTGTGTAACCGAACGCTCCACAAAGCACAGGAGCTGAAAGGATTCTGTGCAAGGGGAAATGAGACAGAGGAGACAAGAAAGGCAGTGACATATTTCACAAAGCCAAGGCTTTCTTATGACCCTGGAGATTGCACTAGCTGTTTTGGCAGCAGATCTGGTGTTTTCCCCACTTAGAACAAGCTGGGAAAGGGCCTCTCGTGCTTCTTTGGTGACAGAGTCTGCAGACTACCAAGAAACATGTTTAAGCTAGAAACAGCTGATGTTATTTTCAGCATGCACTTGTACTGGTGTGGAAAGGAGGAGTATTGAAGGCTTGATAAACTTAATTTTCAGTGTAAAATGTATCAAAATCGTAGTTTCATCTTGTTTCGGGTGAATTAATCTGCTCCTTCCTTGATTTTATTTTTTTATTTGTGTTCTAGGACTTTTCTGCAAGGGGAATTTACCACATGGTAAGCCAGGGGGGAATTTACAATGCACTTGCGACTCCACATTAACTCCTGGTAGGGACACTGTTTGCATACACTAAAACACCTGTGTGAGAAGTGGCTTACAGCATTTGGAAGTGAAGTAAGGCACCTTGCATTAGGGCTTGTCTCTGGGTAGAGGTAGAAATAAAAATGCATAAGTGAGGGTATGACTTTACAGTGCATTAGCTATCCTATACTAACTCCCTATGTGGGCACGCTCTCTAGTGTGAGGTAGCTTACTCAACTTAAGGTGAGATTACCTCCTTACTATACTAGTTCTCCTAAATCAGGTCCCTCATGGCAGGACCATAAACCCCAGGGGCCAGGTCTGAGGACAAAGATGTAAAGCATGTAGGATCTCTACCATCTACTCTTGCTGGCCCATCATCCACAGTCCACATGTTGTGTGGGTCCCTTTGTGGTCATTAAAGGGATGTTTGTGCTTTACCTGCTTTGCTAATACCCCTCCAAATACTATTATAACCCATCACATGTTGTTCCTGGTTATCCCAAGGGATCCTCTGGTAAACAGAGCATCTCCTATTCCCTGCTGTCCTCCCTCCCGCAATGAGTTTGTATACTGCCACAAGATCCCTCCTCAGCCTTCTCTTGCTGAGCCTGACAAGGTCCAGGTCCCTTAGCTTTTCCTCATAAGGCCTTCCCTGCAGGCCTCTAACCATACGAGTGGCCTTCCTCTGGGCCCTCCCAAGGTTGTCCACATCCCTCTTGAAGTGTGGCGCCCAGAACTGGATGCAGTGGTCCAGCTGCAGCCTGACCCGTGCTGCACAGAGGGGAAGCATCACCTCCCTGGACCAGTTCATGATGCACCTACAAAGTGCAGTTAGCTGTGCTAATTATTTCGTCACGTTGAGGACTCATTCATCTTGGAGTTGACAACTACTCTGAGCTCTCTTTCTGTTGCTGTGCTGCTGAGAAGATCAACACCCAGCCTATAGGTGTGCTGATGATTCCTTCTCCCTAGGGGCAGCATCTTGCACTTGCCCTTGTTGAACTGCATCCTGTTGTTCTCTGCTCAATTCTCTAGCCTGTCCAGCTCTGCCTGGATTCGGTTTCTTCCCATTAGTGTGTTTACTTTGCCCCATAGTTTTGTGTCATCAGCGAATTTGGACAGTGTGCTTTCCACACCCTCATCCAGGTCACTGATGAAGATATTGAACAGCACTGGCCCAAGGACCAAGCGTTGGGGGACCCCACTGCCAACATCTTTCCAGATCAATACCGACCCATCCACCACCACTCTCTGGGTTCAACCCTTAAGCTAATTTGCCACCCACATGACTGTGTAATCATTTATGGCATAGCCATTCAGTTTGTTTATGAGAATAAACATGGACCGACCATTGTACTGCTGAAACAACCCTGTAAGCCCGAGGAGCTGCTTAACTGCATGCCTTGCTCCTTTGTTACCTTTAAAGTCACAGGCTAAATGTTGTCTGTGCAGGTCATCATGGTGTCTTCACAGTATTCAACTTCATAGCAGGTTACGGCTGCAAATATTTTTCTGGCTCTTATCTGTAATGTTCCAGTCAGGAGATGGTGTTTCTGTGGAAGAAAGATCTATCAATCAGATTTAAATATCATCCTAGCAGAAAGCAGTCAAAACAAAGCCTACTGGAAGCTGCCTTCCAGGAACCACAGTAGGTAAAAATGGTGACACAAAATCCCCTCCTTTGGTACCTTTGTGCTAGACTTGCAGCTTTGTAGAATATATTGGCTTCCACTCAGCTCAGCAGTGCAGCCATGTATCCTGACAGCTGACTAATGTTCTGCTCACATCTTCCCTTGTAAAATGAAAAAAGTAGATAATTTAATACAGATGTGGCAAGTACAAGATACATTTTCACCCAGCACAGAGTACCATGGAAAGCACCGGGTGGAAAACCTCCTCTAAAAGTAATAAGATTCTTAAATTCCCCCGTACCCTCCAAAATATTTAAAAAAAACCAATAAAATGAAACGTTAGCCAGAAAACTGCGTTTATCCTTTGATCATTTTCCTGGAACAAACTCCCTTTTTATGTCCATTGTTCTATAAATAATCCAGAGTCTTTCATTTCTGAATAATAAGGATTTATTTCAAGGAGTCCTAGGTAGGATCTTTGCCTTGGTTTCAAAGCAAAAAAAAAAAAAATTGTGTCCTCTCTGGTCAATTTACCATCTCTATTTCGCTTCTCCGTAAACTTGCAGTATTCCCTGAATCATAGTAGGTAAGTGCTACTTCTTGCAGCCATCAGGAAGGGATCACTCATCAGAGGCCAGAGTTTATTTCCTTCAAAGCCACAGTATGCCAAATAGCTTGTGGCTCAACCTTTCATCCAAATTACAGTTCTCAGCAGGGCCAAGTATGCAACCCAAGTGGCAACTCCCCCTCTCCCCTTTTAAAGTGGTTGAAAGTAAACTGATGGGACCATTTTTGTCTACCACTTGTGCATGCCAGGTTCTTCTTGATGTCTAGAGATTCAGTGCATGTCTGTCTAGTGGCAGAATTTGGGCCTATAGGTCGGGAGTTTTAAAAGCACACTTTGCTACTCTTCAAGTTAATGAGAGCTTCACCGTTGGCCTCTGTAGGCATAGAGCTAGGCCAAGGTGGGTCATTTCTGAAAATCACTTCTATTGTTCCCAGTCATTGTCGTGACTCAGTCCAGCCTCTAAGTTTGAGCTTGCAGTTTTTCACACTCAGTCACCTGTGGCTGTCTTCCATTTTGCTCATATATGCGTGCTTTGCCTGCACTCAATCTGTCTGATAGACTCAGAAGTTCAGGCTCCCATGAGAAAAGATGGAAATTCCAAGGGGGGTTTTGTTGAAAATATCGTTCTTAATGTTTGTACTAATTTCCTTCTTAGAAATGAACCTCAAACCCTGTCATTTAAGGGACAAATAAGACTTTTTATAGGAAGAGGTGAATGTTAATGTATTTTTTGATGAAGGCATAAGAATGTTTTAACAGTTTTACTAAAAAATTCATAACTATTGACTCGTTGCCCAAACTGCAGCCTTACACTATTGACTCTGAGCTCAGTCCTGCATGGATATAACTCCCTTTCACTTTGATGGGAGATTTGCCTGAGGCAGGACTGCAGACCTGATGCCTAACACATTCATTAAATATACAGTCAGTTGGACAAGAACTAGCTGGTTGAGTCATAAGGACAGATCTTTCTAGCTTACCTAAGTAATATTTCTACTGTATTATTAAACCACTAAAAACTGACATCAAAGTAATGATAAGGGTCTAATGAAATGCACAAAACCACGGAAGGTTGGGCCAACTTTCCAGCCTTTGATCACCCCACAAGGCATAACTATTGTGTATAACATGTGGGGCTAGATGCTGCCTGTCTCGAGCCATGGTGTGGGGGAGCTAAGGCGGGTGGAACTGTGTTGGACGACTTTATAGGGAGGATGAGTCTCACAGCAGAGGCCTGCAGAAGCTCTTCTGCAATGAGAATGGTGGGAGGGAGCTCCTTGATTAGGAGATGGGTTCAGCGGTGGGAAGCAGAAAACCCAGGGGATCAGCTGCTAGGCATGACCTGCATGCCTCTCACTGGTGGATTTCCAAGCAGGTTCTTCATGCTGTTGCAAACAGGACTCCATTCCCCCTCCTCTTCTCTGTTCCTTGAACTGTGGAAGGGTCAAGTACAGGCAAGAGGATGATCTCCAATGACAGAAGAACCCCTGGAAGTCAGGAGAGGACAGCACCCATGGATCTGTGAGGACACGACCTTCCCCTTGATAGAAATCTTGCAAGGAAGCAACAGGCGGGTTTACCCCCATCCTTTGGGCTCTTTCAGGTCATGCTGGTCACTTCCATATATGTTGCATTGTTGTTGGGTTTTTTAGATGCATTTTATTGCTGGTAGGGAAAAAATAACCTAAATTCTCTTTTAATATCTTTTGTGGTGCTTCACTTCCTTGGATGAAACAGTGATACCAGTGTTACAAATGAGAACACCCATCCTGATTTCAAACCCCATCTGTTACTGGCCACAAAAGATATTCATGGTCAATTTGTGAACCATTATAGCTCCAGCACTAATGGAGAACACTGATCATGAGTGGCAGTTGATCTCAATGCTTTTTCCCCAGTTTTGGCTCAGGAGGTAGGTTACCCTCTGTCAGCCCCAGCCCCTACCTAGGTTAGAGCAGCCTGGGGCCACAACAGTTCCCAGTGCTTGCATTGTGTGATGTGGACATTTGTCTACTGAGAACATTGCTGAAGCCACAGTCCCATTCTGTAAAGGCCATCAGACAGTGGTGACAGTACTGATTGTTTAAACTTGACAATTTGAAGTAGGATGGAAGATGTATCAAGAGCACTGCTGAAGCATCAGCAATTCTGCCAGTGTATAAGAGGCACTGTGTGCCCTCTCTTCCTTGCTTGTTGGTCAGTGCAGAAAAAGTGCTGGAGCTATTGACCTGCCTTCCCTCTGGTTTTGCTCTGCCCTGTCACTGAATTGAGTGTCACTATGAGTAGTGGCAAAGACAGGTAGTTAGTCCATGTGTAAAAGTCCTGAATAAGTCACCCTTCTGCCCTTGCACATCTGTCAGTGCCAAACTCTGAGGTGGCCAGAGGAGATGTTAAGAGACTTGAACAAGGCCGCAAAGGAAAATCAATGGTAGAGACTAGGCTTAAACCTCAGGCTGCCTGGATTCCAAAGACCCATATTTGGACCAGTAGGCCTTGCTGCCTCTTATGTAGTGAAATGGTATTGTGGGTAGTGGGTGACCCAGGAGCAGCCCTGAGCAGCTCAAAGTGGACTTCTGTGTTCTCTTACCTGGCACTTCGCTTGGACTCTCCTGAGACAGCCTGAACATGGCCGAGGGGGTCCCACAGCCAAGTCTGTTCCAAATGCCTCTTCAACTCAGAACACCCTAAGAACCTTGTCTGCCTATGTCCTTAGACCAACACGGCTATAACCTACACCCCTCTTCAACTCAGAATGCTTATGAACTCATCCAGTTTTTCCAGTGGCTTGCTTCTTGCTAAACAATGGCTTTGGTGCCTTTATGGACAAATGTCTGGTGAGTGCATATCAGGACCAGTGAAGAATCAGAACATCTTTTTAGAAAGTATGTTTTTAGTAGTGAACACCGAGTGACCATCCCAATGTTGCCATGGCTGCACAGACAGCCATTATGTTTTCTGCAACCACCAGCCGTGGTATCTTTTCAGCTAAAGTGACCTTCCTTCTGGATTAAGGGAATAACCAGGAAAGAACAAGGTGTGTGCCTTTCCTCTGAAACAATCTTTGGTAAACTGAGCAAAAAATGGTTGCCTGCCCTTGGAGATGGCTGCTTTTAAAGACTGAAAAGTCCTGTTCATACTGAGCTGTAAGTTGTATGAGACCATAGGACAAGAGGGGACTCCATGCTAATCATGGCCCGAAGACTGCATGTAGCTTCCTGCCTCTTCTTCTGTTTAAAACACTTGGCCCAGTAAGAGGCAGAGAAAATTCACTCCGGTGCTTCCTACCTACTGTCAAGTGTCTGTTTCCACAGCAGAATTAGTGAGTTTCCTTCTTCGCAGGTCTCTGCTAATGAGGAGGAAAACAGGGATGTATTCTAGCCTGTAGGACCAGATCCTCAACTCATGTAAAGCATTCTTGTGCTTTTGAAGGAGACAGAGATGGGCTAGCGTACAACAGCTGAAAATCTGGCTCTGTATCTGCAAAGAACTTGCAGCTATAAGGAAATCTAAGCCAGCATACCTGATTCAGTCCTCATGAGACAGCAAGTCTGAAAGCCCTATCCAGCAGCTTGTGTGGGAACCTGTCCAAGGAGCACCGGGGATGTCTGTTCCATAAAAGAGCCTTCTCCAACTTGCTCAGTAATGTAAGAGGGCTGCTGCAGTGGCAGCTACCACTGGGAGTGTAAGAGTGGGAGCAATAGCAACACGTTCCAGGAAGGTGTGCTGATTATTCAAGGTTGCCATCTTTTGAAATAGGAATGGTTTAGTGCTATGACACAACCTTAAATACTGAACAGCTGTAACTCTGAACATCTGAAAGCTAATGGAATAAAATATAGGCATATTTTCTGGTCCCAAAGGAAACAGTTTTCTGTATGCACGCTAAAACTGGTTTTATTTTCTTGGATATGGCAAAGAGGTTATATTTAATTTAATACAGAGAACCTGCAGGCCAGGTGTGGCCTTTTATGCTTATTTTTGTATGCATTCTTTCATTTCCTATGCTGTTAGCATTCTGAAAACCACAGATGGTGGTACTCTAGCAATAGTACAGCATCACTGAAGTTAAATCAATGTTTCGTTTATAAATCTTGATTGTTGCGATTTCATGTATCTGCCATTTCAAATCAATCAGGCTGCCAGAAATGATTTAAATTCATTAAGCCATGTCTGATTTATGGAGAATAGACTTGACCATGGTTAGAGGTAAAAGCTATCACTTGCTCTGGTTTCCTACAGGGCTAACTGATTGGGATAAAATAAGAACTGACCTAACCCTTTATTCCACAAATTGAACTAAAATGTTTCATGAGGTTTGCAAAGCATTTGGCTACCTCCTCTGTTTGTGTACCGCATGCACATGCCTCTGCTTTTTGTGGTTTGGATTTTCCTTTTGCACATGCAAGTGCCAATTGGAAGCCATTCTATCCAAGTTGATGGAGCTAGACTGGTGTTACACGAGTGACATAAAGTGGGAATCTCCTTGTCTGTAGCCAGGATACTGAGACAGAGGCTGTTTGTGTGATAATTGGGATCTAAATGGATTTTGGAAGTAGCAGAAGCCTTGTACAGAAATCTGTTCTCAGTGACTTTGGTTCTGTTTCAGAGTTCAGAAAAGTTTTCAAATGGGTTTCAACTGCACCAAACCATGAAAAAATCCTTTTATTTATTTATTTTTTCTATTCAAAGGCAGTGCTGGGGGAAAGTGCTTCCCCTGAGTATCAGAGGACATGAAGGGCACCTGTACACATGCAGCAAGGCTTCTCTGATGTGCTGTAATTACAGTGTGTTGGAGCAGACTTTATTAATTGAATCTGCTGGAGCATGGTAATTACCATACACCAGCAGACTCCAGCATCTCATGTATTAGCATCCCTTCGCTGAAAAATGGTGGTGAGGGCACATTAACTAAAGCTTGTTCAATAAGCTTTATTAAAGCACCCCCACATATTTTTCAGTGCGGAGATGCTGATACATGAAATGCTCTGGGTGCTTTAATTAGAGGCTCTCAGAGCTGCTCAAATTAAAGCACCTCCCCACACACTCCCAGAGCATGTGTATAAGCACCCAAAGAGCTCTGCAAGTTTCTCTGACACTCCTCTTCTCTCTGGACTTCAGCCTGAACCTCACAGCTAGGGACAGAAATTACGCTTGAACTGGTATAGGTGATCAGAAACTGGTTCAAATCTGTAACACAACAGAAGTTTAGTGCACATAAACTGCTTTCAAAATGGCCAGAACTGTTTTACAGTAAACCCGGATGCATGTAGCATCAGACTTAACTAATTTAGGTTAAATCAGTTTTTTCAACTTCCTTCCCAGAACCCCTTCGGATTCAACCTGTCTACTGCAGCTGAGCAGAGAAGTATGCTCTGGCACCCCTCCGCTTCTGGCGTGGGCCACTGCAGGCATGTGGCTGAATTTCTGGAATCAGAAGTGAATGTCTGATCACTTGCTTATTGGTTCAATCTACACAGTTTAAACTAACCTGCGAAGATTGAATTGGTTCAGCCTTGGGCTTTTTGGCTGTCTGTACTTAGCCCACAGGAACACTGACAGCTTAATCTCCAGAGCCGCTCCTTTACTGATCACCAGTGAGACTCCTAATTGTGGTTGTGGCTTCTTTATGGCACTGTCACTCCAGCCATGTGGACTAGGAGAACTAAAGGGAAACAACATTCAAGAACAGCCAGCATTAAAACTAGCAATTTAAGGGCAAAAGCTTCTATATTCCTGTACAAATGTCCTAAGCAAATCATTTCCAGTAGTCAGTCTTTGGAATTCCTCTGTAGGTTTCAGAGGCTTTATTGCCACCCCATCAACTAAAATCAACATATTTTTACCAGTGCACCAGCAGTATTTGAGTTTTGATCTTAACATGGCTATATTTGTTTAAATAAGAAGACTCGCGTACAAAATAGCATATTGGCAGTAGTAGAAGTAATAGAAATAGTACTAATTGTACCTAGACTGAGGGCTTATTGTATTAGGCACTGCATGATAAATATATAGAGAGTAGGAGGGAGATATTATTGTTTCCCCTCTAGAAACAATGGTGGATGCCAGGATGCCAGGGAGAGTAGTGATCTAAGGATAGATCACTTTAGATATACTGGTTCAATGTGCATTCACTCCTGCCACTTTCAGAGCCAGGTCTGTTTGATATGCCACAGGGTCATGGTCCTCGGCCCACCATGAAAACTATAAGCCTCCCTTAAGAAGGGAGGCCACTGAGGACACATCAAGTGAATGCTTGGCACAACAAAATGAAAACAGGAATGGGAGTGAGGTCACAGGTTAATAACAAGGGATTCAGAAAGGGACATTAAGCACTGTCAGAACTAGGATGCTGAACCAGATGGACCATTGGTCGGACCCAGTATGGCACTTCTTATGGTCCAGTTTTATATATTTGATAACTGAGGATCAGAGAGATGAGAGGACTTGACCAAAGTCACACAGCAAATCTTGAACAGAGGTGAGAACTAAACCTAGATTTCCTGAACTTAGACATAGCAATCTCTTGTCAACACATTTAAGAGAGTGTATTGAAGAGTACTGTGTATTCAGTTCCAAACTTCTGCAAAGTTGTCTCTATCATAACACTTACTAGCATTAAAGGTAGGTAAGGGTAACTAAGGTCACATCTTCTCAGTATCCTGGTTTAAGCTGTCTGTCTTTACCCATTTTGTTGCCCCATAATATTCAGCTTGTCAACCAACCTTTAATTCTCTTTGGATCTTTGGTGTTTATTACTGGTTGTCTCAAAGATTTTTTAGGGATTACTTATGCCTGAACAACATTCAGACATATTCCCAGTACTCTCAGTATAATGCTGCATGAAGAGCAAAATGTCAGAATTTCAGCAGGTGTCCATCAAGTCCCAGCTTTCTGGGCTCTGCTCAGTTTTCAGTAAGCTCTGAAAATACTTTTTCTATACTATCTTAAGCTTAAAGCCTAGCATTGTTATTAGCATTGTGTCAAATAACTTCCCACTTTGTCATGTCTGTTTGATTCTGCTTCAGATCATCTTTAATCTGACTTTGAAGCATTTAGAAAGGTGTGGCTCATAGCTTTATGTATGTAACTGTATAACTCATAGTGCTGGATGGATGGACAGATGGATAGATAATGTGTGTATGTGCCAGACACTGGGCACATCACCACGTTCATTAATGCATGGTAATTGCAGCACATTAAGTTTAATACCTGTATACTAACTTAATGCACCATAATTGGTGCTAGTGCACAGTAGTGCTGACACATCCTTTTTCTGACTCCAGTAGATAGTAGACTAATTCTACTGTGCCTTAAGCATCTCATGTAGATGCGCCCGCTACCTTTTTTTTTACATATAAACATAAAAAATCCCTAGGTTACATAAAAGAGTCCAGAAAACTTAATCATGGACTGTTGCAAAGGAATTTTGTTCCAATTGTTTATCTACATTGGAGACTAAATTGCTTCATTTCTCTTATTTCTCCTATTCTGATCTCACATATTTCCATAGGTGTTCATTTTTGCTGTTCCAGAGGTAAAACCCATTTATCGTCTGTAGTCATGAGAATCACAAATAGGTTTCTGTCAAGCCCCTGGCACGTCTTTATTCCACTGTTAATCACACCAGAAATAACAACCGGCAACATGTTCAAAGAATTTATGATGCTGGAATCCTGGGGCAGCACCCTCTGTGGTGGTTCCCAGAGCCGCTCAGCCGGCAGATTCGTGGGGGCCTGCAACTTGAACCCCAGGGCTGTTTCAATCAGCTGATCATTGGCAGGTAGGGACCACCCCAAGGCTGGAACCCTGGGGTAATGCCTACCAGCTGATTGCAGATTGGGACTGTCCCAGGACACAAGGCCACGAGGTAGCCCTCATCTGCCAATGATCAGGTGATAGTTGGCTGGGTTTGGGGACCACTGGGGAGGCTCAAATGGCCCCAGGGATTCCTGAAGCCAGCTAGCAATTAGCTGAATGTCAAGCACCCAATCTGACAAGGAAGAGGGAGCCCAGGATCATGATCCTGGGCTCCCCCTGCACCAGCAATATGGTGTGACTGGGATTTGATGCTGGATTCCATAGTTGCACCTCCTGCCATGCATGCGTGACATGGCAGAAAGTGTGATTGTACTGATCGTGTATCAGATCCGATCATGCCTTTAATTGCATTGTTCAGTTCCAGCAACTTAACTGGTTTTCTCTACCATCCTCCATTTCTGTTTGGACTTCCTCCTGTGCTAACTGTCTAAAATTGAAGACAAACTTTGAACAGGAGTCCAAGATCCCTTCTGTTTTAGAGTAATTATTAATTTCACTCCTCTCCTTTTGAGGAGTGACTCACTGAAAGACTCCCATTAACTCCATGAAAGCTGTATTAGATTTTGTTAATAGACCTGCTTTCTCCTTGATACATCTACAGAAGTTTTATTTTGCAGACCCCTTTTCCCAGCACATATTCAGTATTTTTTTATGTAGGAAGATATTAATAAAAAATGGTTTAAACAATGTGATCCATGTTTTCCTTGTGTGTTTCATTGTATGAAGCGATGGAAACTTTTTATTATAGCATTGACAGTTTAGACCCTGAAACAGAGTATTGCAGCAGCACATTCTTGTCACAGAACCCAATCTAGCATTAATTCAGAGGTTTCATTTTTCCCCCAAATAGGTTTTTTCTGGATAATGACTGCAAGGTAGCAGTTGTTCCTTAAAGATTTCAGTCCCCCCATTTTCAATTCGGACAAGAATGTCACTTGATGTAAATCATCATAACTCTTTTGGCGTCAGGGAAGCTATGTTGATTTTATAGCTGATGATCTGACTTAGCAATTGTAATCGTATACAGTTTTCCTAATCATGAAGGAGCTTACCTTTCTTTAATAACAACCAAAGATTTATATCATCAAAGCCTTAAGATTATGCATTATCTTTGGAAGAACATTTATATACTGCTTACTTCCATTCATAAGGAAAAATGTAACTGATCCTATTTACCCAGCCCATTTTAATTAGGTAAATACTTAGATCTCTATTCATTATGACCAAATCTTTAAGTTTATGAGGGTGATATGATCTTAAGAGACAGGATCTTGCTCAATATAACTTTTATTTTCTTGGAAGCTCACGTGATTCAAAACTGAGCTGTGTCTGTCACTGTGTGTCATTTATGTGGAAAACTCCCCCATTACTGTAATATGAATAGCTTGTCCATAGTGCTAATCCATGATGCTAGAATTTCATATACGTTATGTCTCTTCCTGCCCACTTAAAATTGCTTTCAGAAATCTGTGTTTTCCAGTGAGCCACTTAATAGCGTGTTTTCCTTTGACCTGTTCCACTTCTGTGGGTTGACATTCTTCACCTTACTGCGCGAGCTGTCCATTGCCATAAGTAGGAAGGTTCTACTGAGCGTAAGTTAAGAGAGCAAAATCTGGCTCATAATCATAATTTCCTACCTGAATACTTTGCTAAAATCAATGTCAGTGAAGTGCAAATTTCAAAGATAGTGGTACTTGTTTCTGCTACAAAGGGCTACATGAGACTCACAGACTGCAGCTCACTGGGTTTGTACCATACCAACTCTGCAGTAGTTATGGGGATCACATTTGATTTATCACAGTCCTTTGAGCACATGTAGCATTTCTCTTCTTTGTTCTTGGCCTCATGCCCTTGGTCAACATTTTTTTAAAAAGTGATACCTGTATGATTTAAGATGCTACATGGCTCATTAACTGCGGTGTAGCTGACGATCAGTCTTGGGCTTTTGCTACTATCGCTTTTTTAGCTAGCTGTGGTTTGGCACACCTCCTACGCCAAACATGGGAAGGGATAATAGAATGGCAGCACATTTTTGCTCCTATTTTTGGCAACTACTTGCCTGAAGATGCCTGCCCTGCGGATTTGGAGGAGCATTAGTAGAGGAGACTGAGAAGATGGCAGGTGTGAGAAGCTACCCGTCCAGCTGCCCCTAAACATGTTAGGATGAAGAAGGAAGGGTATGGGTTGTAGGGAGATGCCAAAGTGAAGGTGAGGCTAGTTAGCTAAGACCTTCTGTTGGGCCACTGGCAATGTTGGAGCTTGTACAGCTATGAACAGAACTAGAAGCTGAATAAAGCAAACCTGCTGACTTAGGTTTTGCAAAACCCACGTAAACCAAAACCATTGAGTTGCACACAACTTTAATAAGGACCCACTGAAGACAGGAGATGAGGTCACTTTGAAAAGCAAATATATTTCAATGGACTTGTGCCTGCTAGGACAGGGGAGCCAACTACCCAAATTGAGTTTCCCATTTGCAGCTGGCTTGACTTGGAAAATTTAATTTCCCATTTGTGGGCTTTCTTAACTCCAGGCAAGTCACTGTAGTAAAGAGACTCGTTTTCACAAAGAACAAATGCCCTCAGAGCCAAGGGGAAAATGGCTTTTGTGGCAGGCCATGTGAGGTTGTGCTTAACTACCAGGTCAGGCAAAAAAACCCTATGATCTGTGACTTTTTCTGTGAACTTTTGTAAGACAGAAAGTCTTGTGTATTTCCTACTGAATGGATCTTTAAGTGAAGTAACATTACCTGCAGTAAAGTGTCTGGCTATAAATAGTATGTGTCAATCAATTTTGATCCATAGTGACAGCCTTAATCTCATGACAACGACGTCTCTTTCTTTGATTCCTTTACTCAAGTGTTTGTGCAGAAGTGACTCTAAACAGACACATAAACACGTTAAGGTATTAAGCAGGAATGATAGTAACACAGACAACCTAGTAAATGGTAGAACCACCCCGGATACACACCCAAGTACAGCAGATACTGAGAATTGCCATACACTTGTTTCAACTGCACTTTTGTTACCTAAGTTGTTACAGTGATGCTTGACTTCTTGGGTTCTTGCATATTAAACGAATGAGGGCAAATCCACTCTGTTGGTGAACAGTTGCATCCGTTTGCCTTTTTTATAACATGATAAACATGAACAGCCTATTGTCATCCTGGGCCAAACTGTGTGAACATATAGTAAAAAGACACTCCATGGGCTTCAGTTCAGTGAGATAATTAAGCCCATAACCCACATTTCAGTACATAGGATCACAGAAAATTAGGGCTGGAAGGGACCTCAGCAGGTCACATCTAGTTCAACCCCATGCAGGACCAGCCCCAACTAGATCATCCCAGCCAAGGCTTTGTCTAGCCACGTCTTAAAAACCTCCAGGGATGGAAACTCCACCACCGCTCTGGGTAACCTGTTCCCATGTTTTACTACCCTCCTAGTGAGAACATTTTTTCTGATATCTAATCTAAACTTCCCTTACTGCAACTTGAGCCCAGTGCTCCTTGTTCTGTCATCTGTTACTGCTGAGAACAGCCCAGCTCCATCCTCTTTGGAGCCTCCCTTCAGGGAGTTGTAGGCTGCTATTAAATCCCCCTTCAGTCTTCACTTCTGCAGACTAAATAAGCCCAGTTCGCTCAGCCTCTCCTCACAAGTCATGTGCCCCAGCTGCCAAACCATTTTTGTTACCTTCCACTGGACTCTGCAATTTGTCCACATTCTTCCTGTAGTGTGTATGCATGAGTGGGTGAGTATATATGGGTATTCCCTTCCCATTTAATTGCTGAAGCACCTTGCTGGTTACTTACTTGTTCAGCAGCCATGTTAAACAGCCTGTTTGATAAGGGTACCTGAGTTCACCAGGTATGTGCATCCTGCTGGAAATGTAGGAGAGGGGGTGGGAAGGGAAGGAAAATGGGCATCTCTGCCATCCAAGTGCTGCTGGGCTCAGGGAAGCCTTCTTTGCCCCTGGATTTCCTGCTTCGATGTGCGTGTCCTTTTGGGCCGCATGGAAACAAACGTGATACTGTAAATGTAGAGGGGAGGTATTAGAACTAGTAATTTATGAAGCTCTAGGAGGCCTTGTCAGCTGATTTCCTCCCCCTCACCCCCTACCCTTTACTTCAGTGACAATAAAGCCTGCTGATACATTTGGCCCTTCTAACACAGTCTGGAAAAGAGGCTTTCTGTAGTGTGAATGGAGCAGCCGCTGCCTATCAGGGAGGGAAATCGATGACTCAGCACTCATCAGAAGCATCCTGCTGGTCACCACTGCCAAGTGCCGAGTCATCGATTTTCTTCCCTGCCAGGCATAAACTGCTCTATTTTCTTTCCAGCAAGCTTGTAAATGCTTCTGAGGTACAGCACACAGCTGACAGCTCCCATCAGTTGAGCTCAGGAGAAGCACCCTGAAAAAATCTGTTGGGGGACAGGGCAATAAATTGGGAATTCTCTCAATTCTGATTTTTCAGGGCACTCGAAACTCATCCTTTCCTGTTTCCCATCTCTGCAATTACAAATTAAACTATGTAACAGCTTAAATGAGGACATTCCTTCTTGATTTACAGCTTTCATTTTCTGTAAACTTCTTTAATAGGGGGTGTGTGTGTGTGTGTGTGTATGTGTGTGTGTGTGTGTGTGATTTCCTTCTAAAGTGGCAGACGGAACACCACTATATATGCCACACAGATTCACTGCCATTGAAACTAATCCAGCAGCATGCAGTTGTCATCAGGAAAGATGTCTAGGAAAACTACCATAGTCATGCAGTCTCAGCACAGCACAGCATGCTAGTGCCAACCAGTTCTTGAAAATTCAGACAAAGAGCTTGCCATACATCATGTACATTAGAAGGACAACTCTTTCATTTCAGTTTAAAAAAATCTTCCTTGCAAGTGTGAGCTGCTGTTTCTGCTTCACAAATATCTTCATTGTTCAAAAAGATCCTGGAATTAAAAAATCAGTCTCAGAAAGGGGTCTTTTCCTGCCAGTGTTAGAATTTTGTGAGTCATATTTTCCCAAACCCTTCACAAAATTCAGTCAGAATTTGACTCACAGCTTGAACTTCAAGAATATTTTGAAGGTGACTAAATGCTTTTGTACCATTTACAATTTGGAAAGCTGATTCAGTCTGGGGGACTGATATATTTGCAGTTGCAGCTAAAAGGAACAACTAAAATTAAGAAAGATGCATAATAAACCTTGAAAGCTTTCAGTTCTATTTCATTTTCAAAATGCAAATGAAGCAAGTTATTAAACCTACAAACCAGCCCCCACTCACTGATTGTATCTAAAAAATAGCAAACTTCAAATTAGTACCTCACTATATTACAATTACAGCGGCTTCCAAATAGACCCAGAACATTGTCATTCTTTTCAGAAACAAGAAAATATGCAAATATATTGTTATTTATAATAGCTCCAGCTTGCTATGTTTGTAAAATAATTATATTTGCCAGTTAATTGACCTTATACATGTAGTAGGGACCAAAAATGAAATGTTGCATGAAAATTCAGAGTAACATTGGATTAGAGTTGAAAAATATATTAGATATTAATTTAAATGTTAATTTTTAAAAATGGTAAGCAATTAAGTGGTACTCTAACAAACATTTCTCGTTTACTTTGGCAACCATACGGTGTTAGCACAACGTACTGAGTGTCAAGGCGAAACACATGATTGCGGTGTTTACACTGTAATAAGTGTGCTTTAGGTTTAATTTCCAATTCTCATCACAAATGATCTTACAGAAATGCATAATACTGTCCTATTTGTTGGTCTCATTAAAATCTTTATCATGTGAATGCCAGCAAACATGGTAACACCTAATAAATTATGTAAAGTATTGCAGCATGTTGTACTTGTATGACCATTTCAATATACTGTAATTGTTTTCCAGCACTTCCCCCACAGGTTAGTCTGGCTTCCAACAGAGGGAGAAGTGAATAACAAGCCAATCAACATGCAAAATATTGAATGGAGTATAAGGCCATCAGCATGTGGATAGAGTCAGGCTAGTCACCCTGTTCTCTTGGGTTTCTCGCACTATACACCTCTGCTCCCTGTTCTGAATCATACCTGTGTAGTTAACTGGTCCAAACAAGTTGTTAGTAATTTCAGCATTGTCAGGCTGCAGAAATGCAGGCTGGAGTCTGTTCTGTGTATCATCAATGCACATTACCAGTGCTCCTGCCGGAGTTTCACTGTTGACTTTGCTGGATGCCAGTATCGGCCTCCATTTTTTTATTCTAATATCTTTTATTGTGGGTGATGGACAAATCAGCACAAATGCCACTTGTTTATACCAAGATGAGCTTGTGATGCTTGGCATTTGTGAAACCCTGGTTTGATATGCAAATAAATGTGATGGGAGTATCTTTGACGGAGGTTGATTATGGGTTACATCATGTTTTCCTGTCCCATTGAAGTCAATGACTATATTCCCTTTGATAGATGAGCTTGTTGGAGGCCCTTTTCTGACCATAAAACACACTTTAAAGTTCTCTATGGCAGACAAAACCGGAAAACATGTTTGATATCCCTGACTTTGTTGCTCGCAGGGCCCATTCTTAGTCACCCTGTTCACTGAATCCTTAGCCTTTCCACTGACCTTGTTAATCAGGATACCAGTTAAGGGCAGTTCATGATGATTTTCCTAATGAAAAGAGCTTCCCAATAGAAACCGAATTGAGGCTGCCAACTCTCTTCACATAGGTCACTCTGTACAAATGTTAGACAGTAGCAGATTTCAGTCCCTGGATTTACCTAGCATTTAGAAGTGAAAGTCTCTGTACTATACCACCAATGCCCTAAGGCATCCAGCACCCAGCACTTTTTTATGTGTCATTTTCTGTGCTCCTGTTCACTATTGTAAGAGTGAATGGTTAACTGCCCTTAAATTGGCTCAGTTCTCAACTGTTGAGAAGCATTAACTTTTGCATGTGTGGCTCAATGCCTCACTGTGAAGCATATAAGCTATGTTCGCTGTACCTTTTCCAAAATGGAATATTTTACAGTGTGGTTCCAGTGCAAGCACACCCTTATAAAAGGAGCTAATCTTTGCTAATGATTGTGTAAGATTAAGAAAAGAAAACAGGAACTTCTCTTTTCTGAATTTATGGCATTACAGTCCTTCCCATGGCAACACAGATAGTTAGATAGCAAAGTACAAGCAGAAGAAAAAGGCAAACAAAGAAAAGGAAAGTGCCTGTTTTTGTGAGAATTTAAGAATTAATAGGTATAAGAGAAGCCTTGTAAATAGAACTGTCTACTTGTGAGGAATATCTTTCAATATGTGCTCATTTTTTTCTATTAGATGAGCTTGTCTAAAATATATACAGAAAACCCTTTAATATCCCATTATACTGTATACTAAAGCATTCAGATCTAATACTATTACTGATAAAGAAACCAAAAGCATATTTACAGAGACTGAATGTCTATAAAGAGCAGATCAAGCAAGTCCTTTGAGAAAATAAAGACCCATATCAGATTATGTTGTGAAAAGACTGAAAATAGTGTGCTCAGTTCAATTATAGCACCAATTGGTTTTTTTAAAAAAAGGAAGTCCTTCTGGTTTTATGTCATAAAATCATGTTCTTAAGCTAATAAACATTAAATAAATTAAAAAATAATATAAGATTCATTTGGAGAAAAGCTACAGATGAAAGACTCCAGCTAACAATTAGAGAAAATATAATAGCAAAACTGGTAAATGCCAATACATATGAAGGGGTAAGGATTTTACCCTTTGTCCTCTCAATGGTTGCTCATACAAGCTAAGCTGCGCAAATCTTTCATCCATGCACCTATGAGAGTGTGCAGTAGAACACACTTAACTACGATTCCTTTAGGTATTTGGTACAAATTCTTAAATCTTGTCTATAAACTGTGCTTTTGAATTGCACTGTTTTCAGGAACCAAATAAAAGTTCTGGATTAATAGTGCCACTAGAGATATACATGGAGGAATTTCTGCTCTCTCTATCATTTGAAGTAGCTGAACAGAATTTTTGTCCTGTCTGTGGGTTGTGGGAGATCTGAGTTTTCCTATTTAAAATATGGAGGTGGATCAAAACTCCATTGAAGTCAGTACCATCCTTGCCACTGATTATAATGGACTTTACCTCAGGCCCAGGAGGTTTGTCATGCCTGGTCATGACGCTCCTAGTCATGAGCACAAGGATTATTTCTTAAGCCTGCTGGTGAATGGATATAATGAGCCAAAGGTAAGGTAACCTAAGTTGGGCTCTTGTAGAATAATTTATTGCAATGTGGGAGTGTATGGGAGTGTGAGCTACTGTAATTTCCATAGTGAGGAATGCCAAGGGCAAGCTGAAGGTGAATGGCTTATTGTATGACTTATAAGCCCACCTGTTCTCTAGGTAGTTGCTTTTCTTACTCTCCCTTTCTTCTGACATCCCTGCAGGGTGAACTGCACAAATGCAGACTGCCTCAGCTTCATTTGCACACATTTAGTGGCCAAATTCAGGCAGTGTTTTAGGTGTATATGTTGCAAGCTGATAACAGGGTCAAAGTCTCAAGGGAACTGAATGGGAGCCTAGAGGTACAGACAAACATACATATTAGCTGCTTTGAAAAGGAAGAGGGTGGAGCTGCTCAAAAGCAACTGTTACAACCTGTTACATTTACATGATTCTGTAACAATCCCAGGGACTAAATCCCCCCAACTTTCACCCCAAATGAAGCAGGGATACAGCTGGAGCAATTTTGTCATCCTTATACCGGCTACAGAATCGTACAGATGTAAATGTTGCAGTATAACAGCTTGTCGCAGTATCTGATATTAAAGCAGCTGTTACTTCTGTCTGTCCCCTAAGTTGACCAACTGCATGTGTCTATGGCGTGAACCAGTGGAATTTCAAGTTACTTTGCCTTAGACTGCCTCTGACTTTGCTTGCTTGGCTCACATCTGAATTTGAGAGCTACCTGTTCGTTCTTTTCAACAGGATGTTAACTCTGACACTTGAGCAAATGTTACTGTCCAAGGTTGCACCTGGATCCAGACTGAAATTTCACAACTTAACCAAATAATTATGTAGACTAAACCCATCCTCCATATAGTACACTGCTTCATGTTAGGGCTTTGAAACCCTCATTCAGATACCACAGTGGGATTGTGCCTTAATATAGGTGTTAACTATTTCTGCCCATCTTTTATTTCTTGCCAGTAGCGCTGTTGCTATGTATGTCAGCTGTTGCTTCTCTTCCATGGTGGAATACTCTTCCACAGTCCATATATTTGGGCCAAACCATACCCCTAGTGACCTTAAATATCAGATACATCACCTGGAAAGAGGCAGTGACCCAATGGACCAGTGTGTCTTGTGTGTGGACAACACTGGAGGCACATTTCAAGCTATGTTTTGGAATAGGAGGCAGCACTGAAGCAGTTAAGGAAAAAGTGGAACAAGGAAAATATAATAAATATAACAATATATCAGCAGAATTGTCTCTGAAACAAATGTTTTCCATGAGGTGTCAGCAGCTCTTTAAGAAGCAACAGCTTCTACCAGGGAGTTTTCTATCGAGAGGGTGGAGTGCACGTATACATATGAAAAATAAGAGATCAAGTTCCCTATACTCAAACTGCCTCTGAGAAACAAAAAGGAAAGTTAAAAACTGTCGACAGATTGACAGTGCTACCACTTCCACAGGCAGTTCTCAGCTGTCATAAAAGCCTGCAGTGGAGCTTGCGACAGCTACAAAAAATACAGTTCCTAGTAGCTCTGCTGGAAAAACACATTGTGCATCTGCCAAGCACACCACATGAAAGACTAACAATCCTAGTGCCTTTGTAGGGAAGAGTGAAAGAAAGCAAAACAAAAACAAAGAGAATTGAGAGGGCATAATATGTAGTGTCTGACAAAAAAGTTAGCACTTAAGTACTTACATAATTGCACGCATTACATTTGTGGAAGTGTCTCATTGCTGCGGTGCTGCTATTAAAATGCAAAGCAAGTGCAAGCATGTTATGTTTAGTAAACCATTAAAAAAATGTTCAGACAGCATTATGACTTAGGCTTCAAAACCCAAGAAATAGGGGGGAAAAATCTGAAACCTGATTCTCAATTTACTCTGCTGTGCCTGGTTAGGGCAAATTACCCATGCCGTGGAGACTTCTGCTCTTATCATTCTCATCCAACATTTTAGAATAAATGATCTCCAAGTGCTTTGCAAATGCAACAACTTTATATTCAAGCTCTGCTCAAGATCACTTTCCATTTTACTGAAATGCAGGTAGTGCTGGGGCTTTGTGGGAAAACACATCAGCTGCTCCACAGCTCACAGGAAGGGAAGAATATTCCCTCCACCTCCCATCCCCCCAACTTCTATAGGAACTCCAGAGGAAATTTAGGGATGCAGAATATAATTACCCAAACTGAAATTAGGCCAGTTCATCATGGTTAATTTTCTGCCTTTTATGAAAAGTGCCACAGAATCTTTTATGCCAAAAATGGTTAAACTCTTGAGTTGTATTTCACATCCTAAGGTTGCAGCTTCAGTCACTTCCCTAGCACGATGCCAGTATACCACCATGCCCCATTGCTGTACCTATAGCTCTCATTCTTGCTTTCCCTAAGTTTCCAGCTGTGGTTTCTCCCCTATTTCAGAGGAGTGGATGCTATTAAAATCACCAGTCCCACTGTCAGTAACACCTGGGTCTCTCAAGGCTGAACCACTCTAACGCTGACTAGCCTGTGTGATCTGGAAAGATCACTGTACGGTATGGCTTGTAGCTGTTGAGCTGTGCTCCTGGCAGACAGTTCTGAACTACCAGAACAGCTTTATTTGAAATAGATATTTAGAAATAATAGGAAAAAATCTGCTCAGTTTTGCTCATTTGTTCCAATCTTATTCTAAGGGCTATATACGGTAGCTGGAGACATTCATTAAAGCTATAGCCTGACACTAGCACCAAAAGTACATTCTACTGTAATAATAAGCAGCAGCCACAACAGCAATAGTGAGCTCTTCTGACTTCCCAGTGAACTCTGTCTCCAAGTCCTGGAGACATTTTTAACTGTCTAACTTATTTAGTATCTGGGTATTGGCTAGAGAGCCGATAGGAGCTGGCCTGCGTATTGTTCCTATCGCTATCTCCTATAAACCCATGTATTAATTTAGCTGCTTATTCCATTGCTAATGCACCTCGGTGGGTAAGTTACATTTCTGTTCTTTCCCCTTATGTTTCATCAGTCCTTGCCTAATCTGGTTTAGTCAGCTCTGCCTAATTTTTAGGCTTTTATCCTGAAAATCTGCATTTCTGCCTTTTCCTTTGCTTCAAAGCTCTTAGCCATTTTGCAACATCCTGAATTATCTCTCCTGACATCATCTAATAAAAATAGGCTCTTTGGAATGGAGCATAGGGTTAACTCTGTACTCATCTGCAAGCCTGACGTTCCACCAGGGCTCCATTTCACATGCGCTTTTTGAATCACTGTGTAAGCAAATGATCCATACTGAAAGATCTTTTTAAAGCAGTGTTAAAAGTTAGACAGTCAAGTTTTCCTCTCCTTTAAAGCATCTCTTTGTAACAAAAAGAGTCTACTCTGTTCAGGGAAGAGCTGATAGATCTGGCCAGTTCTGCCATCAGTGTGGTCTCCCAGAGAAATTTCATTTAGTTTTCTGAATTTATCCAGTGTTACTCCTACGAAAGTTCCTTAAGTTCAGGAGGAGGCTGTTGCCTCTCCTTTCAAACTGCTGTCATTGTGAAGGGCACTGGCAGTGAATCACGTGGAGGAACAGGGAGAAGTTCCTCGTACATTTGCCCTTTTGCAAAGATTCTGGTAGATTCTTGCCCTAAGAGAAAAGTAAGATGTCTCTAGCTTTGATCCATTGAAGTTTTGGGTTCTAATGCATTTAGTTCTCCAAGACGAGCCTTCCCTTAGCTTTATGCACGGGGATTTAAAAGGGTCTCAATCGCTGTAACAGAACACAGGGTGCTATAATTGGGCTATAATGATGATGAGGCTGGGTGTTAGGCCAAGAAATAGCTATGAGGTATGGGACACATCAAGGGGAGGTCAGAGCGTGTTCAGAGGCCGTTGTCACCAGGGCAGGTAAAGGGCCTGATGTCAGATAATCAGAACATCAAGGTGTGGCAGAAGAGAGGGGCTGGTGGCTAGCCTGGAAACAAGTGGGCAGGTCTATATTGAGATCAGCCCCAGGACGCCAGCTTGTTACAATCATCCAATGGACTTTCCAGGAAATAGAAACAGCTAAGAGTTAGTTAAATTCCTTGGGTGAGATGAAATCTTGTTTATTTGTCAAGGAAAGAATCTACTATAAAGCATATACCATTTGTCTTTTTCTTATAAAAGACAATCGGTATGAATTTAAGGCAGGAAACAATCTCTTCACATATGTGATCTCCTTGATAGAAACTGGAACTGAAAAAGACCTTAGGATGATTGAATATATCCTCTTGCCAGGCCTAAGTGGAGTCCTCTGGCAAGATAACTCGGCTATTACCTCTATGTCCTAGTTCAGTTTCTTTCCTTGTGTTACCAGGCGAGCTCTAAGTTCTGCTCTTTCTGGATGGAGATAGTTCAAACCATGCAGCAAGGCTCAGTGACAGAAAGCAGACATTGCCTTTGTGCCACAATACAAATTTTTATGGAGGCACAAAGCCAAAGCAAACAGACAGACATCCATGCCCCTTGTCATACCATAATGCCCAAAATTGTGGCTGCAACAATAGGTGGTAAAAATGTTCCTCCTTTTTTGTGTTTGCTTTATGATGGGAGTCACCACCAGACAGGTGCTCCCAATCCTGCAGAGCATCTGCCTGGGTTCCCCCTCCAGCAGGGTCCCCCAGCACATTTATCACGCTGTCATGCCTGAGAGTCCCCAGGCATGCGTATCACGCTCATGTGCCCTGGCTGGGGGTGCACCTCTGCAACTGGGGGAATTCTGGGGTTCTCCCACTTACAGAGGTGCACCCTAAGATGGGGTGTTTGCCTGCCTAGGAAATCCCTCCCAGGGCCTGCCTCTGCAAACAGGGAATCCAGGGTTCCTCTGTTTGCAGTTGTCCTGTAGAATCAGGTCTCTGAAGTCCCACAAGCCGCAGGGTCTCAGCCCTGCAGGAAAATGGGTGATGTGTCACCCAGTGAAGTGGACCAGGTGTTCTGGGACACATCCCAGCACAGATGATCCTGCTCCAAGGACATCTGTTGATAGCCAGCATGTGTCTGTAAAAAGGGACCTCTGCTTCAGCCCTAGCAGCACAGCTTCACTGCTTGGAGACTAGATTCAAGTGTTTTAAGTCTGCCTGGGGGGATGATAAAAGAACCTGTGCCATTTGCTCTCCAACTTCCACCATAGATACCAGCAGTGGAACTGCACTAGAAGTTACATCCATGCTACTGGAGAGTAGTCTTTAGAACATATGTGATCCAAATATTAACCTCTGTATTGATTTGTTCATTATGAGCCTTTTTTCCAAAGGACTAGCTAATTCATTTCTGTATTTACTGGACAATGGGTTGTATCCTGGTAACTTAGCTGTCTCTGTTGTCAGCTTGTATCCTTTCCTATTCAGCCTGTACAGCAAAAGACATTTTAAAATTCATAATCATAAGTATCCAGCATTTGTACTTGCTAATGTTATTGTCCTTTGCCTGTAGTGCTTCTAGTGTCTGTGATTTGGTTTTTTTGTGACAGCTTAAGGACAGATGTAGACCCAATGTGTTCTTTGTTGGATCCCTGAAAGAAGGCGAGCACTATTTCAATTTTTATTACACTCAGATGATTCAAGGATTTTTTTGGCTAAAATTAAGAAGACTAAAGTCACCCCTCCACAGGCACAGTATTATCTCTATTTGCTTTCCTAATGTCATTGTGCAATATTCCATTTTCCTCTGTCTACTTGTCCTTGGGGTCTGTAACAAACCCCTGCTGGACCTTTTATCCACCCACTAAATCCAGATTAATTTATTATACTCCACAGAGTTTTTGAACTGTTCCTTCTAAATATGTGATGGGGCTTAGAGTTCTGCAAAAGGTATTCATGGATAAAGGGAAAAAGCATCTTCTTCCTCTGGCTTACAGTGAAAGGTTGAGTTATAGTATGAATACCTCTGTTATTATTATGCATGGCCATGGAAGATGATGCAGGAGGAATGACTGATTAGAGCTCATATTTAGCTAAATTAACATCTCAAGTCCATTTTTATGTATAAATCGGAGTTCATCATAATCTGAAAGCAAATATTTGCCTTTAATATCTCTGATTTATGCATAGAATACAGTGTACTGTTCATTTCCCTCTTAATTATTATTATTTTTTGGAAACGGCTTCCAGGCAGAAAGTCAAAGCCTGCTGTGTTTTATATTATACACTGCAACTCATTTTCCTGTTTTTTTAATAAAACATCTAATTAATCCATGTAATCTGAATACTTTCTGTTTAAACTCTGTGTGCTCATAAAAAAGCACTGAATGAAAATGTAGCTAATTTCTTGTATGTAAGAAAATGGTGGCTAAGGAAAAAGTTGGTCCTGAATACCTCATCAAATTTATGGCTGTTAGATGGGAGATACGCAAAAGAAGAGTATGAGGGATGCTCTGGTTGGAAAATGTTTGATGAGGTTCCTAAATAACAATGGAAGATTGTTGCAGAAATAATTTTACTAATGCCTCTTGGTTTTTGAAATTTTTTGCCTTGCAATGAAATAGGTGTGATGGCCTAAATTTACACACCAAAACTCCCATTTCTTTCTTGTTTTGGGGTCAGGCTTTAAGTGGGCAGGAGATGTATGCAACAGGCTTCTTGACCAAGCTTTTTTTGGAACATACTAGTGATTGTGAGAGCTCCCATTATGGGGAGGCCAAGGTGAGACAACTGATTAGGGCCTGATTTTCAGAAAGCACTGAGCAGTTTGCCCTTTGACAATCAGGCCTCCTACACGGTCTCACATTAAACACTGAACATTGCTAGAAGGCCTTTGTTTCTTAAGGCTTTATGTGAGAGGATGTAACAAAGGGAAAAGAATTACAGTAGCCACAATGATGAAGTGAATGAGCTGGAGGGAAGGTTTGGATGGCAGGTTTGTCAGAATTTGCAGGAGGCATCTGCAGATCTTTAATGCTTGTAAAAATGATTATTTAGACAGTTTGTTGTAACATAGAAGCTGAAAAATCAATGTAAAAAATGTTACCATAGTAAGAGTAAACAGATTCCTCAAACTGGTACTAGAAAACCTCGCAGGGGAAAGTTTATTTGACTATGAAGTTTTCCCAGTAGGTAAGATTTATAATATTTCTAAGTCACAAAATGAATGAGAAAAGAAAAGTCATTATCAAGCTCATGTTTAGAACCCATTGTGGTATCAAGGGCTTGGCTGAGACGGATCCAAGATGAGTGTGTTTATTAAGCATGCTCAGAGGGAGCACGGCGTGTCTCAGTACTCGGGTGGAAGGTTATATTTTTTTATTTTAAATGTCCTAGGCCCAATTCTCCTCTTGGCTCCACACATGTAACTCTGATGACATAATTGGAAACACCCCCTTCCCCCCATACACAGATCTGTGGTGAGGCATGTGGCAAAACACACCAGCTTTTCCTGTGTTCTCCCAACATGCTCCATCAGTTCTGCAGTTTGGTCTGACACTGACCCACTTCTGCAGTTGAGCAGACAACAGAAACCAAGTTAGGGCAAATGGCTTCCCTGCACTCGCAAAGTTGATCATTTAACCCAAGGGTGAAAGGTTGGCCAGGAGCCTGCTAGTCTCCTTGACTTGCTAATACACTTCAGCTGCATTTGGCAGTGACAGTTTGTACTGCAAATACAAATGGATACATTTTTAGAAAGTATTTCAGTTTCCCAAGCATCAGTCAGATAAGCTGATGTATATATTTGTTACATCTCATTTGGAATTCAGATTGCTATTACAAATATTGTGTATATTACAATATTGCTTAGCAACCCCAACCAAGGATCAGAGCTCTATTGTGCTAGATGCTGTACAGAGAAGCAACCCTCCAGCCAGAGGGTTCATAATCTCCATGTTGGGCAGGATGTAACAGATGGAGGAAACAGACAAACAGAGTGGGGGGTGGTTTGGCGAGATGAGGTAACAATAAAACAGAGTGGAGCAGGGAGACAGAAGTTGATTTCTCTCAAAAACTGTATCTGAGACTATAATCTCTGGGGCACAGACACATTTTTTTCCTTTGTGGCTACAGTGCATAGTACAATGGGGCCCTGACCATTATTGGGTTATCTGTGCACTGCAGCAATGCACGTAACAACAGCAGCAGTATCAACCAAGGGAAATTAATACACGAGTGTGTTTATATATTACTGCTGATTGCTTATAATTCTATACTCTTGGCTGAGGAAGTGATCAGCACCTTACAAAAGCAGTGGATCACTTACTGTGCATGTTCAAATGCATCATACTTCCAAGTGAACCCTGACATGGCTGATGGTATCCTCTCTGTAGCCCACTTTAAAGGAGAGTGTTTTAAAAAGCAGAAAAAAGAAGAGAGACTTTTTGATGATTTTAACTTTTATGTTCCCAGCTAGCATATTTGGGAAATTTGGTCGTCACACCACACGGCAAAGCTAACATGTTTAATGATTTCTTTGCCTCCGTCTTCCTAAGT
>NW_017728924.1:5142736-5164891 GCF_001723895.1 Crocodylus porosus | reverse complement strand
AGAGGAGGTTGATGAACATCTTGCTGGGGTCGTTTGACCCCAGTACTCTTTCCTGCCATGGCAGGGGGTCGGACTAGATGATCTGCTCAGGTCCTTTCCGACCCTAGGAACTATGAAGCTATGATTTTCCTGATTTGTATAATGTATGAGTTTTGTCTGTGTAGAGGGACTAAAATAAACTTCCTTTGCATGGATTTAGTCTTTTTTCAACCCCACGTGACTTTACCATGAGTTATTAGTTGCATTTTTCTTGCCACATAACGTGGCAGAAATCTTACACACCGTGTGTCACACCAGATCTGTCGTGTTCAGTGTGCATCAGAATTTGGAGTGTGTTGCATTAAGAACCACTTGCTGCTTTAATACATTCACACTTGTGATTTCAGGGTAGTTCTATCTAGTCTATCATTGTGGCATAAAATAGCAGAAAAGTGAACAACATCAGTGTGATTTGCTCCATATCCTCTGTAGCACATGGCAGGCTGCAAGTAGAAAGATGTGGAGAGAGGGCTCTGCACTTGTGAATGCAAAGTACCTGAGTGGATATGAAAATTGTCTGACCAGTTGTATTTTAATTGCTTCTAAGGAACCCAGATTGAATGCAGGGAGTAACCTAAAAGAAAATGCTTGCCTCCACCCTTCCAACAGGTTCTGCCTCATCCTTTAGACCACAAACCACAGCTCTTAGCCTACATTTTCAAGGAGCAGCCCTTTGCCCCCTTGTTTGATAATCTGGTCCTTCTTCTCCCATTCAGAGAATGTTTTTTGTAGTGGATTCATACAAATTGCACCTGAGCTGGTATTTTACTTCAGGGGCAAATGAGAATTGTAAAACTAAAAAGAAATGGGAACAGCCAACCACTACTACTTACCTGGGCTTCTATATAGATAGTGTTATGTTTAGTTTGGGACAGATTCAGGTGTCGGAATGAGCAGCCTTGATCAGGAGGATATTTTGTGAACCAGCTATGATGGGGAGTGGGGAATAGCAGGACAGAAGTTGATCTAAAATCAGGAGGTGGCAATATCTCCATCACTTTCCAAGGTGGCTCTTCACATGGCCTCCAGAAAAGACCACGGATGGCACCAGACCTATCTTTTAAGAGGTTCAGATTTTAATTCACATACGGGCAGAGGAGTGGTAATATTTACAGATTCAGCTGTGCTCTATATCTGTGTGAGACAAAGTCATATTGCACAAAGGTGGCATTACATTGCTTGATTCAGGTAATTTCTGACAGTTTCCATTTCTCTCTACTTAACATACCCTGTTATAAATCAAACCTCTTACCGCAGAGGGAAGGGAGAGGGAAGATTCTTACCTGCTTGAGGGACTTAAAATAAATTTTCTGCTTCTGTTCCTGTGGTCTGCCCACTCTGGTGTGTGTGTGGTGTGTGTGTGTGTGGCGGGGAGCAAGGGGTGCAGCCACCCCTGCAGGGCAGGTTGCTGCTCCCTCACCTGCCTTCCTGAAATCCTGGATTTGCCCATGACTAAGGCCATTAATTTTGACATGATTCAGCCCCAGTTCACTCAGAATTCAGCTGATGGTTGCTGAAGAGGCTTGTAAAGCTTAGCCGTTTTTTATTAGGATGCTCTGTCTTCCAAATCGTTAATGACAGCAAGTGAGATTTTGGTTAAATGATTGCAGTTTGTGTGTAGACAAGCACTTAAACAGCTATAAGTTTGCAGTCTGTGAGTTTTGAAGACATTCAGGGAGGCAAATGTGTATGTCAAATGGACAGGAGGAAGATTAGACCAAGTCATATATATTGGACCTAAAACTAGTTGAAACCCCATCCTCCGACCCCTTCATAGGTGAAATTCTTAATGAAGGTGATGGGAGTTGCACATACGGAAAGCTTCCAGGGCTCAGTACATAACTAGCTGGTTGCCATCGGGAAGGATTCCTGAGGTTGGCGGTGTGGTGCAGGGGACAAGCCATGGCTCCAGTGGCTGCTTCACACTAATCAGGAAATGGCTTGCTCCAGCCCCTCTCCATACTTTGTTCTTTGCAGATGTGTCATCGTTCCCAGGAAAGAAATGAGTCAGATACTGAACTTAATTGCTGAAAATTGCTTTTGTCATGTTTCTGTCAAAATATAAATGCGTGTGTACACTTTTGGATTGTATATATTCTCCTGCAAATATTTGTACATTGAAAGGTGTATCTCGATTTTCAGGAGCTTTCTAGAAAGCACATTTCTAGTGAAACTAATGTAAAATAACACTTCCATAAAGCATTAGCTGTTTACTTATATGATATATTCTAAGTAAAATTGTTTCAAATGCTGCTTTATAGTTATCTGTTGGATTGCTTTTCAGAAACCCATTACAAATGATATTCTTACCGTTTAAGGGCAACTGTTAAAGTATCTTAAATTTAGAGTGTGAGGAGGTAATTCCCTTTCTTTAGCAAGGAGAGGGAATCTGTTTTTTTCATATGCCATATAAAAAAAAGAGTTTAAAAATGATACTCTGCAGTTTATGGTAGCTGGCCTCTGAGGATCTCCAGTTGCTTCACATACAGTACTCAATTTAGCCTCAGAATAGTCCTCTCAGTGTTGTTATCTCCATTTTACAGGCAAGGAGACTGAGGATAAAAAAAATAGCTTATTTAAGGTCCCCAGGAAATCAGAAGTAAAAGTTAGGAATAGAATTTTATATCTGTAGACTCCACATCGTATGATTTTTACTTCAGACCTATTCAGATTAAAACAGATGCTCAGCCCTTTCAGATTATCATTTTGCTGATTAACCTTCAGCGCATCAAGACTCAAGAGTCCTAAACTAATTAATTCTCTAGAGCTTTTCAAACTCACAAATGGTCTCTACCTCTACTTTCTGTTAGGTTCTATGACCTCTAGTGATGTGATCATGAAGTGACAGCAAAGAAGTGCAGACAAGTGTGGACTATCTTTGTATGAAAAAATACCGTAGGCTGTGGGGGGCAGATCTAAATCAGCCTTGTAGATGCTCTGTTTTAGACTTCAGCAGGCCTAAAAAATAGGCACCTTATGACTGGAGAGTGCCATAAACACAGCTAGACACCTCCAGAGGGCAACCCAAAGCACTGAGCAAGAAAGCACCCAGAAGTAACCAGTAGGAAACATGAGACACTGGGGATCAGTGTGGCTCAACTTCTGCCCTGTCCTGGAGCCTAGACATCTGACTCATCACTACATATTAGGCACCTCTGTTGCTGCCAGGGATATTTCTGTTCATTAAACAAAGACTCTTTAATGCAAAATGGATATACAATCCTAGGAACAACAACCACAATCCAGAGCTGTCCTCTGTCTGGTGAGCTCCCTCATCACTGGGTCACAAAATCACTCTTTTGCTTCCTTGCTGTCCTTCTGCTCCCATGAGTCCTGCATTCCCCAGGATTCAGCTTCAACAGGAAAGGTGAAGGGTGCCCCCACTGAGCCTATTTCGTAGTTAGGTAAGTAGGTCCCTCTCCTGAGTGGTAGCAAAGTGGATTTAAATCCCTTCAGCTTGAGGAAGGCCCAGAATCCACTCACTTCCTAGGCATGTGCATTTTGCTACTCTGCAAAAGATTGGCACCGCCATCATTACCAGAAGTGCTCTCAAGTGAGAGTTGCCATGGTGCTGACTTTTTACTGAACTCTGTGTTTTCAGTGTGAGTTCAGTAAAAAAAAAAAGAAGCATTCTCCTCGGGGCATAAGGCAGGTTAAGACTTCGCAAGGTCCTAGCTGCATTGCAACAGAATTTAAGCAGGAGTTAAGCCCTTATCCGATTAATCTGGATCACTCCTGAATGTAGAAGCCATAGTTCAGGTGCCCAAAGATCTTTTCAGGCCAAAAGGGGGAGTAGTGAATGAATTTGCATGCCTAAGCAGTTTTGTGTCACTGGAATGGGGTTTATGTGCATCAGTTTTTGTGGCAAAAGCTAGGGACAGAAGTTACGTATAAACCAGTTTAAGTGATTAGAAACTGGTTTAAACCTGTAACAGAACAGAAGCTCAGTGCACATAAACCAGTTTCAAAATGGCTGAAACTGGTTTAAGAAACTGGTTTAACTGATTTGGATCAAACTAGTTTATAAAACTTCTGTCCCAGACTCCTTCCTGGTTCAAATTCAGTCAGAGTCCCTCGTCACGCTTTCAAGCCCTGGGTTGCGCTGTGCTGTCTGCTCCAGAAAGCAGGGCTAGCCCTGCCCCTCTGCTCCCTAGCTGGAGCAGTGAGAGCTGGCTGACAAAGGGATGGGAGAGATGCAGCCCAGTCTATTGGGGTGTGGGGCACTGCCTCCCAGGCAAACCTCAGCTGAGGTCTGGGGCCAGGGAGGGGTGTTAAACGCCCTTTCTGCTGCTCAAATTTACTGCTGGCTGCAACTGTGGACTACAAAGCCCAGAGGCACCTAGAAAAAAGAAGAGGAAGTGATGAGCAACCCTACAGAGTCCTGCTGTTGTAATTCTGGACTGCAAATCCCAGAGACATTGGGGCAGCAGGAAGAGGAAGTGAACACAGCCAGAGAGCTGGCGCCCCCCACCTTCTGGCCTCAGCCACTGCAGGCATGTGGCTGCATTTCCTGAATCACGGGTAAACTGTCTGGTCATTGCTGGTTCGATTTAGTCTGTGCAGTTTAGACTAACCTGCAAAGACTGAATTGGTTCAGCCTCCGGCTTTTTGACTGTACTTAGCCTTAGGAATCTAAATTCTGACTAAGTCCTGTTTTGGAGCCTTTTTGACCATTTTGAATATTACCCATACTCTGAAGCATTTGCGTAAGTTTTCTAGGCTTCTTCTTCTTCCTAAGCACTGTGTACAGAAGTGTCCAAAAGGAACTGCTGTCAGGTTAATTAATCCCAAAAAGTGACATATTAAAAGTTGTTCCTCACTGCAGTCCTTTGCTTTCAGACCCCACTGATTAAAGTGGGTAATTTGGTTTCTCCTTTTAAATCCCAACCTTTGCAGCTACTTCAGATTAGAAACCAATCTATTGACCATGTATGTCATATGAACACAACCAGGTATCTTCAGCCCCATCATTAAATAAATAGAGAAGGATGTGAGCCATTTTGTTTGGCTATGGATGCAAACCTCCCCAGAGTTGAAAGTGGGGTTATGGTTTGGGTTCATTTAATCTCTGATTACATCATGGGCTATGTAGGCATTCTAATTATTTCTACTTTCCTATCAATGGGAAGATCAGTTTTAAGAGGAAACACATCAGGGGAAATGGGAACCAAAACTTGTAACAAGAAGAAATTTTGTGGAAGGTCAGTTTTTCTGCCTAATTAGCATCACAAAGTTTCTCTAATGATTAGCCATCAGCATAAAGTGTGTTTCAAACAGCCAGGAGTAAAGATATAGAAATAGTTTTCATTAAATCATGATGTCTTTAGAATTCATAGTAGGCAATGGCTTCTCCTTTCACTTCACCAAAGGTAATGTGTTGAGTTTATATTTTACTTCATTGGTATAGTATGTTCTAAGTAGTGATGGTATACGATCAGCAATCTGCCCATACTCTTGATAGACATAGTCACAAAATATAGATACACCTAGTATTATCGCTCAAACTCTTTTGTTCATTCATCTATTTATCTGTTAATACAAAATAAACAATTTTTGTACAGAACTGAAACAAGTTTGGGGGAGCATAAGTATCCGTGGTCTCTGACACTGTGAATCAATATTTAATTGTGACATTGCCTGTAGAGGAGATCCTTTAGGGACCAGAAACAAAGTTTATTTCTCTCTTTAAAAAATCTATGCATCATGTCAATGTCAAGAATATAGCAATGAGGTAGTTTTACAATATTAATAGAGCTGAAGGTATGAAGTATTAAGTAGTAATATAGTGTTCGTAAAGCAATGCAGCTAATACTTGAACTTGTTTGACATTGGAGTCTTCTTACTGCTAATATTCCATCATATTTACAAATTGAGAAGAGGCTTGTTGAATCTTGTTTCACGATAGACTTCTAAAGTATTCAGGCTGGTAGTTTTCAATTACTTCATCTTGGCTGCAATTCAAAGTAGGCCAGTGCAAGGGGAGGAAAGGCGTAGAGCTTGACCAGCTGAAGCAAAAAAAAAGGATATACATATTCTTAAAGAGGAAGAACCGAACAACTGAGCTCTTCCTGACATGCATCATTAACTATTAATAGAGATTCATTATTTTGTGGATTTGTCACAATTGGCTCCTATGACTGGGTGTCTGCGTGCCTTGCTAATTATCTCTAACCTGCTTGGAGGCACATTTGTGAGTGCCAATCATTTATTGCCAATTTGCATACTCAGAGGGGTGGGGGTTGTTGATAATGTGGAACCACTTTAGAGGTGTAATGTATTAGCATTTCCCTCAAGATCATCCTCTGCGATGACTTGACAAGTCCTTCTCCATCCTAAATAAACCCTAACCTCTTGCAAACCTTGCAAGCAGCAGGAAGACTGAATGGTTTCCTTTAGGGTACTTGAATTTCTTGGAATAATGTGAATCATGTTGCACTTTAGAGGAGTTTTTAAAGTATAAAATGATACACTCATAGCAAAGCGCTGATTTGCCTGTATGCTGCTATATTTCAATGCTTCCTTTTTTCCTCACCCATTTTACAAAAAGCTCAGGAGGCATTTTACAGTACTAAGGGCATAGAAATCCCCTCTGTTTGAATACCTGTGAGAGTTAGAGCCTTTGACTAGAAGTTTGCAATGACTTATTCTGATGATGCAAAGAGCAGCCAAAGCTCAGCCATGGGGTGTGGTGGTAGTCGTGTTTCCCACCACGTACCAAATCTGAGAGGTTGGGCCTGCCTGTGTTGCACCATCACCACTGAGGTGTCAGTGCTGTGTCATCACGAAGTGGACAGCTCTGTTGGAAGGCACTTCTGGCTGATGAATCAATAAAAGCATCGATGTGGATTTTCTGGATGGGAAAATATCGTGCCTGTTTTCCTGTCTTTCCCCCACCCTTTTCTTCCTGTTGCTTTGATGTACTGCAGTAGGTCTTTATGGAAATCAAAGGCTTTAATTGTAAGAGCTAACACTCAGTGGAGAACACACAGGGTTTTTTCAGTGCTGAGCGGCCTGAGATCACTCCATCTGACACTCTTCTTTTTTTCCTCCTCTGCCCTACCAGGCAGACTTTAATATGTAAACAAATAGCACGTTATAAAGCAGGCAAGTGTCACCATCTCAGTGAGTTAAGCAAGCTGTTTGAAAACCCCATGCGTCTATCGTATTGCATTATGTACAGGGCAGGGTTCTACAGTCAGCCAAGGCAAAGCAGCCTTGCAGCAGGCAGAAAACTCTCCAACAGCACAAAGCTGGAACTAGCATGAGGCAGAGGAGAGAAATTCCGTTGTCCCTGGTTTTGTACTTAAATATGGTCCCAGAGGACATTCAGGCTGCTCCTTTGCAGCTACAGCTTGTTCTAGGACTGGATAGATGGACGTCAGGAGGCAGCAACCATCTTCCTGCAACTGTTACTACATTTAGACTCTGCTTGGGCACAATTGGAGAATCCACCCTCTCTCTTTTTACCCTTTTGGCACTGCAGAGGAAGCAGGAGCTCAGTGGAATCCTCCTACCTCTGGAAGACCCCAGTGAACGTACTGCTATTAAAGTTGGTCCCTGCTAGGGTTGCCAACCCTCCCGGATTGGCCAGGAGTCTACCGGAATCAGCATTGATCTACTGGTGACTATTGAAAGCAGTCCAGGAGACTGATATTGTGAACAGGTTGAACAGTACAATCAATGACATTATGTTATGTTTTGGGGGGGGGGGAAATCCCAAAATGTCTTCAGTCAGAGTTGCAACCCTAGTAGTCCCTGCACCAGGGAGCACAGAGGGAGCTACTGAAAATATAGGTAGAATTTTTGGAATTTGTAGCTAACTGGAATATTTCAAAGCAATCCTCAAGCTGTTCTAATGTGGGCCAGAACTAGGACCTGCAGGAGAGCTGGCACCAAGAAGGAGGAACTGTAATCTGTGTGCTTTGCTCTGTCCTCCTTCAGCAGTGGCCAGAAGGAGCTTGAGATTCTGACTTACTGCGTGGGTTTTGTATTGTGCGGGTTAAGCGTGCACATTCATAGATTCATAGATTGGAAGGGGCTGGAAGCGACCTTACAGATCATTGTGTCCAGCCCCCCAGCTCTAGGCAGGAAGACAACTGGGGTCAAGTAACTCCAGCGAGGCGACTGTCCAGTCTCCTTTTGGAAACCTCCAGGGTAGGTGACTGCACCACCTGTGGAGGGAGTTTATTCCAGTCTGGACACCCTGACTGTGAAGGAGCTTTTCCTGGTATTATGTCTGAAGCAGCTTTCCAATATATAAGCACATCTCACCAAAAAAGAGACAACGGAGAAAGATTTTTCCAGCTACCAGGCAGCTTGTTCAACTTCCACAAGCCAAGGGGAAGTTGGAGTGAGGGTATTCTGAAGGTTTGGCCATTTGGGGAGAGTCACTTAGGTGCGCTATATTCCAGCAGGCAACGTCTGCCTTTCTGTTGACATTCGGAGTCATTGTCTGTATAGCTGTTCAACATGAACTGATTGCTACCTAGTGCAGGGCCAATCTTGGGGTCACTATGCGGGTTTTTCAGTCCCCAGGTACCACATGATCCTAGGGCATGTGAGCTCTTTTCATGGCACACCTCCTATATTGATCCACCCTTATAATGGGGAACCTGAGTATTTGGCTGAATCCACGGTTAGCAGACGACACAGAGGGCCAAGTTCTACCTGCACTTATGCCCTGCAGTTACATTTGTACTGCTTACCTTAGTGGGTTTATCTCTGTAGATATGAAGGCCCATCAGGTTTGCAGCTTCTAAATATTCAGCCTAACCATGAGAATTATTTATTCTATTAATGTATAAAATGGCCTTTTTTCAAAGGGGAAGAAGGAGGGAGGGAAGCAGCTTTGAAGGTAGTAGTAAATGCATGCTGCGTATGCGTGACAATATAGGTCTCCAAGGCTTAGTGAATCTGGAATGGCATTTGTTTCATACTAAATGAACCATGTGTCTACAAGTGTGCAACGTTAAGACGCAGAATAGATGGAGAATATAAAGTATGGGCACCACATGTCCTAGTCTTATAATCAGGCAGGCAGTCACTTGCTCAAGACCTAAAAATGTATGCCTTGTGTAACAACAATTTTCTGCTATTTTCCTCTGTGTGTGTATTTTGCTAATGGGATTTATTTGTATTAAACAAGCCTGAGACATGGTGCAGTCATTTACTACTTGTCTGAATCCTTGCTGTATGTCTTCTGTGTTTGTGAGCAGTGCCAGACATTTAGTTTTTAAATAGTGGATCCAAGAATAAGAATATATACTTTGGATTCTAAGGTTTTTACGTCAGGCAACAAAACATCTCCGAGACAAAGTATTGCATCTTATGTACTGTTAAGTTTAATTAGTTCATGCATAGAGTACTCTGAGTACTACATTTATATATTGCATAGTTTAAACTACAGCTGGTAAATTGAGGTTGATAGTCTTGGTCACAGTTCAAAACGTACTGAATAGGAACAGAGGCAGAAAGAATATTTTGATACCTAGTGGAGGAGGTATTCAGGAAAAGATGCATGTTCAGGGGATTCTTCTACACAAGAAGTAGGTTAATGCAATAAGTCCGGAGCTTTTCTAAAATGAGTGCATTTGCATAGTTCTACATTATCATTAAAAATGACAGGATATCTGTTGTTTCAAGAAAAAGCAATTAATAGATTTTTTTTTCATGTGAGGCTTGATTCTACAGCATTCAGATTAAAAGGACCCATGCCATTGACTTCAGACCAACCAGGCCATTATTGAGTTTTTATCGTCTGGGGATTTAAACTCTTCTTTTATTGACTCCAAAATTATCACCATTGTGACTATTGTATGGCTAACATGTATTGTGCTATGCGGTGAGAAGAAAAACAATGAGAAACTTAGCTATGTTTTGCTAAAATCAAACCATTAAGAGAAAAAATGCATTGGCTGCATGGCTGGTCTCTGCAAATCACTGCGGCATCTATGCATCTAAAAAAAGGAGAGAGAGAAAGAGAAAAGAAAAGGTTTTTTTGTATTCACATGCTTCAGCGCATGACATTTAGACATGATTCTCACACAGAAGCCTTGAGTGCAAGTGGCAGGGGTGTGGGGAGATCCTGGTCGTGTAAAGCCAGGGCTGAATCAACGTAGAAAATAGGGAATCTTTTTTCTTTCAGTAACTAATGTCAAATGAAAAGAGACTCCAACACAGAGCAGTCTGGGAAGCACTTACAAGAAAAATTTAGCCAAAAGATAAAGCAAAAGTAGGTAACCTAACAAGTCCAAAGTCAAAATTAACCCTGACTGAGGAGTTAACCCAGATCCCAGCATGGGAGAGATGACAAAAGTGTAAAGAAAATAGTTTTTATACTACTACAATTATAGTTTTATAATGATTTTATAATAATTCGTTTTTATGATAGGTGTTTTTTTTTGCAGTGTATGTACTATTATGAAAACAAGGGCCTGGAATTGCTATGAAATTGCCTGATACAACCACGAGTTACGGTGATGGGCTGCTGGACTTCAGCCTTCCCAGTAATATATTTCAGTTGGGTGGATGTTCCCTTTTGTGCCCTGTCCTCAACTCAGTTTAGTAAGGGCTTGCTCCTCTCCCTGAGAATGGTAGAGAAACAGTCTAATATCTCCATATGGTGACCCAAGTAAGTGAAGAGTCTTGGTTCTAGTCCAAAAGCCCGTTCAGTACTAGCTTATAAGGTAGTTCGTCCTCCATTTTTGGGAGCAAGGGAGTAGAGGAAGGGCTCCTTAAAGAACCAGAAACCAAATTTTTATTATTATTTTCGGTGTCTGACCTTAGTGAGAGTTTTATGGTGAGAGATGAAGAGAAAAGAAGACTCCGATGGCTAGACAATCTCCCTGCTCGGTCCTGCAGTCATTTCTGCAGCCTCTGTCCTCACGCTACCCTTCATAGCAATTCTCAAACAAGATGAAAAATATCACAAGACAGAAGGGATTTTCACTTGGCAGAGGCACTAACTAAGTACGCTGGACCCGATCTGAAGCTTGTGTGAATCAAGATACCTCCTGGATTTCCCCCAGCTGAGGATCTGGCCTGCTGTTCGAAGCTATTAGTGTTTGTCAGACCATTATGTTTGTCACAAGTGTATTAGGTAATGGTGCGGGGAGATGTGTCAATAGGACTTCTTCCCTCTGCAGCAATCTCAGTAGTTGCAGGTTACTGTACTGAACCTCCCTGAGGGGGTCCCTTCAACTGTTGCTCTACTTTTCTTTTCTTTTTTGGCCATGTGGAAAACTACAGAGCATTTTCCTTTTCCCACATCCATAAAAGGTACAGGGACTGGGATATGTTGTAGACTTGTGGTGTCATTGACCACTAGTGGTTGTTAACACCTTCTTGCTGATCTGGTCCTTTACTAGTACAGGTAACATCTGGTATAGGTTATTTTGCTGTTGTGGTCTCTATACCAGTTTAAGTTTGGCTTTCTGAGTTTGCACAGGGAAAATTGCCCATAAAAGACTGGCTGGCAAACAAACTACTCTTCTGGTTCAATATTATCCCTGGTCTTCTAAAGCTAATAGCAAGAATGTATTGCTATGGTGTTTTTAAATGCTATTCTTCAAATGGATATGAAATTTGTCACAAGCCCCTACTAGTTTATATTGGTTGGTGGAGCAGAAAGAGTCCCTGAAAGTGGTACGTGATCAGTTATTCTGTGAATTTTCTGTCTTTTGTTTTGTCATAGCTTTGAAATGATACTTATTTCAAATTAGTAAGCTGTGACTACAGGTAAAAGGGAAGGCTTTGTGCACAGCAACCTGTTGCCAAACACTAGGGATAGAGGCAGAAGTTGCACATAAACTGGTTTAAGTGATCAGAAACTGGTTTAAACCTGTAACAGAACAGAAGCTCAGCGCACATAAACCAGTTTCAAAATGGCTGAAACTGGTTTAAGATAAACCTGGTTGAATGTAGTATCAGACTTAACTGATTTGGGTCAGACTGGTTTATGAAACTTCTGTCCCAGATCAAAGAGCCGGGTGTGGTATCAGCGTAGCCCCATTCAAGTCAAACATGAATTTGAGCTGTTGTGTGTGAAAATCGAAGTGACCAGGTTGTGAGGGTAATTTGTTTTTTAGATAACTTGTTGTACAAGGTTGAAATACAGCAGCAAGGATGAGAACAAGGTGTAAGAAGATGAGAAAAAGCACAGACAGTGGAAGAGAGAGGAAGAAGAGAGAGAAAATCTAACTGAATTAACGAGGAACAAATTGACACAGGAAATGAGCAATGCAGGGGAAAGTGGGACATTAAACTACTAGGGAACAACTGTGCTGATCTTAGCCAACAGGCTTCATTCTGAGTACATGGGAAAGCCTCTTTTCTAAATGCAGACAAAATCCTTTTTCCCTCTGTGAGTCGCCAGTGGTGCACTGAAGCTTCTCGTATTTTTCTCTCTTTCTGCCATGCATCGGACCACTGATACCAGGCATTATGGCTGCTGTCCTGGAAAGTGAGCAACTCGATAGAGTTCTCTTCAGGATCGGAAGATTCTCCTTAAGAGGCAGGAGAGCAGTGTCACAGTGCAGTTCACATCAGGGAAAGCTTCACTTGGAACCACACAACATGCGCCAAAAACAAATTGCCGGTTTTTTCCTTTCCATGAAAGCTGCTCGTTTTTAGCTTTTGGGACAAAGTACCCAAGGGGTTGGATGCAGCCAGATGGCTATGCATTGAGTAGCCGTCTTCTAAGTCATTCCTGAAAAGCACCTGTATTAAAAGAGTAGAAAATTGAAAATTCTTGTTGGCTCCACAGGGGATGTCTTGTGTTTGGTCTTGATGGAGTGGAATATCTTTGACTATTGCTGGTTGTGAAAGGGCTTACTGCTGGCAAGGGAGTAGAAGAGGCAAAGTATTCCATTTTCTGCTTTTTTTTTGCATTCACCTCGAGAGCTTTAGGTTGGAAAATAGTGTGCTAGAATGTCAAAGAAATGATTGGGCAGTTTGTTCTTTTGGTTTAGTCTTCCTTTAAATATAAGAAACCTTGGTCACAGAAGAGACAGTCTTTTTCTTTAATGAGATTGGTTCCTGTACAAAGGTAGTACTAGGCCAGTACAGTAATCTCATTAAAACATCTTCCCTGTAACACACAAATGTGTGAAATGTTTTCTCCTAAATAAATAGCTTTCAACAGAGTGTGTGAACTGCAGCTGGTTATTAGACTGCATTGTCAAGTCACTTTGAAAGTATATCTTCTCTGTCTTAAATACCAGTCAACAAAGTCTAACCAGGTAATAAAGCAGCTTAATATGACGCCCTTGATCTGGCCAGATGGCATGAACAAAAGTAAAGTCAACAGTTAGCATAGGTAAAGAAATGCATGTTCAGGTCGTGCTTTCAGACTTTTCTCTGTAACCGTACGGGCCAGAGTCTTACAGGTTTGTTTTAAATGAAAGCTGAGACTGATTAAATCTGATTTTAGGATCTAGAACTTGAATAAAATACCAGCTGTGGCTAGATCCATGATAAAATTATGTGAGTGTTCAGCACCCAGGCATTGAACCTGGACGCGTCCAGACGAGCGTGCGTGTGTTTCCTTGAGGACAAATAGCAGCAGCACGTAGTTGTGCCACTGTTACTTGTCCCTGGGGAATGCCCATGCACGCACGCACTGGCACATGGCAAGTTGCCCTGGGTGAGGTAGGAGAGGCTGAGGCCAGCACCTGGGCAAGTCTCCCGGGGCTTCAGCAGCAGCAGTCCGGGTGCACAGAGCCTGGCCAGTAGCTGAAGCGTGGGTCCAGCCAGCCAGGCTCCAGTTTGGGGCAGTACACACTGCTGTCACGTGTGCCGCCCTGCTTTTTCTGCCACAAGGATTTCCTGGTGTCAAAAAACTCCACCATGCTGCCAATTAGGAGTGAATGCCTACATGTGCAGTATGGTGTGTGCTGTCTAAGGCAACTCAGACAGGTCTGCAGCACCACAAACCACATGTGCACGCTCATCTGGACCCACCCAGAGAGTTGAAAATTAAGAACTCTAGAAGGCAGAAGGAACAGAAACCACATCCAATATAGAGCACAGTTCATTTTAAATAGGCATTAAAAACTCAGGTCCAGATTCTCAGCCACTTTTAATTGTCGTGGAGCAACATAGATTTCAGTGCCTGAGCCTCTGGCCCGTTGATCACCAAACTGCTTCTGACCAGTTGAGTGAAAGTTAAATATCATTTCCATTTTACAGGGAAAGTCTCAGAGAAATGAGGGTGTCCTATGCTGAGCTCTGTAGACTAGGGCATTGTAGGAAGGAAAAAAACCCATTCATGTAGTGTTGGAGAGAGAGTTCTTTGCTACCTAATTTAAAATTAATACCTCCTTCAAGTTATGCCTCCTCTTTGGACAAGCGGTGTGAGCCAAATAAACACTACACAAGAAACATGTTTTCACAGCTCCCCATTCCAATTCATAAGCCATATGTCGCACCTCTTAGTGATAAGCTTTGATGACCACATCATAAAATATGACTCCCTGCAGACATAACGAGATCCCTTCCAAATTACAGAACAGAGCATCAAGACTGCGCTTTCTGCCCTGAGCTGGTTAAAGAGAAGCAGGAGGCAGATTAGGAAGTGGGGGAAGGGTTGAATCCTTCAGGGGGCCAAATCTTTAGCTGGTGTAAATTAAAGTAGACTCACTGACTTCACAAAATCTAAGCCAAATGTCACAGCTAAGAAACCAGTCGGGAAACGAAACACTTTGTGAAACAAAGATGGGGAGCCTTATAAAGTATTCTGATATGTTGAAATTTTTAAGGCGATATCCCTGAAAGGAAGTAAGAGGTGACTGTTTACCCACTTCAAAACATACTGTCACACAAGAGAAATGTTTGTGGCAAATATTTGCAGGCAGTTACATTCTTAAATTCAATTACACTGGTGGCTTCCATTCAGATCCTTGTGGACAATCACCCACATCATAAAATGTGCAGGTCATTTGACACAACTGAGCAAAACTGTCATTTTCTGCCTAAAAGAAGCTGGGGCTAAGCTAACGCAGAGAATAAATCCTCTGTGACTCGTAAAGAGAGCGCTTTTTTAGGTCAGGTCAAGAACAAAGACATTGGCAGTGCAATGCTGAGAGGCTTATAGTAGTATGTCCCCAAGGGTGACTCCCCACAATGATAGGAATTTTTTTCTGGGATGGGGTGTGTGGGATGTGAATTGATGGATAAATGCCCTTAAAAACAATCAGTTAATTCAATTAGCAGAATCTTCTTTAAAATGGAAAGGCTTTGCATCAAACATGCTGCTTCGTCTCAGTAATGGAAAAAGAAGAGCTAGTTTTCAGAACACCGAAGAGTAAATGCCCTGGAGAGCGGAGACTGGGAGCAAACCTCAGCGCTGCCCTCTCCCTCCTCCTGTCCCTACACTCTCCCTCTCTCACACACACATGTAGGTACGTTTCTACATTTTCAGCTCCTTCGGTATTATTAGAGCTTGGGAGGGAAGAGATTTGCTCCCCCAGAGTTAAGACTGAATTTGCTGTATTTAATAAAATAAAATATAGTTTTGCCTCCAGATGCAGGTTCTGATGTCAGTCCAGTTGGTTTTGTAAGTTCCTATAGGCAGGGAAGGTCTAGAATCTAATAAAACAACATTCATCTCCAAAGCAAATCTGCCCCATTTTACAGCTACAACAGAAACGCTGCACAAAAAAATTCATCCTTGTGTTCCCCCTCTAACCACGCATTAGGGCTTTGGAAATGCTCATGGGATATTTTCCCTGGGCAAATGCATTTTCAAAAAAAAGCTCACTTGAGAACTACCGAAGATGAGGTTATGGGTAGAGTGAAGCTTCCCGAAGTGAGAGGAGGGGGAAGGAGTGTCGGCGAGCACAGCACACGTGGTGGTTTTGGCCCATTCCGAGCCCTGCTTGGGCCAAGATTCAGATTCAGTCGCACCTCCAAGCCGTAATTCTATGTTAGAAAAATAATTAACTTAATTAACGGACAGAAAACAGGCTTTGTTCCTCCCATCTATTTAATTTATTTTCTGTCCAAGCCAGTCATATGTACTAATGCATAAGGCCCTCTTCTTGGCAGGGTGGGGAGTCGACACATTCAGTGCTGCCTGGTACATGTCAGAGGGGGCAGTGCGGCTTCCCTGGCACACTTCCCTTTCCACCTGATCCTACAGAAGCTGTTCTGCATGAATGCTCTGCAGTAAACTGTGCTGAATGCTCCCATTTGAACCCAAAGCATTTTCTTCCAGCAAATGGACTGCTATGAGTAGTATTAGCTTAAGCCCTTCACTCTGAGCCCCACAGGGGAGAGAGTCACAAAGTCTAGCGCTCTCAAGGAGTCTGCTTGCAGCAGGGCTCCTTACTGAATTTTGCTGCCTGGGAGAAGGATCAAGGGCTGCTCTTCCACGTAGCTACCCCAGTATTAGAACTGGGTTCCCAGCCTTATCTCCTCCTCGGCCACAAACACCTCCTCTCGGGCAGAAAAACGTGGTGAACAAGTGGCAGGAACTTCATGGAGTCGGGCCCCATTGAATACCTCCCTGGGTTTCTTCTGCGGACAAGAACCGGGTGCTGAATGTTACAAGCTAGCGGCGGTGTGGATGTCCATCCCATCCTGCAAAGCGCACAGCTCCCCCTGTCAGAGGCCGAGGCCGTGCAAGTCGAGAGCACTCAGCACCTACTCACAGGAGGAGGCTGGTACTTCAGACAGGCTGGGACCATACAAAGCTTCTTTTGTGTACTGGTAAACTTTTGATGCAATCAGATGTTTTTTTCTGGCTATTGTGAAACTATTTGGTAAATCTCCAAAGCCAGCCTGGCTTAACATCTGCAGAGGTTCCTGCTGGAGATGGGTCAGGTGATTTAGCTTGCATATGATCTGGCCCAAACTTTAAATCAAGCTTCAGACCAAAATGAACTTGAGCCTTTTTGAGGTTCTGAGATAAACTTCTGAAAAGCATTCCATGTGCTCAGACAGGCAGAATAAATGCAGAAATACACTGGAAAAAAACGGCTTTTTCAGTTTCCAATCTAGGCTGAACCAAGATGCACTGGAAATCTCATCATTAAGTCCCTTCTGTGGGATTTCTAGCCTAATTTTTAGAGTCAAGAATTTCAGGGATAAGCAGCCAAACTTTTGCATTCTGCTCTGATCCGAATTTTTAACATTTTACAGGCTCATCCATAATTCGCTCCGGCCGCATCGGCCCATCCCTGTAGAAACAGTGTAAGCATATACAACACACATACACACATGTTCTTCTGTGACTAATAATCAAAACAACGCTCTTTGTCTGCACAGCCTCATTATACTCCATACCTTCAGGGATTACTTTCTACTGCTACCTACTGCTAGCAGGTTAAGAAATGAGATTCATCATCTTCATAGTGCAAATGTGTTAAAAGCATCACCTAGATACACTGTATTCCCTGAACACACTTTTTGCTTTAACCATTGTTCCTACTAGGAGTGTATAGCTTGTCTAGAGGGGCAAATTCTCTCCTGGTGTAAACTGATGCAGCTCCATTGCACAGAGAAATTGGCCCCATGGTTTCTCATGGTCTACACAAGTTATTCTTATGAGAGATTGAGTTGTTATTTTTATCATCGTGGCATCCAACACACTTAGTAACATGGCATTTTATGCAGCATTATTCTGACAAGGTTATTTTCACTGGAAAAAAATCTGATTTTTCTTGTGCGAGCATGAATTTAAACAGCTCTTTGTCAAGTGCTTTTGCTCTTCTGCACTTATAAATGAACTAATTTTATTTGGATGTAAATGTTTATCTTCTTTAAATTAATGTGGAACCAGAATTTATTAGGTTGAAAAATCAGAATTGCCGTTCACCAGCACAGTTAAATAGTAAATAACAAATTAGAAGGATAATTTTGCTCTGTTACTGTGTGCAGGTGGAAGCTGCCCGGTGTAAACCTCAAGATATGGTCTCCTTGTTCTCAGTTGTCATTAAGCACAAGCCTCTTTTGACAAGTTTTTGACACATTGCTCTTCCATCAGGTTCCTTACTTTCGATTGTGGAATGACAAGTCTATTTTGTGGCGGTGTGAAATGAACCATGTACTGCTACCGCTGTCTCATGTCTCATAATGGAAGGTTCACAGCATGGACAATTGGGAATTTCTCCAGGCAGGGGAAAAGCACTTATTTTCAACTCCTAGCTTTAATCAATCAAGGAGAAACTGAAAATTGCTGGAAAGTAATGAATGTCAATTTATGTACATACTATTGATTTTAGAAATTTAACGCTCTGTTTCCCTATTTTGTGTTGACCTTATGAAGCTTTAAGATGAATACAGAAGATGAATATTAGTGAGACAATGAGAACCAGTTTTGCATTGCAGAGATGAGCAGGAGATATTTTACCTCCTGTGCATGAAACAAACTAGAGAGGGGGTCATCTGGAATTTAAGTCCAAGGGCTGTACCGAATCAATTGATTAGGGGAGAGGGGTCTTATTAAATCCATTTATCGTAAGGAGGGCAAAATCATTTTTACAAGACAAAATCCAGTTATCTTCTTCCAGACTTAATGGAGGCTGTTTTTAAACGTCTCCTTCGTTTGAATGCAGCTTTTATCTAGCATTAGTTATTTTTCATTTCAAGTGTGACGGTATTGTGTTTCATATCCTCCACTATCTTTCTCCCGTGTATTTTGCGTGCCTTGTGCTCCTTCATAGCATTCTGACAGAGAGCAAGAGAGAGATTAGTAAACACGACCCCAGCAGACCTCTGTAAGTGCCTGTCTAGCATAACTTATTGGCTTCACTTTCTCTGCTCTGAGAATTGTTAGCTTCCCTGGATACATTACATGCAAGTTTCACTATTGCTTATCTCTCCAAATTTTATATCTCTCCTTTTTTATTCACAGATAAGAAACCAAGCCATTGTCAGTGACATACTCTCAGAAACTTTCCATAACCCCTTTAGGTGAGGAAAATCAGTGATTTCAGAGATTACGTATTTTGCGTCTGGGGTGAAAAGACCTATCATCATAATGTTGCTTTTTTAATTCTTTACGAACACAAAAATCATTCAAATCAGAAACTGCAAGCTATGCTGCTGCTTTAATCAGTCAACATGTTCTGCTGCTCCAGAAGTAAGAAAACACATACAGAATGTTTTGTTCACTCGGAGGATTTCTTGTTGCTCTCCACTGTATATTTGTACAAAAGATCTCTGGGGAATTCTCATGTTACTTCCCTGAATACACAGTACCAGCGTTGTACAGGAAGAGTATGGTAATAACAGCGTGCTCTTAAACAGCATACCCTTCTACTAGTCTGACTAATGCAAAAATCGGAGCAGTTAGGAAAGGCAGGGTTTTTTCCCCTCCTTCCAGTAGAGTTTTATAAATGAAATCACAATACTCCCTGAAATTACTAGTGCACTTGACTCTGCAATCAATTCACTCCATTTTCTATATAGACTTTGACAAGAAGGATTTGTTTATGCTGTCACATGAATCAGTCTCAGTAAATTAGACCTGTCAAAGTTACTTTTGCAGCACAATGCAGTTTGCTATATTTTTGACACCTGTGCAGCTGGGAGGACTATTGTAAATAGTTTGAAAACTTGAGAGCTACAAGGTGACATAACTAATTGCCAAATCTTTAGGTCCTATTCTGTGTGCCACAAATGTATCTTGGAGGGGGAAGGAGGTACTAACTGCATTTGGAGTTAGTAACAATAGTAAATAATATTGAAAATAGAGAATTTTAAAAAATAATAGATGTCTAGATTGTTAGACATACACTGTGGAATAGGTGGGGAGTTGTGTGTATCTGGAGAGAGATGTCACACTACCATCACAATAGGCATGTGACCTGCATGTGAAACTGTTGTGTCCCTTTTTCCCACTGGTTGTTGCGGTTTGCTACCTGTTGTACCTTGGCAAACACTTAGGGTGGATTATGTCCTGAGGCACAGCTACACCACCCCTGGAGTAGCCCCAGGCAGCCTTGTGCCACAGAGACACCTTTTCAAGGCACAGTTTCTTCCCTTCTCTCCCTTTGCTCCAAGGGAATTTGTAAGCTCCTGCTGGCCTCGAAGAGCAACAAATTAGTGCCCTCCCCAGGAGGATTTAGCTGTGCTACACCCACTCCTTTCCTATCCATCCTGGCTTATTTCTGTGGTTCCAAACCCAGAAGGATTTTCTGCTCCCTCTTATAGCCCTGTACAGGTGTGGAAACCAGGGTGAAACTTGGCCCTTAGACTAACCTTCCTTGCACATTTTTCAGTGCTGGAGAATATATGATCATTATTATCCCTGGAGATAAGTTGTATTTTATGGTCACTCCTTTATGCAGATCAGCTTCACCAGACAGCATTATTATGTAAAAAATTCAAACCCCTCATCTGTTGTCATGAGAAATTTGCAGCAATTTGCCTTAAATAGTTTTTTCCTTCTGATGCGCCTCTCTGTATTGACACTTCAGTGTAAAAGTGACTTTCAGGTTAGCTTATAATGATTCCTAATCAACTCAAGCTAAACAGAAAGAAGCCTGGTTTTAATCACAGTAAGAGCATCCCGACAGCCTTGTGCACTGATTTAATTAAACCAGTTTAAAATCAACCTTTCTTTAAATTGGAACCTGGTGTGAACAAGCCCCTACATACTGAAAGTGGTCTTGTTAAATTAGTGGAGTTGTGCCCACTGATTCCAGGCCTGAATTGTGCCTACAACAAAATCTCCCATATGAAAAATGGGCTGCAAAATGTAAAAATATTAAAATAAATTAATATTGACAACTGCTGAGGAAAAGCTATGCAGGGTGCAATGCTACTAATTATCACTGTATGTTCCGTTCAGACCCGAATCAATTTTGCCCTCGACTTCCTCCTTGCGGAAGCCCACCTACCTCTTTCCAATTTGAATGTTCTGCTAGAAAGTAGATGGCATTCAGTGCTTAACAGACCTTCATGATAGAGTTCATTTGATCAAGGCAGGCCCAATTTATAGCTACTTCTCCCCAGAGCCTATTTACTTTGCTAAGATTATGATTTGCTGTTGTAATATTGGGACGTCAGCAGAAGAAGCCAAAGAAAAATGCTGTTGATTGATGGTGCCCTATGTTTCTTCAAGAAGAATGCTTTATCAACATCATAAAGGATCTTATCCTTTCCAGCAACCGGGTCATTTGTGTGGCCCTGACAGACAGAAAAGATTTTTTACATTAACCTTCTAAGCATTTTTGTAATCAGACCCTTTTTTGTATCTCTGGGGAATTCTTATGTTTACTTGAACAGATTTTTTATTTAAGATAGTACTGTGACGGCATAAAGTGAAATCAGGCTTTAAGGTAAATAATTTTTAAAATATCATTTTCAAGTCTAAACTATTCAAGTAAAAAAAAATTACAGATTTCCCCTTTTTAGCCATGATAAGTGTTAAGTTGAACTTAATTGTGTCTCTCTTGGGTGATAGAAATCTGTCTCCATAATAGGTCACCAGTCTTGCACATCATTGCTGATGTGAGTTGGCATTACTTGTAAATGCAGTCCCATTGACCTTCTTGGGGAATGGATATTTTGAGCATTTGCAGGATTAGACCATTCTTGACAATGATTTCAAAATCTTTTTTTTTTCTAGGAGAAAGAAAGATTTGTTTGTTAATACCTTTCTTTTTCTATCATTTCACTCAACATTACATGGAAGTGGTAAACAGAAGCTACATCCAACAGCCCCTTACTCACATGAGTAGCCTTTACTTGCCTGTGCCCCACTGGCATATCAAGTCCTGTCTCTTTGGTGTTTTGATGCAATCTTCTGTTGACATTGCAGCTTAAGTAAAACACAGGGGTTTTGGAAGATTTGATAGATATTGTGTGCTAACAGCCACAGTATGTCTTTGAATGGTCTATAACATGCAAATCTACCCTGCCTTCTACCCTCAATAATAATTAGGGAGTTGCTTTGGAAGAACCATTTTCATCTGAGTTTCACATGCCAAGGGAGATCCAGAGAAGGGGGACATTGTATTAATTTTGGAGACGTCCATCTCTTTCTAAAATGTCATTTTTCCTAAGAACAGATTGCAGTCGTCTTTTTCACATAGAAAGGGCAGCTCTTATCCTTTTCATAGTTTCAGAGTTTCTGGGGTCGGAAGGGACCTGAGCAGATCATCTAGTCCG
>NW_017728924.1:5109854-5142080 GCF_001723895.1 Crocodylus porosus | reverse complement strand
GAGCCCTGGGGGACGCCACTGCCCACGTCCTTCCGGGTTGAAAAGGACCCATCCACTACCACCCTCTGGGTGCGGCCCTCCAGCGAGTCAGCAACCCATTTGACTGTGTGGGTGTCGACACCACAGCCCCCCAGTTTCTTAATGAGAACGGGGTGAGAGACAGTGTCAGAAGCCTTCCGGAAGTCCAGGAAGACTTTTCTGCTTTGAGATGCTGTTCCTGTTCTCTGTCTAAAAGGATGCACCATTCACACAGAGCCTTGAATATGGGTCTGATTGTGAAGTTTTTGCTCCACCTGAACTCTCATTGAGTTGCTTTAACGTATGTTGAACGGGGGCCCAATTCTTACATCAGTTATATCTGACTGGCACACAACTAAGTGAGATTAGAATCACCTTCTAGCATACAAAAATCCTATCAGCACGGACAGTAGAACCCAAACCTCCAATGTAAACTTTGCTTATTAGTGGATGTTTTGGACTGGGGTAACTGCATGGCTGCCGATCCCTAGTAAAGGCATGATCATTGGTGTAAACAGTGATTTATGCTGATGTAGTTTACCCAGTTTGGAATTAGTGTAATAAATAATTTCTGAGGTTAATTGCCTTTTTACACCTAAATATTGTATGTAGGGTTCATGCTGGGGTAGCTAAAACCGTCCAGAATGACCAAGGTTGGTTTTATCCTTAACCTAGTTAGTAAATGTCTATGAATTAGAAAATAGCTTGGAGTGGTTGTGATGTTTATCATTTCTGGCAGCTGTCAGATACTGATATTCAGGTTGGTTTTTCCAAGGGATAGAGATATCTAACTTCTCCTGCCAGGCACTGGGCACCTTTTGTGAGGTTCTGAGCATCCTCCAACTCATTGAAGTCCAGGCAAGTTGAAGCCTCTCAGCACCTTGCAGGATTAAACCCATGGGGAGGCTAATCAACATGAGGTTAGCAGCTGCGAGTCTGGACCTGGCTGTAGCTACCTGAGCGGTAACTAAGACTGGTCCCCAGATAGAAACGTCTTCTTTCCTGTTACTTTAACACTTTTAGAAATTTATATTCAGAGAGATTGGTACTTAATTATGCCTGCAATGTTACAAGGACAAAACTCTATCCACCAATACACAGAAATGGGCTTTTTTATTGCAAATACATTTTAGAGCGAATGTTTTCTTTCTAAACTCATTCCACTATAATTTTGAAATGATGGTTTTTTTCCCCCTTTACAAGTCACAATTTCAGGATCCTTTTCTTTGCAAGTGTTTGATCTAACCACAGTTGATGTTTAGCCATGGTAACAGTTAGGATCTCTTTTTAATGCCTGTTGCTTTTTTTCCCCCACTGGGAGTGATTGATTTGGAAACTAGCCAAGTTCTCTCCGGAGTGGTATCAAATTCATTGCATTCCCTCCGCGACTGACCCATTCTGGCTGCCTTTAAATGGAAGGCCCAGTTCTGATGAGCAAAACCAAATAAGCAAATCTCATTACATTTTATCCCTTGCTGGTAGGGGTGGCTGGTGTGGCGCTGGGGCTTACTTAGATCCATAATAGATTGTGTTAGAATGAAAATTACCAATCAAGATTCCTTTTCATATCCCATCATATTCAAGAAAAAAAATAAATGTAAGCATTTTTCAAACAGCTACGCTGAGGCATCCACCATTCTCCAGAAGCAACCCCTCTAGCCTTTTATTCATGGAATAATGAAAACAAACCTTTCTTGTATTCACACTTCTAAACACACTGTGATGCATTTCAGTCTGATCTTGCATGTAATAATCAAACAAATTCCCTAGCTAATAGCTACACACACATTTGTGAGTCAGTTCTTTAAATACCTGACCTTTGGGAAATAGGCCCAGGGTTAGAGCTCTCGCTGCTCCGGCTGAGCATACAATGAGTATAAATGGAATAAGCTAATTTGTCTCTGTTTTGTTATGATTGAATATATGTGTTTAGAATAAAATTTAATTTAAATCCAATTTGTAACATCTCTGTGGGTGGGACTACAAGAAACGCAAAGGATAAATTAGTTGGATCCTGCACTGCGAACGTAATGGGACTTTGAATTTTAATGTTCAATTTTTAAAAAGCCCTGCATGTTGGTATTACTGTTTGCAGGAGTGGGCTTGGGGGAGATTTATGCTTAAAAACTGTACAGCCCTCTTTTTGTCACTGGTTCCCACACAATCTCTACCTGAGCCATCTGTTATTCTTAAAAAAATGTGGTCACAGTGGTATCAGCAGATAAAAGGAACATTTTTATCAAGCCATTTGCCTCAATTGCCCAGTTTTTGAATTCAGAAAATGGAGACAAATTGGTCTAATGGGCTGTTGTGCTTTGACATGAACCAGAAGAATCAAAGTGGAACAAACCAGTGTGAGCCTTGTGGGGGCTGATTAGTCGCACGCGGCGAGGCCTCCTTGGAGCGAGCCTGGCTCAGCCAGCTCTCCCTTTCACCATAGAGGCATTGGCCACTTCTGCACACCAAGTCTACGTCACCACATGGAGCAATGACAAAGCTCACGTTGTTTGTGGGCTACAATGGATTATCTTCAAAACCTGGGGACATGAGCTTCATTTCTACTTCTCTTGCCCCAGCGAGGCATCAGGGTGAGGGACAAGAGAAATAGCTGAAAGAAAAGTAACTTTTCTCTGTTGATTTGTTTTAGTCACTGGTCTCCCGACTTGGATTACTCAGAAGCTCCGCTGGTTTAAATCAACATTATGCTTCTGACCTTAATGAAGTGGCACCAGATCTCACAGCTGAGTACCTGAACCGTTCTTTTTATTTTTTATTTTTCTTCTTGCCTTGGCGTGTTCAGACTATCCGGTGCCCAGCTGTTCTTCTAAATAATGTCCTGACTTTGACACTGTACCAATAAAGAGGCAGGAAATGTAAAGTTTGAGGCAGTCGTCTCCGTCCTTCATCCTGCTGGAAGAGTGGTGCAAGTGAAGGGAGGCGCTTTGAACTGGATAGCACTGGTTGCTGTCAGTTTGTCACCACCTTTGCTTCAGCCCGACTTGGAGAGCTGTACATCGGATCCCCCTTATACAGTTCCTGTTCGTGGATGGTTATGGAAATGCACCCCTATGGGAAGTATAACTAATAACACTGTTGCTTTTTCTTCTGCCAATTGTTTACTCTGTAGTCCGGAAGGGGTTATGACAAGCCCTCATGCAGATATGTCTTAGTGAGGTGTTAATGCTAATCTTGGAAGCACAAATTAGCCCCACGCAGATGGTAACAGGTACCTTAGGGGCTGTTAGAGGCCATCTTGTAAAGTCTTTCTTAGTTCATGGATTATTAACCTGTAGGCAACAATGGTTCCTCTGAAGGCATTGCATGCTATTGTGTCAGGCTTGGTGCCAAACATGACCACTGAAGGATGGATCCAACCCCCATGTAAATTTGATTTGGGAGTTATGCCAGGTGCCAGATCCAGTCCTTCGTGGATTCAGTGGAAGTTGGACTGTACCTGGTGAATGTGTGTGTCTATGGGAACGGTATGTATCTACGAAATTACATTTCCATCATTTTTATGTCCTTGAATTTATTGAACTACTTGGTTGACTTTTAGGACAAATAGATCAAGACATGTCCTGTTACAAAGCAAAGCAAGTTGTATTTTACAGGACAAAAAACCTTCTGAAATTACCTTTTAAAATGCCTTTCACTCAAAAAAAACCAAACTGAGGGGCTATTGTTCATTCAGGCTTATTCTGAAATCCTGTACGTATCATGTTTTGACCCAGATATAAGCATATATTCACATTCTAACCTTCACAAATGATTTCTGTAAAGGACTAAGTGATGCCATGATAAGCACATCTTAACTGCAGTGAGAAACAGGACAGAATTGGTACAGAATGTCTGGGTATTTCATATACATTTACAAAGGATTTTACAGCTCGATTTCTGTATTAAGCTGGTATTTTCTTACATCTTGGGATAAGTGGATTTACTTTCCATATGTGTTAATATTTGACCACCAATAAAGACTATATTATCTTAGCCCTAGGTAGATAATGAATTACGTCTACTGCAGTCATTATCTATGCAGCACCCTACTTTAACAAACACCTAATATTGCCTGTCTGAACAAAACTCCCATTCAGGTCCGAGTCGAAAAGTGTATGGTCTGGCTCACAGATGGATATAGTCCACATTTATGAGGCTGACCCCAAATTGTGAGTGACTCTAAAGGGAACAATAGCAGGGTTTTTTAAATACTCATTTAAGTGAAATGGCACAATTGAGTGCTCTCTAAAACAACCTGCCTCCCAATGCAAAATATCAGATTATTTCAGGTCTTGCTTTCACTATTGATGCCTATCGGCCTTTTTTATTTGAATCTTGGTTTAGCAGCTATTTTCAGGGACAAGAAATGCCATCTTACATTGATGGACTGTATGCAGCATCTTCAGGCATAATCTTTATAAGGCATGAATGTTCCTTCATTTTCATCTTCTTCCCTCCTTATTTACACTGTCAGATCAGTGTTCTCAGTGGTACAAAAGAGTCAGGGCTATAGATAGTCCAACTTTCATTATGCTGAAGCCCACTGATGCAGGGGTATGTTTCAGTTCATCATGGGAGAGTTACTGTAATTGTCTCAGAGCTTCATTAGCTGTCAGTCCTCCCCTCTGTGCCTGACATGTCAAAACCCAGAGACAAGCCGCTAATTTCTTGTTGAAAGCATCCAGTCTCTGGAGCTCTAAGAGATCTACAATCTCCCTCCTTTTAGACTAACATACCTGGCCCTGACAGGTTCTTGAGCTCCCCCCACCCACTGAAAGCTGAATTCATTAGGAGTCTGGGCACTCCAAGCCTTGCAAAAGGCCCCTGTGTGGAAAGAGAGCATGGTGGGGAGGGGGTGAACTGGGCCAGAGGAGTCTTGGCTCCAGTTCCAGCTCTGCCATCAAATACCCCCATGACTTTGGGGAAGTCATTTAATTTGTCTGTGCCTCCTTTCCCCACCTCCAAGGGGAGTGATTGAGAGTGAAACCATGAATGTTTGCGGGGTATGTGAATATTGCAGATGATGGAGACTGTATCTTGGTACATAGCATTGCACAAGTTTGGGCCCTTGCAGACTAAAGAGAAGACTGTGTTGTATTTCTAAGCCACAAACGTGGACTTTCCAGCTGTAGGAGAAGGCGGCGTAATATACCTTGAAGTCAACATTTCAGCCTCCTGATTCTGGGTTTCTCTGGGGTCTGGAGCAGCCCTCAGTATTGTTTAAGAAGCACTGGAAGGCCTGTTTCAGCTGCAACATCTAGTCCCTGCAGAGGCCACAGCCTGATGTGCCCCACCTACCATCCCACCTACCCATGCCAGGGCTAGTAAAATTGTGCAGTTGTCCTCAATGTTTCCTACAGTGGAAGAGTCTTCTTCCCTTCCCTCACTCAGAGTGAGGCTCTCACCCTGGGCCCTGAAGGGTTAAATCCTGAGGGATCCTGAACACCCACCACTTTGCTGAGTTCCTGGTGACCAGTGGCTCTTGGGACCAAGACCAAAATGAAGGCAAGACAAGGAGTTATCCTTTCAAGGAAGTATGACACATCCTTACATCCTGCATAAAAACAGTGTTTTGGTTCCTGCTTATATAGGCAGTGCTGGCTAAATTCCTCTTGACCAACCGCAGAGGTTGCACAGGCTTGACTCTGGTGGTTTTCAGTATTCCTCTGATTTGCTGTTTTTAGCTCTCTGTTTCAGTGGCAGGGCCTTTGGGTATCAGTATTCGGTGGGCTAGTTCACACAAGAGTGCATGTGTATTTCCCTGGAGACAAAGAGCAATGGCACATAATTGTGCCAGTGGTACTTGTCCCCGGGGAACGCCCATGCATGTACGCTCTGGCACATGGCAGGTTGCCCTGGGTGGGGTAGAAGAGGCTGGGGCCAGCACCCGGGCTGGCCCCAGCAGCTTCACTTGGGGTTCTGGGGGCCTCCCAGGGCTCAAGCAGCAGCAATCTGGTAGCAGGGAGCCTGGAGGACGGCTCCAGCCAGGCAGGCTCTAGTTTTGGGCAGCATACACTGCCGCCATTTGTGCCATCTTACTTTTTTCGAGCACTGGTTTTTTTGACACCAGGGTGTCCCGGTGTCAAAAAACCCCTTGCACTACAGATTAGCAGTGCAGGAAATGCCTGCGTGTGCATCCGCAGTGCTACATACTGTATGTGTGCGCTTGTCTGGACACACCCATTGTGTCCTGATTTACCCAATAGTACAGCAGAAGGAAAAGAGGGGGAAGTAGCCTCCTTGGTATGAACCATTACAGTAAGAGGAACAGAGACATTTGTGATGATTCGTGGAGGAGTACAGGCTATAAGAAGTTACAAAGTGCTGTAGCTTTTCAGTAGAAGACAAAGCTCCAGGGGACACAGACAACCTTTTAGTGCTCGCTGTTGCCATTCAAGGCAAGCAAAACAGTAAATACCAAGCAAAGAATGCTAATCTGTATGCACAGCAATTGTCAGACTGAAAATCAGTTCAAGCCCAGTGACACTTGCCAGCCCTTATTAGCGCTATCTGTATAAGTATGAGGAGCAGGTAGATAATGTTTGTAATCTAACTTCAAATCAAAATTATTTAAAAAACTGATAATTAGACTGATGAATAAGATTGTTCTCCCTTCCAGCAACTGCTGTGGGGGATAGAAAGCTGTCATGAAGATGGTGATCAAGTAGTGCGGCTTGACTGATGGCATTGGCTTATGCTAGAGGGACATTGGGTATCTAGTGAGATGCTTCCACTGGAGGTCCACTGCCCAAGGAGATTGCTTTTAAGTAATATGGGTATCTATGGCAGGGCACCGTACAAAACAAAACCAGCACCGTATATGAGAATGTAAATACAAGTCTGTGCATTAATAAAACAATAAATGAAATGAATAATTTACCAGTGCCTGCTTTTTTTTTCAGTGCTGGAAGGATATTTCCATTCAAACTGAACTGGAGTGAAATTACTTCTTACACAGATAGGCTGTGTTCAGAAGAGTGGCATACTTTCCCTACAAAGCTAACTGCAATCCCAATTAACACTCCTCAAAACTGAATTTAGTTTTTTCCCCCCTACTTCCTAATGAGGTTTTTTCCTCCCTGCTGTCTTGATACAAAGCTTTATGCCGTATGAGTGTGTTCATATGGTGCTTGAGTGCGTTATCTGACCTTGATTGGTGTTTTGGGAGCCAGTTAAATAGATTACATAGAGGTTACCTTGACAACTGTCTTTGCTGATTTAGCAATGCAGTTCATTCTTGGGCACAAGACTCTCAGCAACTGTGGAATTCCACTGACTTCATATTAATCATTAACACAATGTTCTAGGAAGGCTCTGCCAAGCCAGCAATAAGGACTGTATTGAAATTATTTTTTTTACTGGGTAAATGTTATAGACCAAGATATGTTTACAGTATGAAATGTTGTTCTCAGTCATAAAATGAAAATATATGTTCCTGTTTATTTTCTCTCTCTCTTCTAGTTTCAACAAGAATATTGGAATAGTAAATCTCCTATCATGTCTGATGGCAAAGGATGGTCTCTTAAATGAAATTCTCTCCTTAACATTGATCTTACATTGTACCTTCTCTTAGGTCGGCGTTGTAACCTCAGAGACATGGCAGATAGTTAAATTCAGTACGCGAAGGCCTACAGGCCTTCCATTAACTTCAGCAAGGTAAGGCCAGATGGACAGCCGTGTTAAATGAGATCAGAATCCGGCCCTGTGCCTACAGGTGTTTTAGACTGAGCCCATTCATTTCTTTTTCAAAGGTGCTGCAGAAAATGTAAAATTGCTTAAGAGATCTCCAAAGAATAAAACCAGGTATATAACAGGAGGGTAATTGGAATTGGGCTCCATACTCTCTGCAGCAAGCTGGAACTAAACATTGCAGCAAAGTGCCTAAATTCTGGGGCAGTCTCCTGCAGGGGGCTGGAAATTCTGTAGCAGCCTCATTTAAATTAAAAGATGGAGATTTTTATGAATTAAATATGAAAATGAATAATGTAGTCAGGACAGGGGCCACTGTATTATTTCTTCAGATATTAAATTCAGTTTATCTTAGAATGTCCCCCACATTTTCCATTCCCAGTGTTCTGCAGCGTGGTGGATTGGAAATGCTAACTATACATCATCTCTTGTCAGGGGTGAAGTTAGAGGTTTGGACCTGTGGGGAGCAGTAATTGTGACTCCAAGCACCTGTGGAGTTGAGGGGATGGCAGAATGGAGTTTGGCAATAAATGCATTAGCTGGACATTCTGCAAAATTGATTGGCCAATGAAATACTGAACATTTTTACATTTAAATTGTCATCTTTAGGTTTCTGAGTCAATCTCTCAAACTGAATGGAGTATCTTACACTTCCCAGAGCTACTATCTGAGGCAGTCTGCAGATTCGGGAAAGCATCCTTTCATCAGTTCTCTTCTGAACAATAAGGGCTAGAAATATTTTCTTTGCATGAGAGCTTGATCTTCCTTTGGTTCATTCTCAACAGAGGCTCCGTATGCCAGGCTCTCAGTAATGAAATCACCTATGTTTATTGCTTTGGGTGACTTCAGTGTCCATGCAACAATAGCGGTTATGCTATTTATTTAGGTGAGATGGCTCTGAAACTCTCACAGAAGGTATGGTAGATTTACACCTTATAAGCTAACTAACTCAGAGATGCATACGTTTCTATAAGAAGTAGCTTATTTCATCAGATGTTATGAAGGGACTACAGGAAGCAGAACTTCTAAATAGGAAGCCAAGTTTAAAATAAGAAGGGAAAAGTGCTAGGAGAGGCAAGGTAGGTAGGAGAGATATAAACAAAGCCATTAACTCACCGAGCAACACAGGGGTTGTAAAAGCTGATCCACGTAGCTGGATAAGCATCCAGAGTCTTGGTGTAGACCATGCCTAACGCAGCCCAGTCTGGATGATTTCCTGCTCTGCAATTTCCTGTTCAAGTTCATTTTTAAAGTTTTGCTATCTGGAACTCCTGGCCACCGTGCCTACTCTGAGACTGTCCCAAGTGTTTTCTGCATAGAAAATGAAAAACATGATGGATTTTACCTTTGATTTTAGTCTGGTATTTGTCATGAACTCATAGTTCCCTCATGTAGTTTGAAGTCAGGCAGAGGAGTGATTCTGCTTGTCCATGCAAAGAGAGTGATGCACTTAAGTAGATTAGAAGGCAGGTAGATTTACACCTTCAGGCTAGAGGCTTTCAAACTGTGGTCCGCGAGCTCCGTTCAGGTGGTCCAAAGAAAGGTTGCAGAACAATCGAGAATATCTGTACTTAGCCCTGCACTTGATTTATTTTTATTACTATTAGTTTATTAAGTGGTCCACTGAGACCCTCAGCAATTTTCAAGTGGCCCCTGAAAAAAAAGTTTGAGAACCACTAGACTAATCAAAGTAGAGTGTGTATATAGATAGATATAGTACAAGCTTTCATGACCTGAAGCTTACTTCATCAGATGCTGATACCTAAGTAGATTGCAGACTTCCCCAAGGAAATATACCTATCAGCAGTCCCTTTGGGTCCCAGTGAACAGGATGGTTGAAGGCAGGGTGGATTTCTAAACCAGAGATGTGTAGCATAAGCTTTCATAAACAGTAGGCTTACTTAATCCAATACTGTGACAAACATGATGGTTGCTTTTCATCCTCTGCTGTTGATTCAGTGAACAAGTCAGGTTGCCTTGGCATATAGATAACCTAAGACAGATAAGATGCTTGAGTCAATGGTGTGAGAGCCACTGTTAAGAATCACACTCTGAGCCTGACTGACTGCACCAGGGAACAATCTGAGGCCCTTTTTCCAGTATCCCTGAAGTTTTATCCAGGAGGACTCTTCTGAGTCGTGACTTCTTGGGAATCCCAAACAGAATGGTGCATAGTGTTTCCAAGGACTTGCACCCAGTAATTCATCTGGCACAGAAATGACAATGACACATCCTTCATAGGCCACACATCATTTTCAAACACATAACCTTTTTTTGGTATCTTTAGGCTCTGAGAAACCTACTGAGTATCTCAGATATTGAAAAACTCCAGAAATAATTGTATTTCTAATCAGCTGTAACAGGGTTTTTAAAAATCTTTTTGGGAACATACAACTTTTAAAAATCTCACTTATACGGTGCCCCATTAACAGCATTTAGATCTAGGGTCAGTGTACTTCACATAAACAATTAGGAGACATTTTCTGCTGATATGTAGGGTGTAGGAGGGAGAAGGAGGTAATGGAGCAGTGCCAGCGAGTGAGTTCTCAGTACTCTCTGATTTGTTCTTAATATTAACCCTTATGCAATACATAATCTCACCTCGGCTTCAGTCCCCCTCTGAGTGAAGTCAGCGTTGGCTTACTGGAAACAAGATGGAGACACCGACCTGTTGTAGACAGTCCATCTCCAAACAAGAGCAAGCACCAGTTCGAGTCAGAAATCACTTCATCTATCTGCCCAGTATTTCATAACCTTTTCAGCTTGGCAGCCTACTACTTGAAGTAAAAATATTAATGATCACTTACACATATTATAAAACTAAGAGCGAAAAATGCACAGTACCACTATATTGGAACTTTGAATGCTGGAAGGTTTGAGCTGCCACAAAGTTACTCTGAAAATTTTATCTTCTTTCCATAGACTCATAAAATTTTCAAACCTTGCAACCCCCAGTTGTGTTTCTGGACCCCACTAGCCCCTTAAGGTCACAACCCTGTGTTTGAGAAACACTGCAAAGAGCATATGTCTAGTTACCTGTTTCATCAGAGACTGGCACAATACAGTGTAGCCATATTTTGTCTAAGGCGTGTCTTTAATAGAAACTGACCCAAACTGCTCAACAGAGTTTAATAGTAGAATCACATAGAGATATATAACATCAATGATGGAGAAATTAAGAGGTATAGTCAGGGAGGAAGATGAATTTTCATCTGAGCAGTGAGATCTGATGGAAGGCTGAGAAAGGAGTTTGATACTGGGAAAGGGCCGTAGCAAGCAGGGGACATGGAGAAGAATCCTTCTGTGCCAAGAATTTATCATATGGCAGGACAGCAAAGAAACCATTGTTATAGTTACAGGGAGAAGAGAGAGAAGAGGGGCCATTCTGGTCTTGCAGCAAAGCAGCCCTGATTTCTCTGGATTTACTTCTGTTTGTCACTGCTACAAACAAGAGCAGAATCAGTCTCAAAGCCCATAAAGCAGGCTGGAGTGGCTCTGTGGAAGATTTTATGAACAATACTGTCAGTTTTGAACCTGATCCTGAATTGAAAGTGGGGCTGAGGGAATTGTTTGAGGACTGGAGTGAGTAAAACCTTGTTACCAGGGATCTTAATCTGTCACTTCAAGGGATAGTGAAGTGTTTTCAATATACACTCCAGGGTGTCTCAGTTGGCAGAGCTGATTTGCTTTGGAGACAGGTAACCCTGAAAGAATTCAAAATTAGCACACTTGGGACCTCTGATCTTGAATTACAGAGTACAGATGATACAGGCTTCCTTGATACAGTTTCTCTTTCACGTATAATATCTTAGTTTGCATATTGAGCACATTTGCACTCAGGTGCATGTTTCAACTGAATGTGTACTGGGTTACTCTGGAAAATATCATTTGCTCAGGGAAGCGATGGCTTTCAATGGAAGATGAGCACTTGAATCTAAGCCCCTTTGAAAATCTTCATTTCTCTTAGAGCTTCAGGCTAGGGCAGAACTTCCTTGGGTCTAAGTCTAGCCATTGCTTGTGGACTGGTCCAATGCCCATGGTCCCCAACATGAAAGTAGTCAGAATTAGGCCTCCTAATCTCATTCTAGAGTTCACTATTTTCCACTAAGTTTGATTTCATCCCTGTTCTGACATCACTGGGGAACTAGGGAGATATTTTTGTCTTGCAGATTTTCACGGAGAGATGTCATTCCTACTTGTTCCTTTTTGAAAGCCTTGTGTAGAAGTGATAGCCAGGCTTCTCCAGTAATAATCACCACATTTCAATATTTATAAGAAACAATCATGTCATAAATATCAAATTGTGCTATTTCTACGCTATATGCCAGTTTTAACATAATGAAGTTTGGTGCCAGCTTTCTCTGAACATCAAAGTTTAATGACTGGAAATGCCATTTATCTGCTTCCTTGTGCACTGCAACATATATCCAAAAATTAACCATTAATGACTATAGTCAAGCATTTCAGGGCCCAAATGATGCTTCTTCAGACCAAAGTGAGTCTTTCCCCTTGAGTTTAGTGAAAATTATCTGGTGTCCTAGAGCTCCTTTTTGGGGGTTTAATTGAATGATACTGGCCAATAAATACCTTTGAAATGCTGATATAAATTAGTCCTAGGCTCAGAATATCATTGGATCCACTAACTGGTGCTAGGGGAGAATAAGTTTCACTAGGTACATGAAAAAAAGTTCTTAGATGCAGGCTAATTGGTCAGTATAGTAACCTCCCAAAGGGGGTATTCAAAACATCATTACTGCAGGTACACAAAAATAGGTTAAATAAGGCATTCAAGGGACTGCTGTAGCCGGTGGCTGTGGGATCCCCGAACTCCTTTTCCAGACAAGGCTCCCTGGTGGAGGTGGTTTGGCTACAAGAGATGATGTTAAGAACTGGAACGAAGGGATTGTTCAAATACCTGTACAGAAAGCTCCTGGATTAGCCTGGCAAATAGTCAGCCTAGGAGCAGAGCAGCTGTTCACCTTTGGACCTCATCTCCTGAGCAGCACTTTGCCCTTCCTGGCCATGTCCCAGGTCTAGAAAGCAAAAATACTGGAGTAGTCACTCAGCCCGCTGCTGTTCCACATGCACACGCACGTGTAGAGTGGAAGGAGAAGAGATTTTAGATCTTTTAGACATTTTTTTTAAATCAGTGCTTCTCAACCTGTGGGTTATGACTCCAAAGTGGATTGCAAGAATATATGAAAGGGCCACAAACAAACTTTAAACATGGAAGCTCCTTTAAAGGAGAACAACATGGGAAACTGTGTTTTGCCTTGCAGGCTGGCAGAAATCTAGCCTGCAGTGGGTTTCTTGGGGACCCCCTACCCCATACACACCCTCCATGCCCCACAAATATACCCCTTGCTCCACACCCTGGGGGGCTGGGACCTGGGGGCAGGGAGCAGCAGGTCGGGAGTGAGAGGCATTGGGTTAGAACTGGCCATCAATGTGTACAAAAAAGGTTGAGAACCACCGATTTAAATAATGACACAATTTAGGCTTGTTTGTTATTTTTTCTGACAGGACATGCCCTTTGTAGACTCTTTCAGTTAATTTTTTTTCCGTACAATTCCTTAATGAAACAAATGAGTTTCATCCCTGTCTCACTGCTCAAGTGAAGGGGTACATTTTCCATTGAATGCACAGGGAGATGGGCACACGTGTTCTGCCGATATTAAAGTGAGATGCACGTCTAATACCTTACATGTCACCCTGAAAAATGACCCCTTTGTCATGTAATTAGCACTGCTGCTCTCTGACAGAGATTCTGCCCTTCTGAAATTCCAGCAATGCCCAGACAGCAAGTTTGGTCTCAGATCAGCTCCAGTCATCCGTAATAGCCCAGTGCAGAAAGCTCCTGAACTCCTCTTTTGGTATTGATAACTGAAGTCTCTATTCAGAAGAGACATAGTCTGGTTAGTATACAAAATTACTTCTCTCGCTTTCCTTTCTTTTGGGCAGAGGTCAAGGTGGAGGTCTTTGTAACACAGAACAGTAAAGCTTGACTGTGATAATCTACATAGCACCTGGCCTGAGTGTAAATAAGCAGTTCACGTTCTAGTGCTTTAACTATGCAAGGTTGGCTTTCATGGGCAAAATATCTCTTTGAAAGGAAAGGGAAAATAGAAATCTTCAGAGCTAACAAAGCAGTGCTTTGTATCCTATGATGGATTTTCTGTTTGACAGTAGCTGCTGCATACAGGTAAAATGGATCGAATCCATTGTGTCATTAACTGTATGGTAACATTAGAGAGGGGAAGCTGCGGAAAGCCCTGAAAGTGCTCACCAAAAAATTCATGTGATAGTGGGATTCATCACTGACGTACTACTTTTAGTTGGAAGCATGCCACTCACTTCTTCAAGCAGGGCCTGCTTTTAGTAATTTACAGTCTTTATCTTCCAAGTAAATGATTCCAAATCCTGCTCATTGCTAATTAGCTCATACTGTTATTGCTATTCCTGAAACACTTGTAACTGCTCACTATTCCTGCGCTGACCACTTGAGTACCACTGTGTTCTGAAATCTGTAATTGTCACCAGGCTGATTGCCTTGGCTTTACTAAGAGTTAATTGGACAAGACTGATATTAACAGCCTGCCTGATTCTCTTCCACCTGGCTTCCCTGTAAGGACGGCGCTCCCCTAAGGAAGCTGGCCCTCTCTTTATTTCCAGCACTGTGTCCTCTCACTCTCCCCTGCACTTCCAAATCCCCATTGCTGGAGCAGGCAAATTCTCTCTCCATTGTTCTGCCACTTTCCGTGACACACCTCACGTTACCAAATGCAACGTAACAGAGCATGCACAGACTGATTGTCTTCTGTTTTCTAACTGCGACCTTTGCCAAACCATAGCTAGCATGTACAGGATGAGTAACATAAATGCAGAGTGGGTCTGTTGAAGGCTGACTGCCCCACTGTCATGTATGTAGTTCCTACTGCTTTCCTGTGGAATTTGACCTCTTGGTTACAGTAAACGTGACTTCAGTGGGGCTTCAGCAGAAGGCTTATATGATCTTTGCCCTATGTGTGATATACCGTATAACCTTTGTGCAAAACACTGTTTGGGGTAATCCATCATGGAGCAATCTTCTGGATTAATGGCTGTGACCCTGGTCTCCTAACACAAACATACAGTAAATGTGCTTCTGATAATGTTCGTTTCACTTGGGATGATATTCTGTATACACGGAGGTGAAGTGGGACTGAGGAGAGAGAGAGGTCACTTTGCCAGCTAGAGAAGGAACCATTAACCAAAAGCAGATGCTTAATTCTGACTCTAGATAGGGGGTTAGATATTGGTTGAATGCTGACTGTGTGCAGGGGAGCTCATGTCTGAAAACCTCGGTCACCACCAGGCCAGTGGCAACCAGGAGGAAGTAGAATGAACTTACCTTCCACAGCCTTGCTGTTAGGGGCGTTCGGATTGATTGCAGTCGGGCCCTATCCTGCTTGCATGGAAATGCCTAGCAAAACCCCCACTGGTGTCCATTGAAGCAGGCTTGGGCCCACTTTAGGCATGCCAAGTGGGTATATCTGGTAACCCTGGGAATGATAGACAGTCAGTGTGTCCATAAGCCACGTTTCCTCATGGAACTACGTTCTTCCTCTGGGTTTTGTCGTCTTCTCTGAAACCTAAGCTGCAAGTGAGACTCTTCCCCTGTCCAGCTGTACTGCTGTTAGCATTGCCATCACCCCTAGTGTAGACCAGGTATCTGCAGCCACTGGGAATCTCAAACTAGCCACCTAAAATGGTTCACCTTCAAGGTTGGTGAACTCTTGAGGATCCAACTGTTTTTTTTACAGCCTTGCCTGTGTCATAGTGATCTTGAGCACTGAAATCTGAGCCCATCTCAGCAAGAAGAAATTCTGCTGAGTTCTGCAAATTGCAGGAGGCCTGGTGAGGCACTCTCTGCATGCCAACATTTCCCACAGATTCCTATTGTCTCTATTTACGGCGTGTAACCCAAGCAATTCACTCTAAAAAACTGTATCCTCCCTGCACCTCCTGCCTGGCTAACCATCCGATTCTAGTTTATGACTTTTTGTCTTCTCATTCAACATAACTTACTCCCGAGTTAGAAAATATGACCATCCCCTGAGGAACAGCTAGCCTTCATTATCTTTGTTTGCAGATTAGTTTAGAGAATGATCACCTAGCAGTGTAGAAAGCCTCTGTTAGATCTGCTAAGATCTCTTCCTGTTTTAATTGGGTTTCTGCAGCTCCCCTTGATATTTATTTGCAAAGAAATATTGTTCACCCCCTTCACAAAAAGATAGTCAGGGCTGCTCAGTACTTCCATGAACCTCGGACAGTGTTTATACAGTGTCTATTCAAAACACGCCAGCTATTTCTTACCACCTACGCACACATTCCCCGTCCACGAGCTGGGCTTCTGCTTTATCAGCTCCGTCATTTCACCATCCCATGTTTACCTGGAGTTTCTTGGGGTTTTTTATTTCTACCTTGTTTATAATTCATCATTTTCCAAGCTAACCAAGCAAATATCATTATGTAGAAGTGGGAGAGGAAAAAGGGAACCATGAGGAGAAATTCCCCAGAAACAGGTTCCTGTGCCTCAGCTCTTCTTCCAAGTAACTGCTCCTCCCAGACCTCGGCTTTGGATACTCCCACGCAACTCCTCCCAAAACCCACTGCTGCCCTGTCTGCTTTCCTAAATGCCAGCATCTGGATGTCACTGTGACAAGTCACTGTGGGTTATTGCCATTTATATCCAAAGCTCCAGTAAGGTTCAGTTCAGAGACCTCCCTTCTCTCACACACAATGTATTTCTGAATGCAGTTCCTTCTGGTGTCACAGTAAAGCACACTGTTGAAATGATTGTCACAAGACAGGAACAAGTTTTAATTAGAAAGTTGTTCTCTCTGTGAGCATTCTGACTTCCAGTGGGGACCTTTCCCACTGAACTTCTTTTTTAGGGCTAGTCTACAATACTGAGGGTGTGTCTACATGAGACATTTACTGCGGAGCTGCCTAATTAGCTCCACAGTAAAGTCTCTATGTCTACATGTGCAGCTCTATTAGGCCACAGTAAACTAATTAACTCTGCCAAAGGTTAACGCTTGTAAATATAAGTAGTACCCTGCAGTGCTTTTCACTGTGCAGCAATACACGTGTAAGCACTGATGGGGCTGGCTGGCACACAACTGCTTCAGTGCGTAGGCTGCCTGCTGGCTAGCCTTGCACTGGAGCACCCTTTTGCCCCAGTCAGCCCCTTCGCAGCACACTGAGCCAGGTCGGAGCAGCCCTGAGCTGGCAGGCTGACTCACTAGGCCTCTGCCAGCCAGGGCTTCTTGAACCTGGCTCAATATGCTACAGTCCTGGGCACATATGTGGATGTGGCACCTGGGAGAAATAAACTCCAGCATGATATGCACTGGAGTTTATTGCTTTGCATTAATTTCACATGTAGAAACACCTGGGGGGGGGTCTGTGGGTGGAGCTACACAGCTGGGAAAGCCACCTAGTGGAGATGCTTCTTATACCAGTAAAAAGGGTCCTTGATTACCCCAGTTCCCAAATGCCATATACTGTCTTGGCAAAAGGATTCTTCTGCTGGTAGAAGTTGGGTCTGCACAGCAGGTCTGCAGGCAGAGAGGTATCATTTTTGCACATTCCTAGTCAGCACAGCCATGCTGGCAGAATTGTGTAGCGCAGACCTGGCCTTCCTGGCAGTTCTGATCCAGCTCAATTTCTTCTGTTGCTCAGAAGATTGTCAGTGAAAATCTAACTTTGGCCAGGTTGCAGCCATTTGCTTAATCTAGGGCAAGGAGAGTTGGAAGGAAAGCATCTCTCCTGAATTAAAATCCTAGATACTATAGACAAGAGAGACCCATCACACCCCTCTTATTATGTTTAAATTACCAAGATATCTTAGATTATTTTTCTGTAGCCACCATCTCCACTGCACACAACTACTGGTAGTATTTAAGGGCCTTGTTACTCATTCTTTTTATGTGGCTCCTGGAGCTGTTACCCCCTGGACTGTCCACACATTAACACCTGAGACTAGTTTTAAGCATGCTTTAGGTAGCTTAAAGTTATGCCACTCCAGGGCAGGTTTATCTCTGATCCATGTTACCCAGTTCACGTTCCATTAATGTGTGGCCATTCCCCACAAATGCAGTCATCCAGCATAGCAGGATGCAATGTCCCCTCCCCATCCTGCTGTTCTGTGTGGACAAACTTTCCACCCCCTGCACTCAATTGCCCAGGGGGATGTTCTGGCACCAAGCGAACTCTCCTCTTACTCTTGGAGGTGTGACCGTCCCATCCCCAGGGGTGCAACCCCATGGAAACAGCCTGCAGAGTATGTGCCAGCTAACCAGGTCACGGGGCATGGACAGGTCCAGGCATGGGGATTAGAGGGTGGGGAGGTGGGGAACAAGGTAGAGGGCTGGATCACGTCTCCATGAGCTGGGGCTTCCTACCCAGGGCAGAGAAAGGAGCTCCCCCCAAAAGTACCTTCTCTCACCACTCCCACACCCCATGAAAGCACGACCAGCACCGCCCGTACCTCAATCCCAGATCCAAATTTATTAAAACATGAGACCTTCTTTAATGTACTTCCTCTTTATGTCTATTTAAATTCTTTTTTCACTTCTTTTTATTTTATCTTTCCATGGCTGACTTAATTTCACCACCTTTCCCCCACCCCCATTTCCTTTCCACCTCTCATTTCATTACTCACCCCCATCCCATTAACTCTGTACCACCCAGCTCCATGTTTCCACCCTCCCAACTCATCTTTCACACAATCCCCCCCACCTAGAGGAGGACTAGCAGCCTGCCGTGGCTCACCAGGCCTGTAGTGGCAACCCACAGTTGCATCTCCTAGTCCAGCCCCTGCTTGCCAGCCCTACAGTGGCAAGGCCCAGCTGTGCAGGTGGGGGACAGTCAGAGAAGGTTTTTCACCTTAAGGTGTGACTGCTGCAAACTCAAGCTAAAACTAACACTGGTCAACATTTGAGCTCAAAGTGCAACTCAAAGGCCCTAACAGTCTCCTGGTGCCCATCATGGTAGAGACATGTTCAGCATTTGTTCATGCTGGGACACTTGGAAGCTTTTGGACCGTGTTCTCAGCTACCATAAATGAGCACTGTTCCACCGCAGCTGGATTAGCTGAGGATCTGTTCCACAGGCCACAATGCAAGTAGTAACTATCATTTGCCATTTATTGTATTTGCTGGACTAACAACAGAAGTGGCATTGAGACACAGGCCTGTTTGCTCCTGCTTGAAGGTTTTGTCCTGAGGAATATCTTTTACAACCCCATTTTTTGTTGAACGTTTCGTTAATAAGATCAGCACATTGGTAGTCTCAGAAACTTATTATTTTGTCTCTCTCTCAATTTCTTTAGCTTTATTAATCACCACTGTACTTGGAGCTGTTTGCATGAAAAATGCACTAAAAGAATAAATAATCATTATTATCAAAGTGCTTTCATAAAAACAATCTGTAGGATTAAATCCTTATTAACAGCATTATTATTAGTCATGATTATTATTATTACATGTTAATTAGTAGTACTGAAGTAATGCAATTAACATAGACTTTCAAAATGATCTCTTCAGAAGTCAGTTAAATTTGAAGTGTGAAAACATTGGTAGGTTTAGTGGTTAGAGCAGCAGAGTGGGAATATTACTTATAAAGTATTATCTAGCATACAGCCTGCCCTAGAATATAATATGCACCTTCTTTTTGAAAGGCAGAATGAAGAAAATAAGATTTTTCCAGTCATAGCTGCATAGCACAAGGGACACAGCCTAATCTCTAGCTGACTCACCCTCCCTTTCAGCTGACTCACCCTCCCTAGCTGCTGCTAAAGGCAGATCCTTGATTTTGAAAGAGGTAAAAAGTCCCCAAGCCTGTGAACTAGGAGGAGAGGGACCAGAAGCAGCTAGCAGACAGCAAAATTGCTCTAACAAAGGTTAGCTTGATTCGTGGAACATCAAGACCATTAAGAAGGAGAGATGATTGTTAACACCTGTGGAGTGAAAAATAATAAGCCACTGAGTCAAATAGTTCCCTCAGCTGCCTGAATAATAATGTCACATTTGTTATGCTGTGGGGTATCTATCCTGAGCAGAAAATCAGTTACCCTTCCTTAATACACACACCTCAGTGACGGGGGGCTGATTCTGGGGGGAAAGACGTATGTTGTATACAAGAAAATTTGCTGTACTTACTATATGTAAAGAGTTGCCAACGTCCTCCCTGCTGTATACAGAGAGAGTTCCCAACCTGGAGAGCAGAGCTTACAACCTAAAGCTCATACCTTACAACAAGGGCTGGAAACCTACAGCCCGTTGTCCATATCTGGTCCATGGAGTCACTTGATTCAGCCTGCAGATGTGGGGGACTTTGGTAGCTGGGAGCTTTGCCCAGCTGGTGGTGATCTATAGCTGAGCATCCAGGAGAAGTGGTAGTACTGGTGGCCACGTCCTAGTACCAGCCCACTTTGGACCTGAGCTGTGTCATTGTGACCTGCTGCCACAAAAAGATTGTCAACTGCTGCATTAGAAGATACAGAGGATGAAGTTATGTTACAATGGGTTTTCTTTTATCATCCTGAGAACCAGGATTTCTGGGTCGTGTATGTCTCTGCCACTTACTGTTTGTGTGATCCTGTAATCGAGCACTTACCTGTTCTCTGCTTCACGTTATCCATGTGTAAAAATACATAGTGAGACCTTTTTCATGTGGATAAAGCACTTTGAATGATAGGGACCATATAACCATGATAGTTTATCAGAACTCATGCCTGTGTAAAAGCTCCAGTTGGTACATTTGCTGTTTTATATGGCTGGGTATTTTTCCCCAGTACCTTATCTTGCCATTTAATACTATTTTGAGGTGATATGATAGGCAGATTGTGCACTATATACTTCTCTTTCCTCTTTTAAGTGAATCAATATGATTACTCTGCCCCTTTGATGCCGTAACCTAGTCAAGCTTTAAGAAAGGGGCATCATAAAGGAAAAGGCTGACAAATAAAGGATTGTTATGGCAGATGTTATGAGGTGGAGCAGTTCCATATAATCTTCCAAGCTTTTTTTTTTTCTATGTGAGCAAATGTTCCGTCTGGGGATGACATGCTGTGTTTTTGTTAGATTTGTTGTGCAGGGTTCTGAGCAGAGAGAGCTATGTGAACAGCAAGAGAATTTGCTCTCTGCCTTGGTCTGTAGTTGGAGTCAATTCTTAAGCGGCTCCCTGGGAATTGTTGTCAGACTAATAGAAGTGATTGTCCTTCTGCTTCCCACCCTGTTGCAAGACTGGTACTTATGTGTAAGAAACATAAGTTACACCTAAAACATCCCCAGATTCTGTCATTGGTTTCCCTTTCATTATAAAACTGACCTAGAAGGCCTCAGACGTCTGGTTCCACCCTATAGAGGGGTTACCATATGTATGAAGAATGCATTTTGTATCTTCTTTCACAATTCACCATTTAATAGATCAATACATAGCAGTTAAAATTATTTGGCACTAAGGCCCTTATCTTGAAACTGGATCTGCATAGGCGGGCCCCTCCACCTTTTCAGAATCCCTTTCACTGGGGCTCTGTATGGATTCACTCTTGCAGATCCAGTTAGACCCATGCCTGCATCTGCACAGGAGCAAGGTGGATTTGAATTTATCATAGAACCTTTGCATGGTTGTTGGGGTGGGGATGATCATTGAGGAGGTTCTGTAACCTGCCATAGGATAACCCAAAATGTAGGACACAAGTGCTTCTGAAGGTTGATGCCACTCAGTTGTGTATGAAATAATCTGAAATGGGATCAAATCCATTGTGTCATCAACCACATGACCCCTTATACATCCCCTCTCTCACCTTCCTCATTAAGGTGGTAAACGGGCCAGGGAGATTACCAGAGGATTCAAGGAGTGCTCAAAAGAGAAAAAGGAGGCTTACAGATAGTGGAAACAAGGGGTAGTCACTAAGGATAAATACACAAGTGTAACTTGTATTTGTAGGGAGAGGATAAGGAAGGCAAGGGCGGTAACCAAAATCAGGTTGGTGAAGGAAATCAAGGACAATAAGAAGTCGTTCTTTAGGTATATAGGGTACAGGAGGAAGACCAAGGGAAAATATGGGGCCCTTGCAGAATGGGAAGGGACAGCTGATAACAGACAGTCAGGAGAAAGCTGAACTCTTTAATGAATACTTTGCATCAGTGTTCAAATAGTGGTTGCCTGCCTGGTTGGATACAGGACAGATGCAGGGGTGGGAGGAGAGGGGGAATTGCCAACCAATGGTCAGTGTCGAGCTGGTGTGGGAGCACTTAGAGTGGCTGAATGTCTTCAGGTCAGCAGAACCAGATGAACTACACCTGAGAGTGCTGAGGAAATTGCCTGGAGTCATTGCAGGACTGTTGGCAAAGGTATTTGAAGATTCATGGTGAGGTCCTGGAAGATTGGAAAAGGACCAGTGTGGTGCCACTCTTTAAGAAGGGGAGGAGGGAGGATCTGGGAAACTATAGGCCAGTCAGTTTAACCTTAATACAGAGTAAATTTTTGGAAAAAAATTATAAAGAAGTCCATTTGCGAGAGACTGGCAGAAGACGTAATGTTGAAGGATAGCCAACATCGTTTCATTGTGGGCAGGTCATGGCTGACCAAACTTGCTTAGATGTGGGAGGTGCGGTTAATGTCATATACTTGGATTTTAAGAAGCCTTTGATATGGTCTCCCATAATGTTCTTATAAAAAAACTCAGGGATTGCGGGCTGACAGAGTCCATGGTTAGGTGTGCTGGGAACTGGCTAAGGGGTTGAACCCAGAGAGTGTTGGTGGATGGGTCTGTATCATCTTGGCAGGAGGTGGCCAGTGGTGTCCCGCAGGGTTTAGTTGGCCCTGTGCTGTTCAACAACTTTGTCAGTCATTTAGGTTTATGGATGATAATAAGTTATGGGGAAAAGCGTCCCTACTAGGGTATAGGGTGTGGATCCAAGCAGACCTGACAAGATGGAAAGGTGGGTGGAGTGGAACTGGATACAGTTCAATAATGATAAAGGCAGAGTGCTTCATCTGGGGAGAAGTAACCAGCAACATGAATACTGGTTAGGAGGAAATATCTTGGCCAGTATGATGGCTCAAAGTGACCTCAGGGTTATGATTAATCACAGGATGAACATGAGTTGCCAATGTGATGGTGTAGTCAACAGAGCTAACAGCATACTGGGATGCATTAGCTGATGCATTGCAAGCAGGGCTAAGGAAGTGATACTTCCTCTCTACTCGGCACTGGTGGGATCCCAGCTGGAGTACAGTGTCCAGTTCTTGGTGCTGCACTTCAAAAAATGTGTGGAGAATCTTGAAAGGGTCCAGAGAAGGACCATATGAATGATGAAGAGCCTGAAGGACAAACCTTATGAAGAAAGACTAAGGGATCTGGGACTCTTCAGCCTGGGGAAGAAAAGACCGAGGGGAGGACTTGGTGGCCATTTATAAGTATGTAAGGGGTGAATATCTGGAAATGGGGAAAAAATTGTTCACTAGGGTGCCCCAGGGGAGGACAAGGAGCAATGGCCATAAACTATTAGAGGGTGGTTTCAGCTTGGATGTAAGGAAGAACGTCTTTATGGTAAGGGTGACCAGAATCTGCAGTAGATTTCCCAAGGAGGTGGTGCAGTCCCCAACCTTGGAAGTCTTCAAAAGGAGACTGGACGGACACCTTGCTGAGATCATTTGATCTCAGCAGTATTCCTGCCCAGAGCAAGAAGTACTCATGATCTTTCGAGGTCCCTTTCAGCCCTTAATTTCTGTTGTTCTGTGATTCCCACTCTCACCTCAACCATATACAGAATCCACTTCCCACATCTGTCTGCAGCAGGAGTGGGCAATTATTTCGACTGGCGGGCCACTTAACAAGTTTTGATGAGCTGTCAAGGGCTGCACACACACAATCTTTCAGAAGATATCATTTTAACAAATTATAGATAAAAACAAATCACATATTCAAACCTCTACTATATAACATATGTTAATTTTATTTTTAAAAAGAATTTGTCCTGATTTATTTGTTTTTGAGTAGTGTACATAGAGGCAATTGAATAATAGCTCAAAATAAAGTCTTACTTAAATATTTTTGGGGAGGGGGCTGCCCATGCACTAGGTCCCAGAAACCAGACAGGAATGAGGGGGGAGATGAAGGGGGCAGAGGCCCCATACTGCAGAGTTGGCCTGGGTGGTGCATGTCAGTGGCATGCCTACAGCACCTCTGGCTACTACAGAGTGCTACATATTCCCACTCCACATGCCAGAAAAATGTAACATAGCTGCTGCTTAGCATACACCCAGCATATGCCCACCTCCACTCTGAAGCTCTCAGTATTGGGTATTCTGATTGGTGCAATAGTGGCTACATTCCAGTGCCAACTTTACATTTTTAGACACTTGGTGTATAGGAGCATGAGCTAATGGGTGGGGCATAGTCTTTCTGGCACAGTCAGAGGTGACAGAGACAGCCATAAACATTTTCCCCTGGTACCTCAGAGACATTTAGATGCTGAAGTCCCTTTATGTATCTTGTGTCTGTGTCCCCATCTATAATGTTCTGTATGAAAAGCCTGCACATTTTGGGGGCATAGTGAAAACACTAAATAGTAACAGCATCCATTACAGGCCCCAGAGCCTCATTGAAGTCAGTGGCATTTTTGAGTATGCAAGGAATGCAACATCAGACTTCTGAGAACGATAGCCAGTCATCTGATCAGTCTGAACTTTTTGCTTGGCTACACTATTTAAAATGGGTACCAGGGGGCAGGAGATTGGCATCTGATGTTGGATAGGAAAAAACCCACACTTACGTGATACAGTAGCAAAGTGATTTTTGTAAATCCCTGGAATTAATAACTACAGCTATTTTGGAAGAGAAACAGCATCATTCATACTGAAAAATATTCTCTTCCCTCCCACAGGGGATGCCTGTGTAGGTGTGGAGCTGTAGTCTGGGAAATTAAAAAATGCAAATTAAAAAATGCAAATGTAAAAGGGAGGCATTGCTTGCTGCGGTGCTCTAAGGGTTTTCTTGAATAGCAGCAAATTAAAGAAATGCTATGTAATCAAAGTTTATATCAAGCCTTAAGAAAGAAAAGCACCATTATCTCTAAATATAGTGATAGTGCTGTCTGCTCCTGATCTCTTACATTGTGTACGTATTAGTGGTAAATTACAAATAGAGTGTGTGATATTTGCAACAAGACCTTGAAGAAAATACACATTACCTTGTCCCAGCCACTTTTCCAGCTGTAAATGAACAGGTTACAGTTAGTAGGGAAATAGCATTTTTACTGCAGGCCTTGTTTTAACCTAGGTGCATCCTTCATTCATCCCAGTGCCAACAGAGGTTCCCCAGTTGCAGCTGCCCCCAGCTATTGCAGTCAGTGGGGTTACATAGATTGCAGTCGTATCCCCTCACCAAGGGGTAACATATCCAGCCCATTTCTACATCAGCTCTTAGTTTGTCCTTCTGTAATTTTTCATGCCTTACTTTTCCCAACCCCCTGCCCCATTTTTGGGTTAGTTACTGCTCTTAGTAAAAAACAAGCTGCCACCAAGTAATCTCCCAGAATTCAAGGTGAGCATTATACAGCATGAAAAGGAAAGCCTTGGGCCCTGATATTATGGTGTTAGATATACCAGCATAGGTCAGATGGTTTCCTGGGCCTGGCAGTCTAAGGCCACAGAAGTTCCTGAAGCTAACAACACACGTTCTCTAGCCTAAATGCTCTGCCACCTATTTATAGGGACCCTAACAGGCAGTTGAGTTTAGACTAATTGTCCAGTTGGGCTCTAAGGAGCAGTCCCACCCCAGCCAATGAACCAGTTGGCCCTGTTAGGGACTCCTGATTAGCTGCTGTGGGTTGGCAGCCACCCCAACTAACTCCACCCCAACTAATTCCACCTTGTTCAGCAGGCTGCAGGTCAACCAACAGTAGCCCTGGAGGTTGGCTCTGGTAAGCCTCACTGGCTCTTGTGATCTTTGGTTTTCTGGCTTCTGCTCCTGCTTGTCTCTCTTCTGGACTCCAGCTTTTGGGAGCTTCACTTGGCCTTGGTGACTTGGTCCCTGACTCGGGCTGTAGCTTGCAGTCTGCCTCTGGAATCCCCACTTGGATTCAGTAGCTTGGACTCTAACTCATGCCCCTGCCCTGTTTGCTCTGACACCCCCAGCTCCTGTCTCTAGCCTTCCCCTTGGTGTCCTTCCCACTAGGCCATATTGCCTACAATCTGGTCCTTACAGGAACAGCATTTGGAGTGATTGCTCATGCTTACATCTCTGCAACAAAACAAGGTTCCTTGGTCATTCTGGCCCCATGCCCATGGGGGTAAAACAACCTGTTATCAGTACAGATGCTAGTATACAACTGTAGCAAAAATGGTTACTAAAAATTCACCCTGTACTTATAAATAACAGCAGACACTGAGCCCTCTTCTCACTGCTTCAATCTTACTTTCAATGCAGTTGGCTACTGAGGGATTTTCCTATGTCACTTTTTCTGAATTCTAGATATGAGGAACAAGAGCTTGAGAAAAGGAACATGGGAGCACAAACTGGGTATTGCCATGCTCCTAGAGCTATGCGACTTCTGTAAACTCTGGTTGGACCTAGGCTGGTGTAGAACAGGCCTTTGATATAGAGCTCCAAGCAGCTCCTTGCAGCTCCCCTCTCCTAGGTGAAAAACTGGGCCATAGCTTTATCATCAGTTGCAAACCACACATCAGCTGTGAGAGAGAGGGATATTTTAATGATATAAAAGCTATGATCCTCCTGTTAGGCAGGATCAACACAACTTCCCCAGCTGTGAAATCATCAGCTCTGAGACTTGCACAGGCATGCAGAGCCGTCATTTCACACAGCACTCACTGACACATTCCCATGGTCCTGGTCACCTGTGACAGAGGAGCACACACCATCACCCTGGAGGCCCTATTTGGGTGAGGTCCTGTTGCTTCTGGTGTCAATGGTGGCAGCCACAGGCAGGGCTGTAATGCTGCTGGACCTGTGCAGAGACAGAGACTGCAAATTGTACATGGATCCCATGTTTGCAGATGGGTCATATGCTTTACTCTTCAGGTGGAGACTTCAGTGGACACTTGAGTGGTTTGCAAAATAAAGTCAAATGTGCCTGTTATACAGCCATTAAAGATCATTTCTGCTATCTGAGCCTTAATTAAAACAAGGAGAACTGTCCTGTTGTGACGTTGCTTTAGTTTACAACCTTCCTTCGTTTTCCTTAGTCAAAGCAAATAAATCAGCAAGAGGTGTTAGCAAAGGCTTCTGGATTAAGAGATAAAATCCATACAACATTAACCATATACATGGTCAGTAAGACCAGAGTTAATAAAATTCCCCAAATATCCATATGGATGAAATATGCTGATGGGCTTTAAAAACTGTTCTTAACCATAGTTGTAAACCGTACATATATTTAATCTGATAATGTAAAATCAAACATGCTATTTACCTTTATCGCTCATTAGGCAGGAGGGATTTGAATGAATTTCTGGCTTGGATTGAGACATCAGAGTTGGACAGATTCATTCTGGAATCCGCAGCAGCTGAAGCACCATGATACGGTTAGATGAGCAGAGCAGTGGCTAGCTGCTTGCAGAGTAGCATCCTGAACAGCATCTCAGTGACTTTCTGTTTCTCTCGCTGGGCTGTGGAATAAAGGACTGTTATAGACAGCTATCTGGGAGAAAGCCATCTGTTGGTGAAGGGTCTATGTGAGGCCAGCTTCTGCAGCTTCTAAATGTGATGGGGAATTGAGCTCCACTGACCCCAGACAAGTACAAAGGGAAACATGGAGGTATAGATGAGTGGTGCCATCTAAGCCGGGGGGGCATGTGCCCCCCCCAAGCAATCTTGGAGGTGGGGGACAATCTCGCCGACTGATGGAGTGGGGGCCCCCACGGCAAATTGCACCAGCCAGAAAGAGCCTGCAGAGCTCCCAGAAGTGGCTGTGGTCCTTCCCACTCCCCAGCCAGCCCTTGCAGTGGGGCACCAGTGCTCCCGCCTCCTGCCTGTCACCTAAGCAGCCTGTCAGCAGATGCAACAGCACTCTCAGGAGGTGCAGGTGCACCCCCTACGTATCGCCACTGCATGGAGGCCCTGGCCAGTGGATCTCTGCTCACAGAGTGGTTTTGTTTCCAGTGTGGGCAGGGTGCTGGATTAAAAGAGCTCATCAAGTATCTGTGCAATCAGTATTCCAAACACTTGTTATGACGTGTAAAATGCAGGTCTAGCTCTCCTCTGACATTTTATTGCTAAATTGAGATGGCCATACAAATTTTACAACAGCCTGATACCTCTCTATGATGAATACTTTGCAGGCTTGAAACAGTTCCAAATTGTCTGGCTTTAGCTGCTTTAACAGAAGAGTCCATTACTCTTCAATTCAAATGCTATCATAAAATCTCCAGCCAGTTAAACACCAAAGATCTTCTACAAACCTGCTGGTCTGTTTAACCTAACATTATCACAGTCATGCTACTATACATTTACACTTTATTTCTCAATTGAGTACCTACATGTCTAAATTTTAATAGCATTAATACAGTGTTTTCAATACAATAATGATATCATAAGAACAGGCAATTTTCTCAAGGTCTGAAGAAGCCCAGTGTATCTTTCTGGGGAGGTGTTTTTTTCACCAACAGATCTCCCTTCTGAAGCCAGAACCAGAATGAAGTTCTGCTGGTTTGGGTTCCCTTTGTTAATTTCCTAGAGGTTCTAGTTCTGTTTGGCATTGGCAGTAGCTGTTTTGTGAACACTGCCAAAGAGGCATCTGAAAACTATGGCCATTTCCATTTGGCAACCTGGGCATGGTGAGCCAGTGGTTTCAGTTTGGTTCATCACATCTGAATCCCACTGATATCACTGGGCATTACCCATGTGTTTCAGGCTGGGCATGTGTTTTAGTTCCTTGTTGAATTGGGGCCTTAGTCATCTTGGTTGCCTTTGCTTGGCAGAGAGGCCACAGCGTAACTGGACAAAGAGAATGAAGACTACATTCTCCTTTTTAAAGGGGGTCTCTCCAGATCCTGGCTGAAGAACATTGGCAGGTCAGTGGGAAGTCGGGTGACCATCGGTCCTGCTTTATACCAAACCATCCTGTTTTTAAACCCTTGGTCCCCTGTCCATTTCTAAATAAGGAACAGACTGCAAAAAGTCCTGTTTTCCAGTTCATTGGTGGAAACACGTGTCAATCATTTTATTTTGTTGGCTGCGCCTAGAAGTAGGGAGGTGCACAGCTAGGAGGAGCAGGGTTCGGAGACAGCCAGGGAGGGAGGTGGCCTTTATATAGTGGCTCCACCCTTTGCTGCTGATTGGCCAAGGGGCCAGTGGCCCTGCCTCTCACTGCTGATTGGCCAAGGGGGTCGATGGTCCCGCCCCCCTGCCCCTCCCCTCACCAAGGGGATGTCCTGCACTCTGGGGATGGATTAGTGGCCACCCTAGTGGGGAAGAGGCCTATAGTCCCAGGTTAGTGAACAGTTTGAAGGCACTTGCCCACAGGGCTATTTACCTTGTAACTTTCCAACATGAAGTCAAAAATATTTTGAAAAGTTAAATTGTTCATAAAGGAACAGAGGGGTGGTACAAGGAAAAGCACTTCCTGGGAAATAGAGAAATGTATTTATTTATTTGATGTGGGGGTGGCCTGTATCAAAAATATTATGAGCATCTCTAGCATGAAGCAAGGACCTCTGTGGGTAAAAAAAATCTGTGTCATAAAGTGACAAGACAAGCGTAAGGGAAAGACAGACAGATCTAAACTTGAAGAAAGCAGGGCTTTTAGAAATGATGAAATAATTGTATGCAAATAGTAGCTAGAAGAGCTAGACTACAATGAATAACCTTTTCCCTCAAATGCGGATTGAAATCTTTCCAAATATCAATTAATCCTTAATCTACCATGCATTTCATAGTTACTTCCTGTGCATTATTAATGGGCTGGTCACCCTGAGATGAAGGTAGGAAGTAAAAGCAATTAAATTCCTCTCCCACCCCTGCAGATACAATTGACCTAGAGAATCCAACTAACAGTTAAAAAAAGAAAAAGCTCCAAAAAATAATAAACACGCCCTTCTTGTGTGAACCAGACTGCATAGGCTTAGCCACAGCAGCAGCCTCCACAACAGCAACCATCCCTGCAGATCCAAGCAACAAATTCTTCAGATCTAGGGCCGATAAAAGAAATCTCCAGGTGTCCATCCTCCACTGATTCTCCTGGCTCCTGTGTGCTGTTCTCTAGTTCCATCTGCCTTGAGAGGTGTTGTGATCCCGTTTGAATTCAAAGGAATCATTTTTAACCTTATGTTTTAGACTTCAGTCAACGCTTCTGACTGTACAACATAATTACCTCCACCCAAAGAGAGACGCAGTCATTCTTGCCTGCAATTACTCTAGTGACCAGTCAGGAAGTGCAGTGAGTAAAGGTCTGTGGCTGATACCTCCTTTTGAACAAAAAAAGGCTTTATTTGTACCATGCTGTATCTCTGAGGCAAAATTCTTTTCCTTTTGATCTATCAAGCATCATTGGCAATAACTGTATGGAGATATTACATAAGTACTTTTTCCTCTTTGGCCCCTGATAAGCCTGTCAAATAGGAAAATTCCCCAGTATGATATTTGACCAAGCCATAGGGGTATATGAAGGACAAAGTGGTTTGGTGAAGGACTAACAGTCTAACTTTCCACTGTGTTGTCCAGTTCACATTATGAAGCCAATGAGGAAGAGAAGTTAATTTTACTGCCGCAGATCTGGCTTTCAAATGTCTGGGAAAGGCTCAGCTAGGTTAACTGTTTTCACAAAGCTGAGAGAATAGCAAGCCATTTCACCACTCTTTTCTTACCGATCAAGATCTTGGGTCCAGTTCTGTTGAACTGCAAAGTCCCCAGCAGAATGTTAATCCAATGGGGGAAGATGGGAAACCATTTGAGCTCGACATCTTGTTCAGCTTGGGATGTGATTAATCATTTGGGTTTTCTTAGTACAGAGTATGCCTTTGTCCCATAGTCTTTATCATCCTTCGATATGAGTTGCCTCTAACACTAGCTCTAGGGTGAGTAGATCACACTAATTTCCTAGACCTAAAAATCTCATCTTGCAAATGATAGCTTTGGTTTGGTTTAAGCTTTGAACTCACAGATTTCCACACAGTGAGGTCTGTGGTATAGGCACACGAAAAGTCTACCTGAGATGGGATCATCCAAACTGGAGGGCTGGGGAGATGAATCTAGGATTTGTTGAGGTGAGGGAGATGTTGGCAGTGGCCACCCTAGTTACTGACCTTGGGGGTAGGCAGGAAAAAATGGTTGCTGCTGCAGCTGCATGATCACACCGGCAGTCACCACTGCCCGTGTGGCAGCCAACCCAGGTGCCTAACCACATCACTATGCCTCTGGGTATAGAGAGACAGTCTTGATGGAACAAAACTTCTGGCAATTGTGTCATGAGGAAGGTGAAGAGGTGGTATCGCAGGGCAGGGGTAAGATACTGGGCAAAATGGACAAGTGTCTCAATTAGGACTCAAGCAACCCACAAATGTTGGTGCCGCTAGCTTTACTATTTCTGTGTCAGTTCAAACCTGCTAGGAGGGGAGCACTCACCATGACTTCCTTTTACATATCATTTCCATTTGCTTGTTGGGCTTACATGTATTTCTGCAGAGGACTTGAATTGATAACATAAAGAACTGGTTTTCATGGACAAATTATTTTTGTTTGTACATGTTAAGGAAAGCTACGTGTCCCTGAAAGCTGATATTCGCGACCAGGGTGGACAGCTAGAGACCCTCTGAGTTAAAATACGTGGGGAACGTGGCACAGGGGACACAATGGTGGGAGTCTACTACAGACCTCCCACCCAAAGTCCTGAGCTTGACCAGGAGTTCGCCTGGGAACTGGCTGAGGCTGCATGCTCTAGGACCATGGTTGTCATGGGTGACTTCAATTACCCAGACATCTCGCGGGAGGATCACTCAGCAAAATCCGAGCAGTCACAAACCTTCCTCTCCTGTGTGGATGACATCTACCTGACTCAAAAAGCCCATGGGCCAACGAGAGGCAAAGCGCTGCTCGACCTGGTACTGGCTACTGGGGATGACCTAATCAGCGACTTAGTGATCGATGGGAAGCTGCATGACAGCGACCGTGAGCTGATCACCTTCACCATCCACCGTAAAGCTGGCAAGTCAGTCAGCAACACGGAAGTCCTTGACTTCAGAAAAGGAGACTTGTCAGTCAGGTTCTAAGGGACCATGGCCCCAGGGAGAAGGGAGTTTAAGAAGAGTGGTTGCTCCTCAAGGGAGTGATCCTCAGTGCACGAGCTAAGTCTATTCCATCTCAGAGGAAAGGCATCAAGAGGGCACAGCAGCCCCCCTGGCTCTCCAGGAACCTACTAGACCTCCTGAGGCTAAAAAGAAAGGCTTACAAAGGATGGAGGACGGGATTCACCTCCAAGGAGGATTATTCTGCCCTGGTCCGGTCCTGCA
>NW_017728924.1:5064070-5109754 GCF_001723895.1 Crocodylus porosus | reverse complement strand
GGGCGGGGGGCTGGACTCGATCATCCGAGGTCCCTTCCAGCCCTAATGTCTATGAAATCTATGAAAAAGCAGCTGTATGGCCTTGTTTCATAGTACTCCGCTGGAATATTCAAAAGCTCTTTGGGGGTGTTAGAGTCTTTGAGGTTAAAATAGGCATTTAGTAATTCAAATTTGACTTTTCTTTGTACCAGTGAAATTCTGATAAAATCACTTTGGTTATATGAAGGTAAATGAGAGCTGAATTGGGCTGAGAATGTGACCTGGGCTGTTGATGGACTCCAGTTAACCCATGGCTGGGATGACAAGTAATAGATGCTTTTTTTGCCTTATAACTAAGAATGACGCTGGAAATAAGGCGCGCAGACAGTTGGGCTTATAGCTAAGATTAGAGTGCCCATAAAACAGCAAGTACAATGCAAAAGGATGCTGTCATAAAACGCTCAAACTGAAAGATATTAAGCAGTAAAAACTTTTGTTTATGTAACAGTAAGTTGCAGTAAGAATTGACAAAAGCCAAGACATTCAGAGCTCTGTGTAACTCAAATGATTGTTCCTTTTCTCCGTGATCGCATGCATTAAAGACAGACTGCTGTCCTTAACTTTGAGATTCCTCAGATTTGTCAATTTGAGTTTCAAATGATTTTTTGGTCTGTTACTGTTAAATTACTTGAAATAGTGAGGTCATGTTATGTTCTAATCAGTTGCCAGATTTCATTTTTTAAATCAAAGCTGTTTTAAAGTTCAAGAACCTTTTTATGCATATATAATAAGGTGCTGTTTTACTCTTGTATGATTTAAAACTGATTTTATTAATATTAGTAAAAATGTGCTCACAGTCAGACTGAGCTCTTATGCTGTAACTCAAATCCGAGTTAATTATGGCTCAGTTAGAAGTTATAAACCTCTGAAAAACAAGGTTTATAAGAGAAGTATTGACACAGTTTTAACTATAGTGATCTGAATGGAGCCACTGTAATATTGTTTAGAAATAGAGTTCTAAAAGGGAATCTTTTATGAAAAGAGATGCCAGCTGTTCTGTTTGGAAACGTGTATTTCACTGGCTCATGATAAAACTGACTGTGGAAGAAATTAGTCTGTAATACATCTACTTCTTAATTTCATTACAGTCTGAAATTGTGAGGAAAGGCATGCATCCTAGGAGCTAGAAAGGATTTTGGTTGTCTCTTTTATTTGTAATGGTTACAGAGAAATACATGTAATTTTGCACACATGAAAAAAATCCTCATCTTGTCTGTAATTTTACATTTTGATACAAAGCATCTCTGTTATAAAAGCAATGAGAAGCATTTGCTGAAGGGAGCTGCTTTTTGTTTTGGCAATAAACCAAACAAGAAAAATGGCAAATTCCACTAACTTCACACTATTACTACAACATGACCAGAGGACCTGATTGTACTGATCGTTGTAGAAAGCCACAGGAAGAGATGTTACCTGCTGCTAAGAGCTCGCAGTCTAAATAACCATGACAGAAGTAGAAGAAGAAGTAGACAAAAAGGTGGCTGTCTCTTGCCTAAGGTCCAACAGAAGAAGAGCCAGGAATAGCACCCACACTTCTGCTATGTTATCTCTCTGTGCTCTGTCCATTGGACTGCATAGCCTACCAACAGCATTAGGAGTCAGGGCAGTCTGCAGTACTGCAGATCACTTTTACATGAAGGCTTGCACCAATGTACTTTCATCAGCACCTGAAATAAAGGAAAGGCCAGGAGCCTTGTAAAGGGCTCTGCAACTTCTGCTGACCCAGAATCCCAGGAGAGTGGATTCAGCCTGAGTTAGTTCCTTTTCAGGATCATGGCCCCCAAAAGGGCGGGGGAGCAATAGAAATTCAACAGTGGAAAAAGTAAGCAAACATTCTCATTGAATCAGGAAACCATCTGGTATCAGCCAACTTGCTACAGGATGCAACAGCCCTGTGTTTGTTAATGCATCCTTTTTGATTGTCCTGTGCACATGTTCAGTGTTGTCTCTCATACTGAGCTGGGGTTTCTTACAAAGGCACGGTATTCTTGTTCTGTATTTGTTGATGAGGGGGTCCTGATCCCTAGCTGGTTCTCCAAGGAACCATAGTAATAATGATTGAGTAGGGTGCCCTCTTGATGTGCATATGACCTATTGTCTCCCTGCTCTAGCATGTTTCTTTGAGTGAATTAGTAAGGGGTGTTGAGAGTCAGCACTCTTGGATTCCATTTTCAGCTCCACCACAGACTGTGTGACCTTAAGCAAGACCCTTCCCCCTCCCCTTGCCTAGCTGAAAGGCACACTGGGAATCCACTCCTGAATTGTATAGATTCATGGATGTTAGGGCTGGAAGGGACCTTGAAGATCATCAAGTCCAGCCCCCTGCCCCAGGGGCAGGAAGTCAGCTAGGGTCAAAGGACTCCAGCAAGATGAACTTCTAAGCATTTCTTGAATAAGTCCAGAGTAGGTGCTTGCACCACCTCTGGAGGGAGTCTATTCCAGGTCTTGGGGGCTCGGATAGTAAAGAAATGTTTTCTTATGTCTAGCCTGAAATGATCTTATAGGAGTTTATAATTATTTGTCCTTGTTTTTCCTTGGGGGCGCTCTGGTGAGTATTTGGAGTCTATCACCAATGTCGGGGAAATGGTTGACTGCATTTTGCTCCAATGATGCAGGATGGCAAGAGTGGCTCTTTGAGAACTGCTCTCCAGAAGTACACATCAGAACAGTTATGCTGTATTCAGTTCGTCTCCCAATGATACCCCCAGGAATGGAGAAGAGGAGTGGAGTAAAAGAAAGTCTTCCTTCTCACCCAGTGCCTGCTGAGCACAGCTCAGATACACCTGGAGAGCAAGGCTAGAAACTGCCAAGTGGTCCTATAGTAACAAACAGTGACAGCTGAGTGGTGCACAGGCTTTCTGCATGGCTAGAATGGGGTTGCATCCTTGCAGTCTTCCAAGTCTCCCCTGAGACCTTTTATAATATGACAGTGCAGCCCTGAGACACAGATTGGGCATGTTTGTCTTGATGTCTGTGGCAGGCCTCCACTCTGCCCGGAGCTGATTTGTCTGCCAGAACTTATGGGAGATATACCTGGTTCCCTTGAATGATATAAAGATCTTCCTGCTTGCTCGGGTTCCCCTCTGGCATCTTCTGTAGGGCTCCTTCTCCCCTACATCCCACCCCTTTCCTCTCAGGTGTTACGATTAATCACAGGCAGCATTTGAGTATGCAACGTGATCAGTTGGAGTGCAGCATTATGATGTCCCTTCTGCAGTTGCTGGCCATGCAGTACTGTAGTCAGGATGGAAAGACTAACACAAATGAAAATGAACAACTAAACATCCCTCAGCATGGCTGGAGCAGGGCTCCGGTACGTTGCATTGAGCTACTCACTCCTAAGCATGAGAGTTCAGGGGGTTTCCAACTTCACCCCCTTTTCTCTTCCCTCCTTTGGTGCCCTTGTCCTAAGGGGCTCTCCGCTGGTGTGCTTTGTGCACAGGTTCTGAATATGGGGCTGCTGAAGAGCTATGATGCACCCCCCAGTGAGGTCTTCCCCAGTTGGCTCTTCCATATGAGGTTCAGCTGGGCAGTGGTTGCCCAGTCTGGGAACTCCATGCCACAATGGGGCCAGAGTCCAGCCAGCCACTCACTTTGGCTTGCCCCTGGCCCTATGGGCTGGGGCTGGCTTCCCACTTACGGGGCGGTTGCAGCATCTGTGGTGACAACTGTGGTAGCAATGGCAGTGGCAGCGGTGTCCGCAGCATCAGTGGCAGCAGAGGCTGCAGGCACAGCAGAAGCAACAAACCTCTGGTGCCATGGGTGGCGTCTGGTCCCAGCTTGGGTGTCTGGTGTTCTCTGCATCAGCCCTGGCTCCTGGGCAGTCTTTTATGGTGCGGCCACCATGCCGTGCCCCAATCCGGGCCTGGCTTATTAGCCTGTGTGGTGGCAGCTGTGCTGTGCGTGGCCTGACCACCTGTGCCATGGGGATCAGGTAAATCAGGTGGGGTTTGAACAGTCCGTGTTTCACTGGATGAATGTCCTATGCTGGCCAGTTTCTGTTGCTATTATTGGCTACGTTTTCTGTCAGCTGCCACATCATCAAACTTCTCCCACCGTCAGATGCAGTAGCAATGACCATTTTGGTGAAAGGAAAAGTCTTACCATGTACTTTATAGTAGGACTCAAGACTGTTATATAACTGACCATTCCCATAAGGGAAATTTAGCCACAATATATCAATGTACTGAGAAATATTCTTTGTCTTGGGTCATGTAACCAATGTGGCTGCTAAATGTTTTAAAAGCAGTTATATAACTGGCATTTAAAATGTTTTATTGAAAAACCTTAATGCTGCTGTAACCGAAATGACCTTAAACCTGGTAAAATGTGTCCCATCCTGAAATGGAATTTGGTTGGAAATATCAAATGATGCTATGATGTCATCACAGCTATATTTGCACCCCCCTCGTGTACCAATCTCAACAGGATGGTAAGACTCTCAGACACTAGCCACTCAAATTACTCACAAATTAGCTTTTCAGTGCTGTGTTCAGGTTAGCTCTGTAATATCCACTGCCTTTGAGGGGAGCTGTAGCCATGACCTTTTTTTAATATCCAATATAGCATTTGCAAATATGTGGCTTATGGACAATGTATAACCACTCCTGCTGGTGATTACATGGTATATTCTAACACAGAGATTCCCATACTGCTCTGAGTGCTACTGGTTGTTTCAGGAGAACGGTGACAGCTGGCTGGTCCCAGGATACTGGCTTGCCCCTTTTTCCATCCAGCTCCTAGGTTGCACTTCAGATACCTTTTGTATGCATACGCGAGGTTGCCAAATGGTTGTCATGTGGGAGCAGAGGGGATCTCTTGTGTTACAGGAAGAAGAGTTTACCATGAGTCCCCCTCTCTGGTAGGAGGTGGCCTACACTGAGAACCCCAAACCACCCGTTAAATTACATGACATGTTCCTGAGCAGGTAGTGACACGTGCAATCCTTCTCCACCCTGCTAAAAAAAACCTTTAAACTATCCACTTCTGTAACTTATTTTCATTTTAGCCTGTGGAATAAGTGGTGAGAAGGAAGACCACCCATGCTTTGTGCTAATGGCTTTTCAGGAACTTGAGCAGTGTGAAATAGAATCACACATAGAGACTTAGGGCTTCTCTGCATCACTGCAGTTCAAGTTCTGAGCGAGGACAGGAGAGGCGACAGAGCAACGGACACAAGTCAGTTGACCCACTCCAGACCAGAAGTGTCCAGAGCCTGCACTTCATACCTCAATCTCCAGCATGTTCGAAAGGGGGAACCAGGGGTGAGCCTAGAGCAGCCTCACTAGCAAAAGTGAGTAGGCAGGGCATACTCAGTCCCATCCTTACAGGCACCCACCACTACAGTGGTGTAGACAAACCTTAGACCCTCTCTACCACTCAGGCACCTAATAGATGGCGTAAAGTCTGGCCCTGCCTGCCTAGAGTACTTAAACACAAAGCGGCTGGATGGGGAATCATGTAACCGGTTTTGTGTTACGAGAATAGGTAACAAAACTGAAAGGAGGATACATCTCTAAGGGTGCAAAATGACATGGAAAATATTGCATAAAAACGACACGAAAAATACTGCAGCCAAAAATTGCCTTCTCTGCAGCATTGTAGCACACTGACAAGACCTACACCCCCAATTGTTGTCAAGTACTCTTAAAGGGCTGGGTTGGAAACTTGAATCAAACTCATCAGCAGAAATGATCTTTCTTTCTTTATTTGGGTGAATATACAGATATGTATCCTTGACCACCCTTCAACAAGGGAAATTATTATTCTCCCCACTTTATAGATGGGAAGCCAAGTCACAGAGATTAAGACATATGTCCAAAGCCACAGGAGAAGTGTGTGGCAGAACCAGGCATTGAAGCCAAATCTAAGTTCCAAAAAGTGACTTAATCACCTGCCAGTACTTTTGCAGATACCTTGCCTTTCCATCTTGTGTTTGCTGTACTTTCAGGGTGAATGAGACAAGCAAAATAGCCATTTTAGTTAGGATTCTCTGGAGCAGGATTCAGGATCTTGGGGATTAATTTGCTGTCTGCACACTGACACTAGCTCTGTATGGGTAAGTATGTTCACATACACGTAACCCTGACTTTAGTTGGAGTGTAGCGCCACTGAAGAACACCTTGTCTGCACTGATAATGAAACCATGGGTCAGATAGTAGAGACTGACTGGAGGGAGATGCCAAACAAAGGTTTAGCTCCCCAGATTTGAATTAGGAAGCCAGCTGGGCATCATGAGATCAGAAGGGGAGACAATACCCCCACTCTATCCACTAAGCCTTCAAATACTTACCATTTAGCCACAAATGCCTTCTAAATCATCAGGCCAAAATCAGCCCAACTCTGGCTCCATTAATTCCACAATCCAGGTTTAATTTAACTTTGCATAGCTAAATTGCTTGCAAAACTTTGCAGAGCCTTGCAAGATGAGGCAGAGTCAGAATGTGAATAGTGCTGAAGAGCTGGCGTACCTGGGAGGGCTTCTGTTTCTTGAGCCATGGGGGAGCCTTTGGAAAATGTTTCCCAGTGGCAGGAAATGAAGAGTCCTATCAAACAGGTTTAAAGAAAAACACCCCACAACTAAAATCAAAGAAGCTCTGGTGTTGGATGGGCATTGTACAGGAATTCTGCAAGCAACAGCCAGCTCAATTCAAGAACAGATGTCAGAGAAGTTCCTACTGTTTAGAAAGGAAAGACTGTGGTACCACAAAGTGAAAACCCAGTAAATTATAGACTTCAGAACCTGTCTTCCTGATGGAAGGATATTTAATTGATAAGGAGGGAAATAGAAACAGATAACATGAGCAGATGCCGCTTGTTTAACAACAACAAACACAACAGTACAAAGAGTAGGACATGCTTAAGAAACTCGATTGCACCTTTGAGGTATGGATGATGAGATAGAGATAGAGAGATATTTGGGCTTTGAGGAGGCTTTTGTTGTACACAGACTGCTACTTTCTAAGGCTAGGAGGCCTGTTGTTGCTTGTGGAATTCTAAACTGGATTTTAAAAATTGGCTTAACTAAAGGCAGATTTGTGGTGCTGTATATGAAGATATGTTAGATACCAGCAGAGGCAGATAACACAAGGAGTGCTGTGGGGATTGGTACTGTGGCAGAGTGCTGTTGGGATTAGTATTACGAGCACATTGCAGATGAGTAACCTGGAGGAAAGCTGTGTAAAAGGAAGGACCTTATTGATCAGCACAAGTGTTCAGTCCAAAAGTCCTGGGACTTGTCTGCCAGACAGTTCAAATTATTTACCATGCACAAATGCAAAGTAAGGGCAATGTGATCAAACATGCCAAAAATAATTAAGCTTTAGAAGGACATGCAGTACCCGAGGAAACAGGCCAGAGCCAGGAAAGGAGGACTAATGGACTGAAATTTTAAACCAGTCACTCACATTCAAAAACAAAAAGAAAACATAGATTTCCCACTAGAGAATGAAAAACCAAATTGTCGAGATCACCACTGCCTAGAATGAAGAGATGCGAGGTCTGTGGCTGGGGTAGCAGCAGGCACAGCGGTGGGAGCTGCAGTACATAACAAGGCAGATGCTGATAGGCTTGGGAGAGCATGGAGGAGGGGGCTTGGATGCGGAGAGTTAAGCCACCCGCTTGTGTGATGTTCATCATTTCAGGGTCTTTTTTTATCATGCATGTGTAACAGCAACAAAAGCAGAACAGAAACTTTGTGGAACGGCCCAGTGGAGCTGGTAGAAACTTCTTCTAAGTGGAAAACACGGGGCGAGCCAAAGAACGGTGACATCCACGAAACTTTTATGTACGAAATCTCACTCTCTCGTGTGCAGCTCAGTCTCCTTTCAGTACAAAGTGCTTGGGTGGAGCCTGCCACCTGTTCACAATTGCTTAGGAGTACATCACCATCCAAGGGGCTCTGCATATTACCAAGGGAGACAGCAAGATGGGATAATAGAGGAAGTGCCAGTGCATAAAGCAGTAGACACTGATAATAGAGGAAGTGCCAGTGCATAAAGCAGTAGCCTCGTGACTCGGGGGCAGACCATCCACACCCCTCTGACAATTTCCAGTTCAATCAATAAAGCTAAGCCAAGTTACCTAACACCCCCACTGAGCTGTGATTACAGCTAGCAGCACAATACAACTGCGACAACTGGATGGTGGGAGAAGAGAACCAGGGGAAAAGATAGGAAAATGCATGTATACTATTGACCTTATTTACAGAAGGGTGCTAAAAGAGAGAGTCCCCTATTTCAAATATTAAGGGAAAGTAAACTACAGCCCTTTTTGATTGCTCCCTCTGAAGACTAAAAATCCCCCATTACAGAAGAAGGTGCATTGTCCCAGCAAACTGCAGCTTTTCCACGCCCACTTGCTTCTTTTCCTGTATTCTCCAAGTACAAGTAAAGAACCTGGAGGCATGCCTAACCTGTAGTCTAACCACCAGCATGGCATTTTACACTGCAACATTCACATGCTCAAATTTACCATAGCAACCTTTGCATCACATTTAACACGCAGACATCCCTACTCTTGCCTGTTTAAAGAGCCCTTGTTAAGTGGTTTTGCTGAATTTTAGATGCCAAGGTGTCGGCAAGATTGATGGAAGGGTGCAACAATCACACTTGCCAGGAGTGCCTAGCATCTAGCTCATTATGTCGAGGAATTAGCACGGCCGTTCTTTTGACATGACAGTCCATTATGGCGGCTATCAATCATACCTTTGCATGTGCTTTTTTTTGTCATCCTCAGTGATTTAAAAAAAAATGGTCGTTCCATTTCTGTTCATCAATGAAGCAGAGTGTTGATCCTTTGTGTGCACATGCAGTAGCTGTTACAGATACAGATGAGTTGTGTTCTCTCAGTAATTACCATTCATTGTGCACGTATTCTAAAGCACGCATATATAACCCATGTTAGTACACTGCCGTTCTTTTCCTCGCATTATGTATGGCTGGCATTTGAGCTTGCTGATAAACCTGGCCCCCTTACTCAGGTAGCAGGGGTTTATGCTTTAGGTCCAGATGTCCTGGGTTCTCTCCCCAGAGAAAACTCTTCTGGGGATACTGTCATCTCAGTATGCAAGGTGGATCCCCATCTTAACGTGGGGAAGAACTTTTCAAACTGAGGAGCGTCCCAAGGAGAAGCAATGGCACCAACCATAACAACAACGTGCATTTCTTCATGCACTTTTTACCAAGCACCTGACAGACTTCAATGTATTAAGTCTGTGATATGGGTCAGAGTTCTGACACCCACTGCATAAATGGGGAAATGGAGGCATAAAGAGGCAAAGTTATTTGTCCAGGGTCTTAGGAATGGAAATTCAAGCTCTTGTCTTCAGGTTAGTAGTTTCCCTGAGGCCTTCTACAGTTGAGCCATCCTCAGGTGCTTCAGTGGGAAAGAGTCGGAGTAGAAAGTAGACAGGTAAGGAAGGCACTTTTTCTATCCCCAAGAGAGAGACTGGGCTGGGCAATGGCAGGCTGTGTCTGAGAGGAGGAGGGACTCTTGTGCAGCCATGTGCTAAGTGAATGATGTGACAACTGGCAGCAGTCCCTACCAGGGAGGCTAGAAAGCAAATGCAGGCTGTCCACAGCCCCGCCAGATCGTATTTGCAAACAAACACCAGGCAATTGTGTCGGATTTGTGCACCTTTCCACTTTTCAGGAGAGGGACTCTACATCAGAAGGGACCTTTAGGAGGCTCTGTGTCTGGGTTGCATTCAGTTAAGCACCACGGACTATGCTCATTCTTTACGACTAATGCTTTTCAAGTTTGACGCAGTCAAGTGAAGAACACGGGTATCATAAGCATGGAGCATCTCTCCTGCATACTTGGCTTTCTGGCTTTTCTTCTTTCTGTGGATCTTTCTTTCTTTTCTCCCCAGCGTGCTACCCGAATCCTCTGGGATAGCATGAAAAACAGCCACACACACAAAAAAAGCTCTACTGACGGGAAGGAGGTGGCACAGATATTCTAGTAAACAGGGGAGTTTGAAAGGAGAGCTACCAGGGAGAAATACGTTTCCGTGCAGGAGCCTGTTTACCCATGATGTACCCTTTAAGTAGAAATTAAGATAAAAAGGAGGATGGCGCTTTAAGAAATGAGATTTCAATGAATTATTCTGTTCCCTAAAATAAACCTTTTCCATGGAAAATGCCATTAAAAATAAGAGATTTCCTTAGGCAAATCTCCCATTAATTTTAATAGGAGCTTTGCCTAGATGAGGAGTGCTTGATCAGGCTAAGTGATCAAGGAGTGCTTACTGTTATTTAACTAATACATGAGTTCGCCATAATATCACTCTTGTTTGTCATTTGTTAGTGCCTGGTCAGAACATGAGCCCATTGTGCTGTGCACTGAGCAACACAGTGAGCAAAGCCTCTCTGCCGCAAGGACTTTACGTACCAAAGATCCCATCCTGTGTCTTGCAGGATGCAGGCAAATCTCCGCAGCTCCCCAGTCACTCCTGTGGTCTCTGCGCAGACCCAGGAGTCCACAGAGAATTAATGCCAGGATCTGGGCCCCAACAATGCCCTTGGTCCTTCAAGCACCCCCAAACCCATCTGAACAGTCTCACTGACTTCATTGGTACTGTTGCCATGTGAAAGGCACTCTGGTGTGCAATTCTTGCTGTGAGACTACTTCTCCATTGACCAGAATATTCAGTTCTTTACTGAATTATCAAACAAGCCCAAGTCCCCTTACCCTGTCCTGGCTGACTGAAACCCATGTCTCTGCCCCCACACCAATCAGCCCAGGCTGGTGCATCTAACTCCCTGCATCCTTCAGAAAACACTTCTGCTCATTGTTCTTTCAAAGCAAATGAACTTGTTAAACAGCCTCAAGGATATTTGCTTCCACTGTTGGATCCTAAACCTCTGTGACAACGCACCTGATCCAAAATCCACTGCAGTCAAGGGGAGACTGCATTCAGTTCAATGGGCTTCTGATCAGACTCTGTCACTGGGAAATCAAATGTAAGTAGAGCAGCCTTTGTGATATTGATTACAATAGCACAGTCTGGCCCCAATCCTGCACACCGCACCAAGGGAAGGATCCCAGTGATTTCAATAGGAGCTTTCCCTGCCTACACTCTTCACAACCAGGTAATGAGAAGCAATGAGCATACACTGCCCTCTCTATTAGATCCTGTAGTCAGACTACCTCTGATATGCTTCTGTAAAGTGATTGTCTGTGGCAATCTGTGCTTGCAGCAGCACCTGCTCTGTTACTCTCACAATGCTTCACTTAACAAAACAGCTTGACACTGCAGGTGAAAGATTCTGAAACGTTTTAATTAACTAGCGAAAGCACCATTTGATTTTATCTCCCTAGATGTCTCAGAAATTCTGAAATGCTTGTTTCCTGCTCTGCCATCAAATAAAACTCAGATGCCTGAAACAGGTTTACACTAGGAGCAAATCCTGAATTTATATTGGAGAGCTTGTATCAGGCAGCTGTAAACAGTGGGCTCATGCAGCTCCCATTGTATCAGGAGACTTGACAGGCAATATTTCTCAGTCAGAAAGAACAGGTTGAGATTTAATTGAATAGGGTCTATGACATCATATGTTGCATTCTCTGTGTTTGCACTTATTCTGGACAAATTACAGGGCAACTCTTGAAGCTCTTGTTTAGGCAAGGTTCCTGTTGACTTAGAATTGGGGCCATCTAGGATTTAAAAAAAAGGAATTCTGAGAAAAAAAGGGTAAAAGAAGAAAGGCAAAACACCTGGAGGTTTTTTGACTATTCATTTTTCAGGTTATATAAGAACAGGGATTTCAATGGCCTGCCATCACACAGAGGCAATCAGAGCTCTGAGTCATGAAAGAATCTCAGTCATACAATGAAATAATTACTGAGATATCCTAGCCATATTAACGTAACTTGGCTTAGTGGGTCAAGCTGTGCACCAGCCATCATACAAAAGGGACACAGAACAGAGCTGTAAAATGCAGTGCCGAGGATCTCTCCAGAAAGGGTGTCAGAGACCTGCAGACCACCACGTCCTTTCAGCTCCCTGCATGCCCTGTTCCCTGTGGCATGGCAGTGCTGGTGGTAAGGGACCATGTGAGCAGAGAGGGGCAATGTGTCTTAAAAAGGATTGTTAAGGGGCCTCAAGACTGACCAGATGATTGCTCATTTGCAGAAGTCTGGTTTGTTTGCATGGAAGATCCTGTGTAAACCATTACATTAACTGGCAGTGGGATCTGACATGGGGCTGCAGGGAGTGTAGCAGAGCATCAGCAGAGCTGTGGGGGAAGGAAGAGAAGCAGTGAGGTGCTGAGAGCAACAGCCAGCACGGATCCATCCAGCAGAAGGGGCTGGTACAAGTCAGCAGTCCAGCTGGGGCTGGAATGGGTACTTGAGGACATACCTGCCAGGAACAGGAAAGTGCTCACGAACTAACATCCTGTCAGTGGATCTACCTGGTGCCCTACTCCCTATCAAAGACCCTGCAGAGATGCATCCAAGCAGCTCCTAGTATGGCACTGGCATGCATGTTGGGCTACACAGCAGGATGCTGCCTTCACACGCTGCCTTTTCTAAACACACGCTAAGCACTGCCAAGCCCAAGCATTTCAAATCATAGCATCACGAGATTGGCCTAAAAGGCTTGACATGTCTTTAAAAACATGTGTTTTTTGGATTTGGCTTTTTGTCCCTGAGCCTTTTGAGTGTTCTTGGTTCACGTTTTCAGGCTGTTTTCTGCAACAAATTTATCTTTAAAAAAAAAAAATCAGAGCTCAAATTCTCCCATAATAACTTGTCTCCGCAATCTGAGGCTTTAAGAAAAGCACCAAATATCGCCAGTCTCATCAAAGGATGGAAGCATAACAGTTTTATCAGTGTTACAATGTGCTCTCACTTTATCCGGGATTTGAGCATGGCTTAGTTTATATGGAATGAGCTGGACATGCTCAACACATGGTATGAGATCGCAGCTGTCAACCAATCTGTAGTAACCAGTGCAATTGCTGCTGAAAAGGCTAGGATTTTTCCTAGGGTTATTTATTTATTCATTTTTTTAATCATGGACAAAAAGATACAGAGATCTTTACAGCATTAGTAATGCTATTATTCCCACTGAGTTTTAAACCGCAGGTATTATAGTCCCTGAACCACCTGTCATGTCGAACACAGTCAGCTACCTGAAGTGCTCTCTGTTCTGTCATGTGTGCCTGTTCACAGCCTCTGAACAAGAGCCAGTTTAAATAGTTAAAATCCCTTTTTACTAGGAACCTGTTTCATACACCCAGTGCCGCAGAGCCTGTTTGTCTTTCTGAACTTGCGCGAGTGCTCCCTACATTAGCAGGTGAATCAGATTTGTTAATGAATAATGTTGCACTTTGAAAGTCTTGCTTACGCACGGCTGGGATATATTTGTGGAGTTGCCATGAGCACTTGGGAACAACAGTGCGTGCTGCTTCTGCCTGCAGAGCGGACCAAGGACTCCAAGTCCCCATTCAGTCCCTTGTATCCCCTTTGTGCCAGAGGGTAGGTAATTTATAATGGCCTTCCCTGCCCATTGTAATTTCCCTGGCACAGAGCATTTCCCCTGTGGGCTACTCAGCGAAATTGGGTACTTGATGTTTGTGGGGGAGGAGATGATACCACAACTCCACCAGCTTCCTATCACTGCCTGTCCCCTTTCCCACTCACCTGGGGTAGCAGGCAGGGAGAAGTCGCTCTCCTTCCTGTCTGTAACTCACCAGGCAGGTAGGTCACCAGCAAAGGAAGGTAAGGGTGGAGGGGCTGAAGGCAAGCCACAGTCTCACCCAGAAGCTTCACTTCCTGCATCCCAGGATGTTTTCAAGTCTGCTGCTTTCAGCATTTGGGGTTTTGCTTCTGCAAATGGGGTCAGTATTATAAAATCCCCCCCCCACAAAATCCATGCTTTAGGCTTGGTGGCTGTAGCCATATTGGGCTAAGGACATAGGGAGACAAGGTTCTTTGGGTAAATGTGACATCTTGTATTAGACCAACTAAATAGATGGAAAAGTTGTTCTTTGAGAGCTTTCAGGCACAAACGCTTTTCTTCAGGCATAGGGCAAGTCTGTACAGTTTGTGCCCACAAGCTTTCAAAGAACAAATTTTCCAACTATTTAGGTCGTCTAATAAAAGATATTGGGCACGGACACCCTTCTTCAGTGTCTACAGGGAGCGGGCCAGGGAGAGCCTGTACACTGCAGGGAGTCTGTACAGACTTGCCCTATGCCTAAAGAAGAGCATTTGTGCCTGAAAGCTTGCAAAAAGCATTTTTTCCAACTAATTAGTTGGTCCAATAAAAGGTATCACTTCTACCCAAAGACCTTGTCTGCCCTCAAAATCCAGGCTTTCCCTGGATCTGGGGGCCCAATCCTTGTGTCATGTCACCAGTCTGGTACTGTCGAGACCAAGTGTTTCCTCATGTCTGGCTCTGACCTTTTCATCCCAGAGAAAAGCTGTACTTTTACTGCTTGTTAAGTTGTGCTGAACAAACTAAATATAGCAGAATTGGTTTACAGAGAGGCTTGATGGTTTTATGAACCGGGCAATCTCTCTCAGCCAACATGTGTGCTAGTTGTTTTCCTAGCGTCTGACTAATAACAACTCATCATATTACAGTTGCAACCACTCATTTTGTTGCAAAGTGGAGAAGTGGGGCAGAACTGCAGAGCAAGGTTGTATTTTATTTCTCTTAAAAGCAGGAGACTTCACTTCTCATTTTCTTATCACGTTTTTGGTTTCAGGTGCATAATCATTTGAAATACAGCAATTAAATAATACCCTGATTTGCACTACGTGGTAGAAAACTCTGCGCTGTACTTTTTTTTTAAGAGCCTGGAAGTAGTTATGAATGCGAGCTCTCTCGCTTTATTTCTAGCTACGTGCTTTCTTGAAAATAAACCAGAGTATTAAATCAGTCTAGAACACGCTCTTAATTTTTCCCTCTTCAGGTTTATGTGATTGGGAATTTGTTTGATGAAAGGGTGAAATCTAGATTTTATCAGACGGACAGCGCTGTCCTAAATCTCTGGCAGGAACGTAATAGCAGAGTGGCACTTTTGCTAATGCTGTCATTTGTTCCACAGACGTGATCATATGTATCATAATGAGCAATCCTGGCCACAACTCTGATCTCTCACCTTTTGCTTTACATTTTCAAGACCTAGATTATTACATGTATTAGGCTCAGATTCAGCAAGGTACCTGAGAACAATGAGACCACTGCAGCAGTTGAAGTTATGCCCCTGCTTAAGTAACTCACTAATTTGGGCTTTAGCGAGCATTTCTTTAGTGCCACTCATTCCTCCTGCTTCTTAGGAAAATTGTCCTCAATAATTTCCTGATCCCAAAAGACCACCCGGATCTGTGTTTAGGTTCTGACTGCTCTTTCTTTATGCCATCCTTGTAAAAGAGTTACTTCTGCTTTGTGCAAAATACTCTTGGTTTGGGTCATATTGAGATTCTGCTGATTTGGAAGAAGTCACAGGCATGTGCCTAGGCTTAGTCATTCCAGATTTATCAATGTAACTCTTGAGAGGTGTTGACAAGTTTGCTGTTCAGCTAAGGGTATCTACTTTCCTGGTTTCTTACTGGATTTATATTCCATGGCATGAACCTGGGCTGAATCTTGGCTCTAAGTCAGGGGTGGGCAGAATACAGCATGCAGGCCAGATCTGGCCCGCTAGCTGATTGTATCCAGCCTGCAGGTGGGTGGCTGCCAACTCATGGGATCTGGCCCGCACACGGCTAGTGACTCCGGTTCCTGCCACGTGGTACCAGGTGAGAGGGCAGGGCCGTTTCTGGCGCACCGGGTGGCAGGGTGGGACTGCTTGGTGTCAGCTGTGGACCAGGGCAGGTGCCCTGATCCTCACCTACAGCCTGCAGGCTGTGTCTACAGCTGATGCTGGTGCCCTCCAGGGGCTTCTTCCCCCACACTGGGTGGTTAGTGGCATAAGCTGCGGATGGGGCCAGCGAGTTCCAGGCCTGGGACGGAGATCAAGGAGTGCTACAGCTCTCTGCTGCAGCGCGGAGATAAACAGATAGAGAGCATGCTGCAGCTCCGGAGAGGGAGGGAAAGAGAGAGAGAGAATTGGGGCATGCTACAGCTCTGGGTGGGGGGAAGGAGAGAGAGAGAGAATGGGGATCCAAGCATGCTACCACTCTGGGGATAGAGAGAGAGAAAGAGAGAGGCAGAGAGGTCCTCAAAAGGACACCAAAACTCATTAATTATTTTGCTCCAGCCAAAATAATTGTCTACCCTTGTATAAATTGTATTGGGACCTGCTCATTTGAAGAACCACGGAAGAGTTGTTCTGGCCTCGGCACAGTTTAAAGCAGCCCCAGAGCCACTATAGACTATAGCTAATGGGGTCCAGCTACTGTCACGGGTGGCTGGGGCATAAGAGGCTCTGACCTCCCCCATGTACCAGGGAAGTCGGAGGAGGGCAGCGAAGAGCTGGATTGCACCCACAGCAGGGCTGGGTGGACTCCCAGGGAGTTTGATAACATCAGCACAAAGCAGCAGCTCTGGACTGAGGATCTGGCTTTGCATCTTCACAGCGTTAGGATAGTATTTTGGCTTCTGAGTGCTGTTATAAGGATGAACATCATTTTCATAAGTCGCAGTTGTGACCAGTTTCTCCATGAGTGCTTTTCTTCTCAGATGTGTATGTACCAGTGAATTTTACCAGTATCTCCTGTTCACACCGGGCCTTGTTTCGATGGGATTTCTATGCAAATGAAACTGCTGTTCCCTCTAATCTCTCACAGGCTTTTATTTATTTATTTGGCACCCATCAGTGTGCCAAATCCTTTTTATCTTTTCCCTCATCCCTTGCAAATACATTATGTACTTGCCATGTCTCAGAGCCCACCACATGGAGAATTGCCATAGCCTGCCCTCCAAGTGATTTCTCTGCAGCCCCCCTGGCAGTGAGGAATATTTCAAAGTGTTGCTAAACTGACACGGTTTTTCTGCAGGGTTCCCTCATAAATCCAGCAGGCTTGGAGGAAGTAATTGCTCCATCTCTGGCTGGAGATAACTTCTGACACCCTGTAATGTTTTATAAGTGCTCAGGAGGCAGGTTTGTCAGGGGGGAAAGCACAATACCTTTTATGAACTGGATGAGCAGTCAGCTCAGCCAGAGTTGACTCAGGGTTGTGGGAACTTCAGGAGAGCTTTACCTTGGTGAGGCCAGGTTTTCACTCATCCTGCTCAGAGCCTTCATGCAGATATTAGCTGGTTCCTGCTTTTACTAAAATCACAGCTCTTGTTCCCTAGTAATGCTCATGCTTGCAGCTGGAACCTTTACAGATGCTAGCAAGTGAGCGCTCTCTGCTTACACGCCACCTTAACTACTCTTTTTGGGACCGAGTTCTGAAACTGTTGGGAGAACCTAATCCATACCACACTCTGCTACCAGGATATATAGGCTGTGCAAGAAGGACAGATTGGGGCATAGAGATGAGGTGTAGTACTACAGCCAGAAGATTTCATGCATTACATGGGACAGCGTTGTGCAGGGGAACCTGTATAGATAAAAGATTCAAGTCATGAGCATGCTGTTGTACAAATAAGGTTTTGGAACCTGTCTCTGGAGCCAGAGCAATTAAGGTGTCTCGCTACAGCTCCAGAGGCAGCATGGGCCCAGAGCTGGCCCTAGTCAATTTGGCTGTAAGATGGGTACCTGGTCATTGAAAACCAGACGTGATGTCGGGGGGGCAGTGCAGAACAGGGGGTGTCCTTCCTTTGGGATCCAAAGAGGCACCGAGGGAAGGAGAGAGGCTACCACTGAGTTCCTCCCCACTTTGGGGGCACTTTGCCAGGGTGGCACAGTAGGTACAGCATGCCTCTGGCCTCTCGTTTGCTGGAGCAAGTGTACTGTGCCCCTGCAAGGGAAGGGTGTCAGAGGCTCTGGTCCCTGATGCCGTGTCGGGGTGGGAGGAAGGCAGGGCAGAATGCCATGTTGAAGTGGGGGGGCAGCTTCTTCCTTCCCCATGGTGTGAACTCTGGGCTAGTAGCCTGTTTAACCCTAAGTATTCAGTGAAAAAAACTCCTTAGAGCACTTGTCAGTGACCTCAACCAGCCCTTTGCTTCTGTATTATGATGGGGATGGGAAAGAGCGCTGTTGTACTTTTCTGCTATTCTTTATTTTATAAACCTATCTCTTGTCTTCTCTGATCTGATCTGAAATTTCTAAATGATGCCATCCTCACAAAACCAGTGTCTTCTCATTAAGGTCTCTGGTGCATAGTACATACAGTAGTTTGCAAACTTTTTTGGGTTGTGCTCTCCTTTTTAACTAATGGAACTCACTGCTACATGTTATTTGTGAGGCCTTTGGTAGCTTTACAAAAGACCCTGAGACGGATTGTGAGATTATCCCCAGTAATAACTGATAGGATAGAAAAACCTGCAGAGATATAAACCCTCCTGCTTCCAAGCATAAGCAAGTGCAGGACCAAGGGGTTAGGAAAAGACTTTCCCTTAGGGCAGGCATTTCCATAATTGACCATTATGGCACCATTTCCTCTGCTATGGGATCAGAGGCAGGATACCAAGCTAGAGGGACAGCTGGTCTGATCTGTAATGGCAGTTCCCATGTTCCTGTATAGTCAGAGCAGCCTTCTATAATCCATGAGACATGCCTAGGTCTGATGCAAAGCATGCTGTCCTTTGTTTCTCAGCATGAGAAGAGGTTTCTTTTTCCATTTTCTCCCTCTTGCTTCCTTTAATCCCGGGCCTTTTCTTGGACTTGTAACTGCATTAGAAACAGCTCTAATTGGTTCTTGCTTGTGATGTGCTGATGTCTAATGTTGCACGCAAGAGTGCCAGCCATCCCTCCATTACAGAGATGGGTGCATTGACTTGTCTGAGTAAAGACCAGTCATGCGTGTAAGTGGAGAATCGGGCAGTGAGTAGCAGCCAGGTGGATTTGATACCAAGCAGTAGCCTAGGTAGACTGGCGCTGCCTATGTTAAACTTGCAGGGAGAGCTGCTGATTGGACAAAGCAGGGTCTTGGCTGTGCTGGGAAATGACTTCTTACTAAGTTCACGGCCTATTGTGAGTAGAGACTTTATGCTCTGCCTGTCTTGTAACCTCTTGCTCTGATTTCAGAAGACACTGCAGGTGGGCTACTAGCAATGCAGGTGTAAAATTAAACTGGTAGGGCCCTGTAAGATTGGCAATAAAACATGTTATTGTCGGCGCACACGCCACGTGAAGCTGCCGAAAGAGGGAAGAAATCCCTTCTCATCCTTTAGTGTAATAAGACACAAACTACTTCCTCTGTGCTACTAGAACAATGCACAGGTGCATTTGTGGTTGGATGATGGAGTCCCCAGAAAGAGCCAGCCATGTAGCTAAGCACTGGGTGTGGGTGCATACATTTGATACCTCTAAAGAGCAGCTTAATGCACTCTGACTTAGATAGATCAACATCCAGAGCAATAATGTGATCCATAACAAGAGTTCAGCATCATGAGGGCATTGCAACTTAAAATCTACTCCCTTCTCTGTTGATAGCCTCCCACTGGAAATATTGAAGTCTGCAGTTAAAATGGAAATACGTTCAAGAAGTGTACTTCTGTCTTTATTTTTCTTGGCTAGGAGCTCAAGCGAGTACAGTGTGTAGCTGTGATGCAATAGAGCAGGCTTCAAGAAAGAAAAGAACACTAGATGTTTATGTCTAGATGTAAATACTACTAACGGAGCCTGCTGCAAAATAAATTGAAAGGGTCATAATGGGTTTCTGTCAAGATGTTGCAGAATGACTGGAAAGGCTGTTCACAGTTCAGATTCACAGCAAAGGTCTGGGAATGGCAGTACACGAAGGACTATTGATCTGTATCAATGAAATTAAAAAAATAAAAGAAAGGATTGAGCTACTTGCATACAAAAGGAGCAACCTCCGTCTGGTTATAATTACTTTCTGCTACTGTTTTTTCTGGGCGAACTCTTGGAAGTGGCACCCATATTTGGATCAGTGACCTGCGTCATCAAGCAGAGCGGGCTGAATTCTGCATTTGGTCAGCTTGTAAAAGGCAGAGGAGCTCTGAATGCAGAGAGGTCACTCTGGATTCGCACACCTGCATACCTGAAGGCAGGATTTCACCCTCACTGCAAACAAAACCATATGTTCTTGTTCTCTTTTCTGCACCATATCCTGCCCAGCTTACTGGAGGCATCAGAGCTAGTTGCAATCCCTGATTTTGGGAATGAGTCTATGCTGCTGTGCTAGGAGAGTCCCTTTGACTCCAGGAAGCTGGAGCAGAACCCGTCTGAAACCCCCTCCCATAACCCTTCCTTCCCTGCCACTCCCCACCCTGCAGCAGGAAGGAGAGGCCGCTGGCAAGGAACCACATCTGCCAGCGCTGGGCCCACAGGGAGTTCCCCTCCAGCCAGAGAATCCTCTGCTGGCTGCTTCAGCCACCCCCTGCACCTGTGCACCACCTGAGCCCTTTGCAGTGGGTTTCCGTACATCACCTGCAAGTGCAAGAGCTAAGCACTGAACAACAAAAGTGAGCAGAATCACTTGCAGAGCAGACACCAGATTTCTCTGGTCCTCATAGCACGTGTTTGGTCTTTCCCTTAATCTTCCACTGTAACTCTGTGGGAGAAGAGGCTGACCTGGTGAAAAGCCAGGTTTGATATGTAGCTCTGGACTAGATCAGGTGCGTGTTCAGTTAGATCTCCTCTGGGAGTGGAGCTGGCTGCCACAGAGTATGCTACCCCCTGTTTCTGGCAGTTCAAACAGGTACAGCTTTTCTGTGGAGTGCAGAGAGGTCTTGAGAAGTCAAGTGTAGGTAGGAAGTCTTTGAAGTACCTGAGTCCTGAACCAGTAACCATCATATAGATTGGGATTTGGACTTCATATCTGATCAAGAAATTATTTGGGAGCCAATAGTGTGTGAGCATGCTGATGTGTGAAGCACCACATTTTATCAGCCTTTGCCATTCAGTATATGCATTGCATCTGTGGTAACTTTGTCCAAAGCCAGGCTAACCCAGGGTGAGCTAGTTGCAATTGCCTGTCCTGGAGGGGAAGAATCCATTGATCACAGTGGCCAGATCTTTATCCAAGTGTCAGCGACAGATGACAGGAAGTGCTTCTCACCAGCACTGTCATCTCTGCCTAGAAGCAGTAGGACCCAACATCTCGTGGTAACTGTTATGTCTTCCCCTGGCCTTGTTTTTTGCCCTTTAGGTAAAATGTTGTCCTTAGAGTGGCTTGCCATCCAAGCTGACTGCAGCATACAACCTCTTACTTAGTGGGTGGAGCTGGCATGGCAGCACTTGTAACCTCAGAAGTCTGAATAACCCAGCTCCTAAAATCATCAGACTTGCCAGTCTGTCTGCAAGACATATAATTAGAGCAGCCCAAGCTATTTCTAGGGAAGCAGCCCTTGCAGCTTCTTGTTAGCTCTGATAACAAGGGCTGTTGCTGCTTCTGGACTAATTGCCCTTTGTGGAGGACTAATCTTTGTGGAGCCCAGTCCTGCAGCCATTACACACATACTGCTCCTGCTGAACAGGTTCCTCCCAAAAGCAGAGGAAGACCGGCTTGGGCTAGGGGAAGGTGCAGTGCCGCAGATGTGCAGCAAGGTCCCCTTCCTTCCACAGGGCTCATGGAGGACTAGGTGATCTTTGAAATTACTGACACCGGTCTAACCCAGAGGTAAACATCCTCTTGAGGACGAATGCACCTAACTCTCACGAATGCTCATAAGCTCAGCTGTGGCTTTGAAGAACAGCCTTTCTCACCATGCCCCACAGAGCTCACCCCCATATGAAGGGAACATATCTGCTGGTACACCCCTTTTGGTGGGGATACCAGGGATCTCCTTTTTGTTGAGGGAGTGTCCTGGGCCTACATCTTCTCTGTATTACATGCCAGAGGTGCCAAAGTCCCTGCACTTCAGTATAAACAAGGGCTGTGGCTGAACCTCCTCCTCATTATATACCCTAGGAGCAACAGGACATGATGTGGCCACTACCAAGATCACTGCTTCGATGAGCGCACCCTAAGGGGAGGCCGCCCCTTATGAGCAGACTTGTGTTCTTGGCAATGTGGTTTCGGCTCAACACTCAACCTATTCAGTATACCTGTATGCTCCTGAAGAGGGCCTGGACTAAGAATGGACACCCGGTTTGTATAACTGATGTTGTTAGGCTACAAGGGCATGTCTGCACTGTGTCTGGACCATGCTAGGGAACATGCCAGTGAAGCATGCTCCATGTACACAACACCGCAAAACAGTGTTGTGTGTGCCAGTGAGGCATGCCTAGCATAGTCCAGAGCTGGTGCAAACACACCCCAGTATGCAAGCATGGTCTCCATAGGGCCATATTTGAAACACTTCTCATCCAGCATTGCTTTGAGGGACTTTGTCTTGTGTCATGCTGCAGTCATCTGGATATTTTAATACAGTTCCAATAGACTTGCATCAAAATCATTTTGCCATCATCTTGACATAGTAATGTAGTCTCTAGTGACTGCAGTGACATTATTTTGCCATCATCTCACTATCATATATTACAGCAATGGGGTCCCCATACACTGGCATTGCTGAGTGCTCTGCTTCATCATACCATTTTTGCAAGTGTGCATGGGAATTAATATGAGAACTGTGATTTTCAGTGTCAGGGATGAGCATAGGAGGCATTTCTAAAAACTCAGGAAACAGACTTTCTCACTAGATTGAGAAGCATTTTTGGGGGTCTGAAATGCTTCAGATTTTTCAAAATTTCCCTTTAAATGACCATAATGTTTAATTCAGATATGACTGCCAGGAAAATGTTCACTCAGAAGGTAAATTATGTTTTAGACAGAGCTTGGCAGAAGCATTCCGAGCTAGTTCCAAATTATGTGTTCAACGCTCCATAATTAAAGGCAACATAAACTTCTCAAAAAATCCTTTCTCGGGGGCGTGTGGGAGGAAACATTGTTTATTGCATCTCAACTTAACATAGTTTGAAACAGCCGCAATATTAAGGTCTCGTGTCCAGGATTAAATAAACAGCTCATTCTGAATGGTACCAGCTCTCCCCATAATAGTCTGTGTTTTAGGTCCAGTTGCACAAATGCACATATATAACCTTACGCATATGAATAGTCCTGTTGGCCTGTCCTGAGGAGGAAAAGGCTAGAGTTTAAATCAGATTTAGATAGTCTATGTTAGCTAAACCCAAATTAAACTCAGTCACTTTTCTTGGCCAAGTCTAACACAAGACTTCAATGGAGCTACTCATGTGAGTATTAAATAGGTACATAAGTGCCTGAAGGATACAGGAGCCTTAGAGCCAGATCTAAAGCCCACAGAAGTCAACCAGAGTCTTTGCACAGACTTTAGTGGGCTTTAGATCAGACCCTTAATGTCTGTAGAAACAGGAGGAGCCGTTAAGCTTGGTGTGTTAGTCAACGAGCAGCAGTAAGCTCCTGGCAATCCTATAATGCCATTTGGAACTTGAAAGCAGAAGGTAATGTCTGCTGTGCTTTGGCTTTCTTGAAACCTTAGAAAGTCATTAAAAGAGAGGAGCGGGGAGCTTCTTCACTGATACAACTGGAAAGTCAAGTGGCACTGCCACTTCTGCTGAACAGCAGTTCATTTTTGCAATTGCAGTTAGCTTTATACAGGTTGTTATAACACAGGGAGGAGCTGGGTCGTTCCCTTCCAATGCCTCGGCTTCCTTGTTTCTGTATTGCAACTGTCCCTGTCTTGCCTTTCTGAGTACAAGGAAATCAGATTCTGGATAAAAACCCACAGATTGAAATTAAGCCTCTGAAGGCAGTAATAATCCTCTAACGTGCTTTCTGAGGAGGCCATCAGATTATAAGAATATAGTTGAAATTAAAATTGGTTTTGTTTGTATTTTTTTCTTAATCAAAGAAGTGACACTCAACTCGCTTTATTTCCACTACTGATGTTACATATTTCACATAAGACTGAGAATTAAAATATAATAATACATTGATGTTTGCAAGGTTCTGTACCTGGATTGGCTGTCTGGTCTGTTTCTCATCACGCACAGTTTTCTCCCTAGCTCTTTGGTGGGTACAGTGGACCAGTTAGAATCTGATTTACTGAAATATAAAATAATTCTACAGGAGTCATTTGAACGTTCATCTGAGCTGTTGCTCTATTCAGAAACCATCCCAGGAACAACAACAAACACACAGAGCAGCGTCAGTGTTTTAAAAAAAGTTTGACAGGGAGCAAGGTCATAGTGAATCATTTTTGGTTTGAAACTCAAGATTATCTCATGGTCCTTCTATTAGGCCATATGAAATTTTCATTTGCACCCAGATAGCACAGAAATCAATCAGGCCATTCATACCTCAACATCTGCTGAGCTTGCACATGAATAAAACGTTGTGCTTCTCCCTCCAGTTCACTGTATTGGCAAACAAATAATGATTTTCTCTCTGCTTTATTCATACACTCACACACTGAACCAAACCCCGGTGCCAGTACATGCCATAGCAAATTGCCCATTGACTCTAATTGGATCAGGACTGGGCCCATGTATATGAAGCCTGTTTAGTCAGCCGTGTCAAAACCTGGCAAGTAACCATATTGACATGTCCTCCCTCATAATGTGTTCTAGCTTTTGTGGGGGTCTGGGAGTCCCACCCATGCACTTGGAAAAGAGCGGGTGAGAGTAGTAGCCACTGCCACCAGCATGAGAAACCAGCCCCCTCTCTTGGCAGCCACTGTTGTTGGCAGTAGTGGGAACAGGTCTTAAGTTCATGAAACAATCACCAGTGGAGGGGAGAATTACTTTAAGGGAAACAGCCTCAGAGCTATTACCCTGAACTGAATGGGAGCTGAATGGGAGAGGCAGGAGGCAGGGAACATTCCCTGGATTTGTGGTGCTGTTCTGGAGAGAGGAAGGAGTTGAATACAGACAGTGAGTTTCCTGGTAAACTGAGGATGTTCAGGGTAGAGGAAAGGGGATCATTGGGAAACAGACAGCAGGTACTAGGGACTAATGGAAGAGGAGACAAAAAGGAGCAGGGGCAGGGAGAAAGTCAAGAGGTTGACAAAGGTGAGTGCCATATGCTAAGTGTCCATTATCAAGTCAACAAGAAACACTGATGGGATGATAGAGCTACCAAACTGTACAGCTAGAAAGACCTGTGACAAAACATCCCTGGTGAGAGGACAGAGGCTGCAAAGAGAAGTGTCCCCTTCTTTTGTGGAAGGTCCATGCTATGAAAGAGGAGGGAAGACATATCGCCAGGGCGCAATTGCTTAAGTGGAGGGCGTGCTTCGGAGAGAGGACCTGGTGTCAATGTTACCGTTCATCCTGAGATAACTTTCCTGGTGTATCCAGCGGGGGGGTCATAATTTCACTCCAAGGGGGTCACGCCAAACTCCTTTCTCTCACCAGTGAGCAATTCTGTGGAAGAGTGTTTGCCAGGGGTTTGCAACCCCCAGCACTCATGCCCGAGTGTGGCATGTAAAGGTATTTTGCTTTCTATGTGCACCTTGGAGCAGACGGTGGGGAAGGGTCAGGGCTGGACTGCCAGAACAAGGATCAGGCCCCTCACAGCTCCCCTCCGTCTGCCCTGAGGTACATATGCACCCACTGCCGGAAACAAGCTGGACCGGGTCTCCACAGCTGTTTGCAGCCGCCCTGCTGCAAGCAGCCTGGGCTCTGTGGGGGGTGGCAGGGGCCTGCCCAGAGCCCTGGCTGGCCGTGGCAGGTGGCTGGGAGATGCAAGCCACAGCACCAACCTCTGCAGAGCCCCAGCCTGGCTTGTTGCTGGTGGCAGGTATATGCATGACTCAGGGTGGACAGCAGGGGAGCTGAGAGGGGTCCAACCCTTGTTGTGCCAGCAGAGCCCCAGCCCCTCCTTGCCGTCTGCCCCGAGGCACACGTGCACCTGCCACCAGCAACAGTCTAGGCCAGGGCCCCACAGAACTCAGTGCAGCAGCTCGCAGCCTCCCAGCCCCCTGCCACAGCTGGCCCAGGCTCTGGGCCGGTGCCCCCCTCCCCGCCCCCATCTCCTGGGCTGCTGGGAGCGGGCAGCGGAGGGGCTGCAAGCCACTGTGCACCGAGTTCTGCAGGGCCCTGGCCCAGCTTGTTGCTGGCAGTGGGGGCACATGTGCCTGGGGGCAGGTGGCAGGGAAGGGGCCAGGGCTCCACTGCCACATCAAGGAGCAGGCCTCTCGCAGCTCCCCCACCATCCATCCCTGGCACACCAGCATCTTATAAATGGAGGATGGGGTGTTTTTGGCACTCCGGCCAAAAACGTTACCAACCCCTGGTTTACGCTGAAGTCAGTGGTGGCTACATGTATGAGGAACGGCTCAGCGGTAGGAGAAAGCAGTATCAGCATGGCCCTCGGCTGAAGCTGAGGGCAGTACATTTGGAATGCTTTGGCCAGGTTTCCCTCACATCCTTCATTGAAAAGCAATTAATGCTGCTATTTTTAATTAATTTTAGGATTCTTGGAGCTTGCAGATCATGACTGCTGCCCCTCCTCTCCCTGGATTAATGCAGCCAGGTCTTTCAGTTTTTCCATGAGCTGTCGCTGCTGCCACTACTGTTGTTGTTCTGAATCCTGCAGCACCAGCGAAGTCAATCAATCACCACAATCAGCGCTGGCATTGGGACACAAAATAACACAGGGGGAAAAAATCACTGGAACACAGTGAAGGGCTGGGTGGCACTGAGACATCAAGAGCAGACACATCCTGCCAGTGGCTACATCAGCTCATTGTTCTTTGCTCCGTGTGTGTGTGTTTTCTTTATTACCATGAATCTGAGAAACGGGGCCAGAGGAGCTGGAAAAATCACTGACTACAACAGCAAAATATTTGGTGCACCCTCTCCGCCTCTTAAATGCAGCCTGGACCCATGTGGAGGGCAAGTCTGTAGTGGGAGTTGGGGAGGAGGTTCTGATATGTGTAATTAAAGGGACTAACATATAGTATATTAATATATGTTGACTATTATGTAATTTAGTGTTATTAATTGAATGCAACGGATTATGTCATTAAATGCCTCTTCTCTAAAGATTTCTCTCAAAGGGAAGAGAAGCTTGGGTGTAGAGGGGGAGTACAAAGGAGCCTGTTCATTTTTTTCTGCAGGCTTAGCTTGGCTGTGAGCACAGCAGGTTTCATTATTATTACAGTGAGGTCCATTTACATAGCATAAACTGGGATTCATTAGTGTTTCAACCTGTGAGGAGCAGTGGTCCCCTGACCCCTTGGAGCTTCTGAGGATGGAAGATGAAGCAAATTTAGTTTGCTGGTTAAAGCCCAGATCCACAAAGGCCCACAACTTTAAGCATAATACCTTTGAGGTATGTAGATGCATAGCCTAAGTATCTGGGACTCCAAACCCACGGCAAGTGGAAAGCTTAGGCAAATAGATGTGTCTTCCCATATGTTGTAAGTGTGGCCAGATTTCAGCTATGGCAGAAATAGTCCCTGATTGGCTAGTTTCTGATAGCAGGTGGCATGCTGGTTTTGCGAGGGGATAGCCAAGCGTGGAAGTAGGGTAATTTATAGTTTCGTAAGTTGTGCTCAATAGGTTCAGTGGAAAGCTCTCTTCTGCAGTAATGAAGAATATAGTACTAATGAACATGGATTGTAGTATGAATGATAGAGCATGAATTCTGCATTGATGAAGACTGAAGCCACCAAATGGCCTTCAAACTCAATTCCAGGCCAGCACATTGCCAAAGTCAAGTCTAGAGATGATAACAATATGGACTGTTCTGTTGGGACGTGTGTCAGCCATAGAGAAAAAGGCAACTGGTTTGTTCCCTGATTCAGCAAATCTCTTCAACCACTGTTTTTCAACCTTATTAGACTTAAGGCAGCCCTTGGAAAATGCCAGTTTTGTTTGGTTCTTTACTACAGAAAAATGATAAAGCAATTCTTCTTCTGCAAAGAAGGCAGAAAAGACTGCAGCAGGTCAGAGCGCTTTCTTATTTGAATGGATTCCTATTTGAAATCTTGGGGCTTATCATGTGAATCATGTGTAGGTGTTTGCAGCACCCCTAAAAGGAACTCATGGCACCCCCAGAGTGCTAGAGGACCCTGGTTGAGAATCACTGTCTTAAAGACGTACTTTAAGCATGAGTCATTCCATAGATTCCAGCAGGACCGCTCATATGCTAAGCATTGCACAAGTGCTTTGTTGAACTGGAGCCTTGTTATGAGTAAAGGAGCTGAGATGACTGTTAGATTGTTTGATTGCAAAGTATTTTGCCAGATGTCAAGCAGATATCCTCCACCAAAGGGCTGGTTAAAACCTTCTTGGGCAGTTCTTCTCTCAGTTACACCAGCGTAAAGTGGGAGTAACTTGGGTAAACTTAATGGGCGCATCTACACATGCAGTTAATGTGAAACAATAAACTCCAGAGCTGTTTGTGCCAGAACAGACTGCTCCTGGATGCAAGCATCTACATGAGTGCCTGAGACAGCAGCAATTTGAGCTGAGGTGGAGCAGGCCTGTGCTGGCAGCAGGAATGGGGGATCAGCCCTGGGCTCCAAGTGGTGGCGTTCAGCAGCAGGAATCTGGCCCCTGTCTGGCTGGGCTGACCAGGCACAATTTGCAGCTGTGTTCACCATCCACACGTGGGTTTGATCACAGGTAATTACTCTGCCATAAGATAGTACTGTCCCCAACAAGACTGTCTTATGATGGAGTTCATTAGTTTACTGCTCCCTAATACCAGCGTACATATAGATGGTGATGCTTTACTGCGGAGCTAATTAGTCTACTGCACAGTAAAGCACATGTGTAGATGCACCCAATAGGTCAGAGTATGATTCCATTTATGCAAGCATCAATCCAAGTAAAGACCGCACTGCTATGCGTGGACTTACTCCATATTTACATTCATACACATGAGAGAAGAATTTAGCCCTATGACATTAACCCTTTTAAGTGAGAGGAGAACCAGATCTTTGTTGCTCTGGTTGCCAAACTTGTGAAGTGTTATGTGAAGCCAACATTAAGCAATATAATATGGTCTCTGCCCTTACAGTATTTCATCACTGAGGTTTCTGGACCCTTTAATTGGACTCCTCTTGTCATATGAAAAAGTTTAATTAGATACAGGTTTTTATCATTTCTTCTGCAAAATTAAAATAAAAATATTCTCCAGTGAAATCTAAACCCAGCTGTTGCCAGCACATAGGCAGCCTGGACCATGCATTTGTGCCACAGCAAGCCAGCAGAATGTAAGGTAGGAAAAGTGTCTTTTGAGGTTTTATTACTTTTTGCTTTGTGATGACTGGCTTCAAGCCCACACATTTCTTGAATACACAATGGGGAGTTGGGCAAGACTGCTGAAATAAATTTTATTAACGCACAATCACTGCAGCACCAGACAGAATAATCTCCTTTCGTCTCCTCTGGCTGGCAGAGTCTTCTTTATACCAGGTCAAGTCAATTAGCAGTGTAATATACAACAGGTTTTATTTAAAAAGGGTTTAATTAAAGTTTTGATACAATGCTCATACAAACTAACAATCTGTCTTTTAGGGATATGTATTATCTAGAAATTGATTTTAACTTACACACTAATTCATGGACTGTCCCCTTTAATAAGCATAATTCCTTGGAAGATAGTCCCCCTCCCCAAATAATTTAAGCTGTGATTCAGCAAAGTGCTTAAACACCAGTGAGTTCAATGGACCACTCATGTGTTTAATGTTACATGTGAGCTTAAATGTTTTGCTGAATCGGGGCCATGCTGTGTGAGAAATGCAGTGTGAAAAATGCAGAGGTTGTGAGCACAGTGCAGTTCAGTTTTGTCCTTCTCTAATGTCAAATGCCTTTTTTTAAAGACATTGCCCAGTCTTTGAATATTGATTATGAACTCTCAGAGCTCTGCTGAAGTCTGACTTGCACAGGAAATATTGGAGATGGTCACTTGGTTATAAAACCATTCTCACAATAAGGGTATTGTCAGGTTTTTTCTCGTTAGATGCAAGAGGCCAGTTCCTCAGTAGGTAGAACCACGTCTAACACAGTTGATGTCAGTGGTGCCTCCTCGCTCCCTATGAGCAGAGGCTTTGGCCCAAGGAGCTTATAGCAACGATGCTGAGACCACAGCCCCAGAGCTGCAAGTAGCTCTTCAGCTGATCACCTGAGGCACTGGGCAGAAAACATTAGCTATGTTTTTCCTACTGCATGCAGGGGTGGGCCAGCCTGCAGTCAGGAATAATCCAATATGTGCAACCATCCTTGTGCAGCACACTTCTGAACTGGAGTGCACTTGCCACCATTCATCTCAGCGTGCATTTGGCTTTGGGGTTCTTTGGTTAATGCTGACTGCCCATGTGGCTCCTACAGAAGTCAGTGCTGTACGTCACTCACTGAAGTACTGTGATTGCTGGACAACCTGCTCTATTGCTCAAACTCTCCTATGTCCTTCAGCAGTCGCTAGCCAGTAAATACATACAGTATTAAATGCTTGTTTTAGACTTTGTCTTGCATAAGGGTATTCATCATTATAATAAGTCATCATTCGAAGGTAGGATTTATGTCATTTTATAATTCACACAGTTCCTGCATAGTTTGGAATGGGAAATGGGTGGATAGAAAGGAGGATAGAAAGATTCCAGGGGGGTATTTGGAGGGTTTTGAGCAATGTGGGTAGACGACACCAGACTCTTAGAAAAAAGAAATGGCTTGGTGGGGAGGCAGGTGAGCAGACACGGTTCCATTTGCAGCTTCAGCATGACAAGGAGGCACTCCAGACCTTCCAAGCAAACTTGTACTGGACACAGGTCCTAAGGAAGACAGGACCTGACAGTGGAACGGAGATGGTAGGCCAGAGTCAAACCTCAAAATCCACAGTGGTAAGCAGCTTCTGAGAAGGAATCTGCAGTGCCCATCTCGTAGCTTATATCCCTGGACTCAGATCAGTGGCTGAGGTCAACGAGATTCAATCTTTTTCCCATGGTATCTTTGCGCAAGCTGTAGTTGTTCGTTTTAACATTTACTACCAGAGCAGAACTCCGTACTTTTCAACTTCCACCATATTTGAAATAGAAGGCCTTTGATTTGTGCCCCCCTCAGTGGGTTCCCCCAGATGGTGTAAAATCTGGGCAGAATTTGGTTCAGAAAGTACTATAAAACTGAGTATGGCCTCATCAACACTGAAATGTTCAAACCCCTGAAGGGCAAGCTCCTGTTCTCTCATTCTAGGATCATTTCAACAGTGTGATGGGGCCTGTATTCCACTGCGAAGAGCCTGACAGAGGATTTGGAGATGAGCAGAGAAGAGAGTGAAGATCTGGTGCAAAAAAAACCCAGACCAGGAGGAAACCAAATGGAGATCAAAGCAGAAAGTACAACAACAAGCAATCATGTGAAGGAGCAGAGGCAATTATGTTCAATGGGCTAGGTCCTCAAATGGCATAAAATATCACAGCCCCATTGACTCACAATGCACCTATGAGAATTTACATCACCACAGGTTCTTCTCCACTGGAGACACTGAGCAAAAGGACCTCACCTTTGCTAGCAAAGTTTCTAGGTGGGGTTGTCTCTCTTGAATGACAAGCTCAGCAAATGGGCAGACGAGAACCTGATGGTGTTTAACACCGAAAAATGCAAGGTTCTCCACCTTAGGAGGAAAAACCTGCAGCATCCTTATAGGCTCGGCAGTGCTACGTTGGATAGCACTACAGAAGAAAGAGACTTGGGGGTCATCATTGACCACAAGATGAACATGAGCCTGCAATGCGATGCTGCGGCTAGTAAAGCGACCAAAACGCTGGCTTGCATCCATAGATGCTTCTCGAGCAAATCCCGGGATGTCATTCTCCCCTTGTACTCGGCCTTGGTGAGGCCGCAGCTGGAGTACTGCGTCCAGTTTTGGGCTCCACAATTCAAAAAGGATGTGGAGAAGCTTGAGAGAGTCCAGAGGAGAGCCACGTGCATGATCAGAGGTCAGGAAAACAGACCTTATGATGACAGCCTGAGAGCCATGGGACTCTTTAGCCTGGAAAACACAGGCTCAGGGGTGATCTGATGGCCGCCTATAAGTTTATCAGGGGTGACCACCAGGATCTGGGGGAACGTCTGTTCACCAGAGCGCCCCAAGGGATGACGAGGTCGAACGGTCACAAACTCCTGCAAGACCGTTTCAGGCTGGACGTAAGGAAGAATTTCTTTACTGTCCGAGCCCCCAAGGTCTGGAACAGTCTGCCAGCGGAGGTGGTTCAAGCACTTACATTGAACACCTTCAGGAGTAAATTGGATGCTTATCTTGCCGGGATCCTATGACCCCAGCTGACTTCCTGCCCTTTGGGCAGGGGGCTGGACTCGATGATCTCCCGAGGTCCCTTCCAGCCCTGATGTCTGTGAAATCTATGAAAATGTACAATTTCAGTTGCTTTTTAGCCAGAAAGTCAGGCTTGGTTGCTTGTTTTAGATTGAATCAGGTTTTCAGAAAGTCACTGGCTTAAATTTAAAGACAGGGTGGGTATATGGAAAGAAAGAGTTTTACAACCCTTGCCCTGCCAATAATTCACAAACACTGTGAGTGCCACCCAACCTGGTCTCCAGCCCTGTTGCCAGGCCTGTGCTTGGAGCTGGAGCCAGATGTAAAGTAACAGGCAGCGGAGCTTCTGATTGCGCTGTAAGCCGCAGTCAACAACGGAGCATGTGGTTCTTCTGAACTACCCCCGGCTCAGGTGTGCTGTGAAGCACAAGGCATTGCCTGTACTTGTAACTAAGGTTGCAAGGCGATGGAAGGGTTGACCCAGGCAATTAAACTGACATATTTTCATTCATTGTAATTCTTACCAGCCCATCCAGAAGCAGTTTGCTACTTGCCGTTTTTCAAGAATAAATGTATGTATGACCACATTGTTCACAGTGCTTGGGATTAGGAGAGAGGCTGAATGGAAGCAAGTATCAAGAATACTTTTCAAGTTCCCTTTTTTCCTGGCTTGCGGGGGTGTGTGTATATATGTGTGTGTGTGTGTGTGTGTGTAGACTCTTGCAAGCATTAGCAGGGAAGGAGAGGAAGAAGGCTGATAGCATTGGCCAAGGCTAATAAAGTGTATCTAGGCTGATTGTGGTGTAAACTGGAGTTTGATTTTGCAAGATATTGAACACCCCAGCCCAGTCTAGCAAAGCTCTTAAACACAGGCTTAATTTTATAGTCACATTGATTACAAGGAAACTTCTCCCAGGTTTCAATTTAAGCATGTGGTTAAATGCTTGGGGAGCGGGGATTGGGAGCTGTGGGGTTCAGCACCTGGCAGGATGGAATTCAAGGCAGATTTAGTGCAGGTGTATATTAAGCTGCTGCACCATGCACCCTTTCCTTCTCTCCTGATGCCCCCACCCACCAGTTAAAACACAGGTCCCACCCCATTTTTACAGCATCCATATGGAGAATAGGAACTCGATTGCGCTCTGGCTTCACAAAAGATTCCATTGAAAGTCAAAAGGTTCCCACAGGGCTCCCAACTCCCCTTTCAGTGGTTGTAGCCCTGTGGTATCAAACACAAACAACACGATGGCTAAAAAGAAAAAAAATAAAGAAACCACAAAGAGAATTATTGCAAGGAGAATTACCATAGTTGTAGACAAGTTGAGCTAGTGTCCACCATCCATTAGCATTTCATCTGATCAGCCCCTGAAAAACACGAATTGAGGTCAACATACAAACTTCCTCTGCTTCCTGGAATTCTTGCATTTTTCCACTATGATAACATGAGTTGTGTGTGTGTGTAAATGCAGTGGGAGAGGCTGCCGAGCACTGCCTGGGAGTCCCCTCCCCCATCCAGTCCTGGGAGAATGCCTAAAGCATGAGCTCAGCTGTTCAGACTCCATGCATGGTGTCATACACTTCCACAAGCAAATTCGCAGTGACATTAAGGGGGGGAAAAAGATATAGTGGCCTGATCTGCACGGGGTTCAGAGTGGCCACAGGAACATTCCTAAAGAAATTGGGGTTTGTTTCCGGATTAGATAATTGATCATCACTGAGAAGGCTGAAATTATGCATGAAATCCTGGGGTTTTCTTTGGTACACACACACATTTGTTTGCTTTTCCATTAGCCCTCTCTAATAATACCCCTGTCCCTTACCCATCCATCGGCCCCCTCCCATGTACACTCACTGGAACAAAATTAGCCACAATTGACCATTAATTAAGTTCTTTAATGGCTTAAAAATGAAGTTCAGGGAGGTTTAGAAACAGACTTTCTGCACAGAGCTTGTCTCTGTGATACGGCCTGCGGATTTTAAATGATTTGCATATGGTCACCTAAATATTTCATGTTTTTGCCATTTAGGAAAGCAGGTTTGGGACCAGGCTGTATGGGCAGTCTGTGAGCTCGTTCGCCTCAGATGCCTTTCTTGGGCCAGCCTGTGTTGTGTAATAGGATGAGAGCCCAATCCTGCATTTCTTACAGATTTGGGAGCATTGACGACGCATAGGGGGTGGACGCGGGTGCACCTGCACCCCCCTGAGATTTGGCATGCCCCCCCTGAGAAAAATGCTGCTGGCACTTCTGGTTTTGCCACCAGCACTTTTGGCAGTGGCGGCGATCACCCATTAGGGAACCCCCTCACCCCCGGTTGACGATCAGCCGCTGGTGCCCCCCCAGTATTAGGCAGCACCAGTCGCCCATGGTTGGGAGCACTCAGGTGCTCTCAGAATGGAGGCCCTTAGGCTGGTGTTTTATTGATTAAAAATAGAGACTTATAAATGCATCAGAATTCCTCCAGCTCTCCAAGGTTCAAGCTCCACTAATCAAAACCCAAGAAGGTTGCTCTCTGACGAGTTTCATACTAAAATTGTCCTCAGGCTCCAGCTGCCTCACAACTGCTTCTTTCTTTCCTTTTACCCCATCCCCCCAGCTACAGCTCACTGTGTACTTGCTCCCAAAGTCAGCTAAGCATTTCATGAGTGTGCAGGGCTGAATGCACATTCACAGGAAACAAAACCGTGAGATACTTTCAAAAATGCAGGCACACAAAACGCTTCTAGACAGCTACAGGCAGGTGCAGGGCCCTGGTCTCACAGCATTGTCCAGGTCTCAAGCACGAGGACGTGGATGTTGTTCTGAGAAGACTTTTCTGGAGGATTGCAGTCAAAGATTAACTGGAAGGAGAAAAGGCAATGAGAGGAGCAGCTCTTCCCAGAGGAACTGGGACTTTCTTTCCTCTTCACATTCTTTTCAGCATGTTCAGTGCATTGAAGCAGCCATCGGAAGCTGGCCATTTGCATTTTGCTAGCTTGGGGAATGGGGGAAGAGGTTTGAGCACCTGAAGCTGGCTCAGAAGCTGAATCCTGCCCTGATGCAGTCTTTGAAATAATTGCTGCTCTTTTTTCTTACTCTGCAAATGGAATTTCTCTAGAACTACGTATAGATGCCGCTTTTCTCCCCAGATCATGCATGCACAGCCACATAACTGGCATCTGTAAAGTGCTTCACTGGTTGATTACAAACTACTGGCTGTTGGGAGCTGGAGCTTATTGTCCCAGAAGCAAGGACTTAGAGACCCAGTCTTGAAAGACGCTGGCCACCCTTAATTCCTCCTGACATCACTGGGAGTTGTGGGTATTTCACCCTCTCTCCTATATATGGATTGCTTCGTTCATCACTCAACAACAGCCATGTCTGGACTGGAAGACAGCAGCCTTTAAAGAGCAACACTTCACAGCCATTAAGTGACTAATATTTTATGCATCTGTATCACAATCGACTTCAAAACCAACCTTGGCAAGTGTCTGCGGATTTCTCCAGAGAATAATTTTTATCTGTTTACACTACTTTTCTATTTAAGGTGTTCAGAGCAAAGAGCTGTTTCCTTGATCCTTTTTTATTACGTGTAATTGAATAGTTTTTGAGGTCTGATCATTGTTAGGCTAAGCCCTCTTGTTAATAATCCATTATAACTATGAATAATCAGTCACAAGATACAAAGACATAAAAAAGATAAGTTATTATTAACTAACACTCAAAACATCTTCAAATTGCTTTCCAAGCATTAACTAATTAGGGTTTTTTATAAATAGTCGTACTAGCTATATATTCTTAGCTACAACTCCACATGGCAACGCAGACAGACTCTTGAACTTTCCCTGGTCAACGGGAAGTCCTTCTCCAATACCATTTCACCTCAGTGATCATCTCTCAAACAGCTTACTTTACCTAGGGAATAAATTCCCTTCCAGTGCTATTACAGGATGTTCCAAGGTAATGCATGCCCTTTGCTGGAGGCTTCCTAGATAGTCCCAGTTCTTCCCACTCCAAATACTTTCATCAGCCGTGTGGAGGTGGGTCTCATCCTCTGCCCAAAGCTGATCTCCAGTTGAACCCGGCCAGTGTTAAAAGATGGCTCCCCAACTTGCATGTCTGGTTATTCCAGTCCTATCCTCAGCTGCAGCTAAAAGGCCTTGGGAGGCAATTTGGGCAAGAGAACAAGAAGCCACATACCAAGGGGACAAGGTCAGTATAAATAGCTAGAGAGCCAGGAACTCTTGCTTTCTAGGACCAGCTGGGTCAGATTGAAAGAGGGAAATTCTGTAACCTACCCCCTGCAAACCTGTAGTGCACTGTGCCTCAGCACCTCCATCCTTCCCAAATGGCAGCATACCCCCAGGAGGGTGGCCAAGCCATAGGTATGCAGACTTGTTTAAAATGGCAGAGAAGCAGGGCTTCTTCCTTTTTTAAGTAACACCTAAAATGCAATGCACTGCCTCTAAACACAGAAGAACGTTATGGCAAGAAATAGCCTGTCTGGATGTTAAAGCAACAGCAGGTACACCACGTTGATCTATCTCTCAGCCCGCACACCGGATTAGCACCTCATTAGAACGCCGCTCTTTTCCAGCTGCAGTCCCATTTCATTGTCACTGCCCTTGCTGCAGCTACCTTGCATCTATGTTCCCAAAACCCCAGCAGCAACCTTCCTGGGGGCGGAAAGAGTCGGAGCTAAGCATTCAGCTTTGACTCCATTGAGAAAAGGCCTTGGGAATATAGCAGGGTCCAGGGGAGACATGGAAATAGATTGTCCACCACATTTCTACTGTCTCCCAGAAGGCCGTTCCAAATAGGAGCTGTGCCAGGATCTGGGGGCAGGTATCCAGAAGGCAGAATAATCCAGCTGCGTGTTTGGGGCAGCTGCACAGGCTGGTTGTGGGACACATTGTGGGACAACCCCAGCGATTTATTTAACAATAGTCCTTTTCTCTAGCACGGTCCTTTCTTTTGACCATGGTTTTCTATGTGTAAAATTAGTTATTGTTAATTAGCTGATATTCAAACATGTTAATGTAACCTGCGCTAACACCGTGTGGGTTCTTTATACCCCTCTCCTGGAAGTAGTTTATTGTCTGCTTCTAAGCCAGCAGTTGGGGTCTTTCACTCAATCAGAAGAGCCGTGTGTGATTTTAGATCCAGCTTTCCTAGGGTGTAGCCATGACCTGACCAGGGACAGCAAAGCATTACTTATCATTATTCAACTACCAAACACTGATACCAACTGCAGCTCCTGAATTCAGGTGGGGCTGAGTTTGCAGCACCTGTTGTTGGTAACAGAAGTTGCATTTAGCATATCTGTTAGGGCAGAATGTGGCCTCCTAAAACAACTCTTTTCTGGTGTTTAGCCAGGACGTTATGACTAAAACTTGTGCAAAAAACACGCAGCAGGATGATGCTTATTTTACCCGCGCTTCTGCATTTAAGAAGCTCTCCTGCCTTGCTGCTGCAAAACGCACTCACTAAAGTATTCAGAAAATTATTATTTTCCCCCTTTTGTGTGATTCTCCATGATTCTAAAAGCCATTCTCTTTTCCTGGCTTTTCCCAGCAATTTTCCCATGGTAAAAGAGGATATGCTTGAATTAATTTAATTGCCAAATGTTTTGTTCAATAGCTCTGGCAGACATAACTTTTAGTAGCCAGGTTAAATAGCCCCCTCCTCTGCAGCAGTTAACACTTATTGTTGCTGGCAGACCCCTCTGCATTGATTTGGGATCATACAGCTATTCGCTTTGAAGTGGCTTAGGAAGTTTCAGTGCTTTCTTTTCTTTCTCTTTTTTTTCCTCCTGTGAGAGCAAGAACTTGTTGGGAAGCTGGGAACAAATTGCTCTACAACTCTTAAGAGCTCGAGCTCGAGCTCAGAACGTACAGGTTCAACTCCAGGCCAGTTGTAAATTGTATTAAAACAACAAGCCAAATTCCCCACTCGTGCAAATCAGTCTAGCTCTACTGAAGAGTGTGGTGATACTGTTTTGGATATCAGCTAATGTCTCCAGCATCTGGACATCCTCCATCCTTCTCTAGATATCAGACTCTTTCGTCCAAATGCAGGAAGTTAGCATTTCTCATTTCCAATCTCCAGGAAAGGCTGTGTTGGGGTTTTTAAGCCACAGATCATGTTGGGACAACATTGAGAGCAGGCCCACATTTGGCCATTTTGTTACATATGCTTGTGCTCGTTTATTGTACTTTACAAGATCTTTCATTGAACTGGTGCCTTCAAGCAAAGGGCATTGCAGCAGGTGTTGCATAGTCTGAGGCTCCGTGCCACAGTCACAGGTGGTCGCAGCAATGCTACAGCCCCACTTCTTCATTAGTTCCTTGGACCGTCCAACTCCAGTACATAGGTGATTGAGACATTGGCACCTTTGCCATGGTTTGTCAGCCCCTGGTGGTAAGGACTCAGCTGCTGGAATGGACATTTTTTCCCTGTCAGGTATCTGCTTCAGCCTTTTGCTCCACATCCGTAGTTGTATCTCCTTAGGTGTGGCATTGAGAGGTTAGGTGCTGGTGAGAAAGCTTCTGCATGACTTCAGACATTTGTGTGCTGTGGGATGGTCATACAGTGGGTGTCTGGCATATTCAGTTTGGCTCAGTCATTTTATCCTGCTGGCCACTTCTTATGTCCGATGGAGCAATGCCAGCCAGCAGGTACACACTGCTTATGCTGGTAGGCTTCAGACATCCTGTGATGCATTGACAGCAATCATTCAGGATGGAGTCAAGGCACTTAGTATGTACGGCTCTGTCCCATACAGGGTGTGTGTACCCGGCAGATGAGAAGCTAAGAGCTAGAGGAGTGGTTCAGATGGTTGAGGGGCTAGCTCCCCATTTCAAGTTGGTGAGCTAGAGGTATGCTGGATTTGGACACTGGGATAGTGGGGTCCCAGACCATATAATGTTGAGCTGGCAGCTGGCCTCATGGTTTTTCAGAAGGCATATATACTTGTGTTTTCACTGGGTTGGCACGTAATTGGTTTTCAGTGTAACGTGAGGCTGGGCCAGTTAGTGGCTTTCTTAGGGATTTTTTGACATGATGAAAACTAGTGTTTTAGTCTGTTATGCACAGGTTGTCTGCATAGATGAAACATTTTGTTTCCAAATCAATTGACTGGTCATCCGTGTAGATGTTATACAATAGCAGTGGAAGAATACTTTTTGGGGGGAGGCCATTAATTTGTTGCCTCCATCTGCTTCCCATCCAGTTTGACAAAAAAAGGTCTGCTTCTGAGATTTTGTAAGTATATGAATCAGATGAAAGCATGACATGCCAGAGGGGACACCATTAGCCTGGGAACTTGGGAGCTGACAATTGTTTCAATGTTGTTTGCTCTTGTGATGCCCCTTTTTCTGAAAACTGCTTTTCCTGCCATTTGGCTGACTCCAGCAAATGCATGTTTCTGTAGAATATAAGGCTCAAAGAAGAGGCCTCTCACATATATGGACAGATGTGGGCATGCATTTCCAGAATGCACGTAAGACCCCTTTTTTTAATTCTCTTACATGACTCTAGTGGTAAAATATATGCTCTTCTAAACCCTTCCAACCTGCTGACCTTCACCAGCATACCTTGCATAAGAAAGGTCAAGAGCCAAGCAGCAGGCACCCGGCGGCACCCACTCAGCAGTCATGTAAGAAGCACATGTCAAGAAGCGCAGTCAAGGAAAATGTTGGTGCATAAATCAGAACAGAGGGAAGCCATTAATTAGGAAATGTTTCAATGTACTGTTGTTGCTAACAACACAGCTATTAAATGTGATGGTACCATTCACTTGCAACAGCTTTTATTTTTTAATGGAAAATCTTATTAGCCGCAAGAGAATTAGAATTGAAATGGCGGTGACTCCTCCACAAAGACATTTAAATATCTGTCAATCATAATTCAGTCTTTCCTTGGAATATTTTGCCTTTGAAGAAGGTGTGTAGAGGATTTGATATTCTTTCTAGCACTGCTGCTTAACCTCAGCCATGTCATTAATCTGAACTCCGAACTTCCCATGACTTGAGTTGGGGTCCTTTTCATGAAGCAATTGCAAAAATGCATAAGAGGGTGAATTAACATAGAGCTAAATTTGGCAGATGAAATTTCACCAAAGTTAAAAAGATCCTCTGCCTGGGTCAAGGCAGCTGGATTCGGTCGGTGAATAATTTTGAGTGGATTTCACAAGTTTTCATTGTTAAGATACATGAGGAAACTTCCCCTGAATTCAGGGGAGCCAAAATTCCAAATCCAGGTAAGCAGGTTTGGATCACTAAGGTGGGGATCCTATTAATAAACTTAAGCACGTGCTCCACTTTAAGCACTTGAGTCATTCTATCAACTTCTGTAACTAACATTAAGCACATGCTTAAGGGTTTGCAGGATCCAATCTTAATTATAAAAAAATCAACCGATTTTCCTCTAAAAACAAGATTAAAATAGCTTCCTCTGGAACAAGTATTTGGCAACCAGGCAGTAATTAACAACCTGAATTTAATCTATACACAGTTAGAAGCAGCACACTTTGTACCAGGCATTATTTCACTGAAAATGTCTTTTGTAAGAGAAAAACTAATGGCCAGTCGTATCACCATCTCTTTTTGCTCTAATGTACACGGGCGCGGGTTAGACCAGTGTACAGAATAGCATTTGCTTTGATTTATGTAATTCCTTAAACCAGTTTACACATCCCTTTTAACAGACAGCAGCACATCAATCCGTTCTTTGATGACTTTACCTATGCCACTCTTGTACTGACATTCATGTTAAATAATGATCTGCGGAGGGAAAAATTGACTTGTATCAACTGTGTTCTTGTTTCATGTCCAAATCAATGAAGGCCATTCTGAAACTCTTTAATTAGCTGCTTTCTAACGAAGGCTTTTTTTTCCGCTTAAAGTTTCCTATTTTTCTAAATGTGGCCATTCTCAAGAAAATTAGAATCAATCTATTATCAATTTCACATGGTTTTCCAGTCCGTTTTACAAAACTACTGACTGTCACAAGCATTTCTGAGAGAATTAACACTATGTATGGATGCAAGTCAAACAATAAGATTAATTTCCAAATTTCTACTGTGTACTTTAAGGAAAAAGACACCCAATTAAACAAATTTGCATACTTAGCCTGTGGAGCACACTACCAGCATGTTCTTGATTGGAAGGGTTTTATCAGGTTACAGAAAGGAATTGATATTTTGTGGGGATTAGGAAACGCATCCACAAGATAGGGTAAAACGTACATAGGATAGAAACCCTTCTGCTTCACAGCATCAGCCAATTATTAACTGTCTGATTGTTGGAAGAATCTTGCTCTAAGGACAGTTCATTATTTGTTCGCTGAAGAGGTCCTTGCACCCTTTTCTGAAGCATCGCTTCTAGGCGGCATCAGAGATCCCAGGTTAGATGGAACAAGGGTTGATTAATGTATGGAAAGCCTGTGTCCAAAACCATCTGTATTCCCCAGATCTGACTTGGGGGGTTTCCTTTAATCTTTCACTGCAGGAGTCCTTTAACCCCAGTCTTCTCTGTCTCATACTTCTGGTCCCCGTTCATGCCATGCCTTGCAACCACTAGCCTTACATGTCTTTGCCATGGGACAGAGTTGTCCGAGCTTCCTTGTGAGCACCAAGCTATCCTGCTGAAGGTTTGTCCCCACTTTACACAGCATTGCCACCCCCCAGTGCTCTGAGTTATGTCTAGAAATGGTAAAAACTCAGAGTTTTGGTTTGCAAGGACTCATGCAAATCCGTTTCAGTTCATGTAGTTTCAGTCCCCTCGAGCTTAGCTTTGAGTCTGGGATGCTGACAAACACACAACCTCGAGTACTGCATCTCAGCTGAAACCTGTTTTGAGTTTCATCAGATTTCAGGTCAAAAACAAGCAGAACCACCAAGCTTCACAGGGTTTCCATCTATTTGGTCAGGATCACTGAGAAGTGTGTGAATGTTTCAGTGAACCTTGCCTAAGTTTCAGTTTTGTAAGCAAGCCAAGCGTCACAGCTTAGCTGTGGCGAACTTCCCTCCAGTCACTGACGGGAGAGAGTTCTCTTCAGTCCATCTGTGCAGCTCAGAGCGCTTGCTGTTTCTTTTCCAGACACTCCTTCCCCCTGCTAGGACCTCTGCTGTCTTCAGGAACAACACACGCAGGCTGGGTGCTGAAGGTGATCCTCCCAGCTGGGAGTGCTGAGCCCTGTTGCTCCTGCTCAGCTGGTTCTCACATTCAGTGCCCTCGGTTTGCACCTCTTTGAGGTATCAACGGTCCTGGCCCCTTCCTTAGGCCCTGCCTGCTGTTCATACAAGTCCACAAGTCTGTCGCAGGTGGGTTTAAAGTTCAGTAACATGGGCAGTCATTTAGCACAACGCAGAAGGTTGTTCATTATTGCTCTCCCGTCAGCATATGTGAGAAGGTATCAGCTTTTCAAAAATCGGTGGAGCACAGTGTCAGAACTGACTGGTTTCAGTTATTTCCAAACTGATGACTAATCCCTAACACATTGCAATGCACTTCCTCTCTCTTCTGTTTGATTGCTATATTTAAAAAAAAAAAAAAATATATATATATATATATTTATCCTAACTGCACATGTCCCAGACTCCAGGTTTTGCGTCTGACATCTCAATCTGTCACTACCAAGGGACTTTGGTTTTGTAAAACAAATGTAACAAGTTGCACATTTTCCGGCACATGGGGTATAGAAGATGCTACAGGAAACATGACGAGCCCTTGTAAATCCACGCACAAAAGAGATTATTTCTCACTGAGCAGAACTGTACTCGGTGCTCATCTCAGGAACACGATTTCTGCATCAGGAACACTCATTGTCCTATTCCCGTGGACACAGAACGTTTCTGTATTTGATGTTAGATCATCATTGGGTAAAATACAGCAATAGCTGCAGCAGCCTGAGACCTACTCTCTCGAGCAAGGAAGATGCAGCATCAAGCGCCTTTACTCAGGATACTCTGTCCTTGTACTACAGCTCTCTCCCGAGAGGCGAGACACATGGGCATGAGCCTCCTCAGGCTGCAAAGGGAACTCAGTGTGGGTGTTCTCTTCCTGAGAAGGTGCTCTGACCGCTAGGGTATCAGATAAAGTGAAGGCACTTTATGCCACACCACCACTGCTACCTCCTCCTCTTGTGCACAGGGCGTAGGTCCTTCAGAAGGAGGTTCACGGCCAGGGATCCTGAGTGGAAGTGGTTCCTCCCTGCTGCCCTGATTATGAGGCCCAAGGAGCAGGGTTTCAGACACACCCATCCTCAGTGTTTCTTATCAGGTCCCTGCTGAGCACATTAACTTGAGTGGCTCCCTCCTCACTGTGCTGCCTATTCTGGGTCCCATTTTGAAGCACGGATCTTTCTCCCTGCACCATATCGGGAGTCTAGCTGTGCCTATCCATGAGCATTACATGCTCCAGCTCCAGAACTTGTGGGGTCTGCTCCCTTTTGGGGTCTCTGGCATGCTAGCTGGAGGAGCTCCAGGCCACAGTCCAGAGACTGCGTGCCATCAGGGACTGTGAGCAGATTGATTCCTACTGCCAGATCCTTCTCCCCCGGGAGCCAGAGGGTAGACCAGGGTCTCCCTCCAGGACAAGGGAGGACTCAGGGACCTCCCATCGTGTCAGCCCAGGGGTTGGACCAAGGTGGTCGAGGGCCCTAAGGCCCGCCGCACCAAGGCTCCTGCCCCGCCAGAGCTTAGCAACCTCTTGCAGCCCCAGCAGAGCCTGTTGAGTTGCCAGCTCTTGCAGGCTCAAATGCACCTACCGCCCCGCTCTTCCCAAGACAAAACGTAAAGTGTTTGTTGTGGGAGACTCCATCCTGAGGGGGACTGAGGGGGCAATCTGCTGTCCCGACTCCTTAGCCCAGGAAGCCTGCTGCTCCCCAGAGGCCCGCATCTGGGACATTGCGGAGAAGATCCCTAAGCTCCTCCAGCCCACTGACCACTATCCCATGCTCCTTATCCATGTGGGCACCAATGACACAGGTCAGAGCGCTCCCAGCTGGGTCATGAGGTGCTACAGGGATTTGGGAGCAGGGCTAAAGGATCTGGGGGCACGGGTGGTATTCTCTTCAATCCTCCCAGTCTTGGGCTATGGGCTGAGGAGGGAGAGAAGGATCCATGTAGTGAACCAAAGACTGCGGCACTGGTGTCATCAGGAAGGCTTTGGCTTCCATGACCACAGCCCGATCTTTGGCGAGAGAGGCAGCGAGCTGCTGGGAAGAGATGACCTCCACCTCTCTCCCCTGTGGAGCAGGCTCTTCTCAGCCAGACTGGCTGACTGCTCCACCGGGCTTTAAACTAAGCCCGCTGGGGGACGGGGCAACTACTGCCACTGCTGGCCCGCTGAGCAACACTTGCAAAGCCAGTGGGCCAAGGCATTTAAGGGAGCCCACCCCTGCCCCAGCCCTGGCACAATCTGTGGGCAAGGCACAAGCCCCCAAGGGGACACTTGCCTGCCTGTACACAAATGCCAGGAGCTTGGGGAATAAACACAAATAATTATGATGTCATAGGGATAACAGAGACCTGGCGGGACTCCACCCATGACTGGACCTCGGATATAGATGGCTATTCCCTGTACAGGAGGGATCATGTAGATAAAAGGGGCGGGGGTGTAGCTCTCTATGTTAAGGAAAGCTGCATGTCCCTGCAAGCTGACGTTGGTGACCAGGGTGGACGACTGGACCCTCTGGGTTAAAATCCATGGGGAACACGGCACAGGGGACACAACGGTGCAAGTCTACTACAGACCTCCCACCCAAAGTCCTGAGCTTGACCAGGAGTTCGCCCGGGAACTGGCTCCAGGACCATGGTTGTCATGGGTGACTACAATTACCCAGACATCTCGTGGGAGGATCACTCAGCAAAATCCGAGCGGTCACAAAGCTTCCTCTCGTGCGTGGATGACATCTACCTGACTCAAGAAGTCTATGGGCCAACAAGAGGCAAGTGCTACTCGACCTGGTACTGGCTACTGGGGATGACCTAATCGGCGACCTAGTGATCGATGGGAAGCTGGGTGACAGCGACCATAAGCTGATCACCTTCACCATCCGCTGTAAAGCTGGCAAGTCAGTCAGCAACACGGATGTCCTTGACTTCAGGAAAGCCAACTTTGACAAGCTCAGGAGGCTTGTCAGTGAGGCCCCAAGAGGAGGGGAGTCTAGGAAGAGTGGTTGCTCAAGGGAGTGATCCTCAATGCATAAGCTAATTCTATTCCATCTTGGAGGAAAGGCAGCCAGAGGGCACAGCAGCCCCCCTGGCTCTCCAGGGACCTAGAGACCTCCTGAGGCTAAAAAGAAAGGCCTACAAAGGATGGAGGACGGGATTCACCTCCAAGGAGGATTATTCTGCCCTGGTCCGGTCCTGTAGGGAGCAAACCAGGAAAGCCAAAGGTGCAACTGAACTCCAACTAGCTTCGAG
>NW_017728924.1:5060174-5061910 GCF_001723895.1 Crocodylus porosus | reverse complement strand
CTTGCTGGGATCCTATGACCCCAGCTGACTTCCTGCCCTTGGGGCAGGGGGCTGGACTCGATGATCTCCTGAGGTCCCTTCCAGCCCTGATGTCTGTGAAATCTATGAATTCCAGCACGTCGAACCGGACTCAGTTAATCGAATCTGGTGGAACTTGGCAACTGCCGCGGTCCAGCAGCCTCCCGCATCTCGTGTATCAGCATCCCTGCACATCAAAATGACAAGGAGCGTTTTATCTAAAGCTCATTCAACAAGCTTTAGATAAAGTGCTGCCATGGCCATTTTGAAGCGTGGGGATGCTCATATATGAGATGCTTCAGGTGTTTTAATTAGAACGGGTCTTAGAAGCGGTCTAATTAAAGCACCCCCACCTCCCCCTGGAGCGTGCGTATAATAAATGCCGCAGGTGCCTGACAAGGGCTTCTCAAATTGACTTTGGGCCTGGTGGTACTCTGCCTAACTTTTAGTCACTTTTTATTGCATCTGATCCCCAGAGTCTTTGTTCTTCAGAGCTATGAATCTAGGACCTTCAGCAGCCCTTCTGTTTGTTACTCCATGACTTGACTTTCAAGATGCACACGGCAAGGCAACAAAAATTCTCCCAGCCTAATAGGTTGTTTCCAAACAAGAAATAAAAGACGATGTTCAGAGCTGTGGGTTCATCCTGGCACCTACTGACCCTCAGCAAAGGGGAAAGAGCATGTTCTTCATTCCCATCCCACTATTTACAGATGGTTAAGACCATTTCTGCATCTTCAGTGATGCTCCTCAAATTGTCTTGTTCCACATCACTGCTGTACAGGTGAACAAAGAGTGATTGTGACCTCAGAGAAGGCCGGCTGAGCCTTGGGCTTGCTCCTGTGTCGGAGGATGTTTAAGGAACCTGGCTCCTGGTATTTCTTTGGGTGCTGTTGTTCTTGGGTTTTGCTCAGAGCACTTTCTCCCTCACTGTAAGGGCAGGCATCTCTTAACGACCATGATTTACTAAGATGACAGTTTCCAGTAGAAGTGATAAAAAATAGTTTCCCAGAAACACTGCTTCTGCCTTTCCACATCTCCTCCATTAGGGCAGTGAATCAAAACAGGGTTTCTGGAGTTCCTGAGGATGGGGACATGCATCCCGGGGATTTAGGGAGCTGCGGAAAGGAGATGGGGACCGGGACATGCATCCCAGTGATTTAGGGAGCTGCGGAAAGGAGATGGGGACCGGGACATGCATCCCGGTGATTTTGGGAGGTGCGGAAAGGAGATGGGGATTGGGAGGTGCATCTCAATGAGTTGGGGAGGTGTGGAAAGGAGATGGGGCTGGGGACATGCATCCTGATGGTTTGGGGAGGTGTGGAAAGGAGATGAGGACCAGGCCATGCATCCCGGTGATTTTGAGGGGTGGAAAGGAGATGGGGACCAGGGGACACGCATCCCGGCGATTTGGGGAGGTGCAGAAAGGAGAAGCGGCTCCCTGGACGCGCCGTCCTGCCTTTGCGAGGACATCCCCGCAGCCCCCCGCTTCGGCGTGCCGCCCGCCGACGCGCGCCGTTAGAAATCAGGGTTTCGTGCTCAGCAGAGAAGCCTCCGGGCCTTGTATTCCCAGTCCGTCTTCTGGCAGCTCCAGCTCTTGCTCCGTCCCCAACGCGGGAGGCCGAGGACTAACCCCCGCCGCCGCTCACCTTGCTGGGAGGCGCCTGAGGCAGCGGGGCCTGCCGGCGGGCAGGGACTGCCGCCCCCCCGGGCTTCGC
>NW_017728924.1:5038427-5060074 GCF_001723895.1 Crocodylus porosus | reverse complement strand
TGACGCGGCTCGGGCTGGGCCTATCCGTGGCCGCGGCCGCAAGCCCCACCCCCTGGGCGGCCGGCCGGGTAGGAGCGCGGCGAGCCGCCCGTGCAGCAGTGCTCGCCGCGCCGCCGGCATGAACTTGCCCGGGAGCTAGCGCGCCCCGCCCCGCCGCGCCCTGGATGTAGGAGCCGCCGCGCCGCGCTCCAAGATGCTGCTGGTTTCCCAGCGGGTTGAAGCACCACGCATGGAGCCGCATCTGCCGGTGAGCCGCCCGGGACGGCGCGGGCGCGGGGAACAAAGCCCCGCGGGGCCGCTCCCCCCGCAGCCTCCGAGGCACCGTCTGGCCGGGCGGAGGCAGGCGGCGGCTCCGGGGCTGCCCCGCACGGCTGCGCGGCGGGGGAAGCGGGTCGGGCGGAGCGCGCCGGGCGGCGGGGGGAGAGGCGAGGAAATTCCATGTTGGGCAAGGCTCGGGGAGGGCGACGGCTCATGTTTTCCTGCCACTGACGTTGACAGTGACACAGAGGCGTGGGTTGCAGCTGGAGCGTCAGCCCGACCAGGAAATAGTCTGTTGCTCGGGGAGGAAGAAACAAAAAAATCAGGCGAGAAACAAATGCCGCGCGTCTCCAGGCAGGTGAGAGGCTCTTTCGCCGCCCGGGTTGAGCCGGGGCGGACGCCGCGCCGCCGAGCGCCTGAGACCCGGCAGGCAAACGTTGCCTGGAGGCTTGCCCTGCCAGGTCTCTCGGCTGGCGGGGGTTGAGAGCCACTCCTCCTTCGGGGAGAGTTGGGATGTGAGCAACAGTTGCATTTTCGTGGCTTCCCGGCTCCTTCGGCGCCTTCGGGATGCCAGTGCCGGACGGCTGGTTTTTCTTACTGCTCCGTTGGCTCCAAGAGCGAGCAGGGCTGGTGCTGGTTTGAGACGTGTAGCGTGCCGGTGGTGCCGACCGCAGGAAAAGGGCCGGTTGTGTCAGGTGCTGCCTGAACCCCGAGGACGAGCCAGGCACTGCCTGAAAGAGCTGATAACTGGAGGTGCCAGCCCTGCGGTCAGACCTTTGTGGGCACCCGGGTCAACTTGCTGGCGTCTAATCTCAAATTTGGGACTTAAAACTAGTGGCAGTGATAAATGAGGGGGGCGGAGGGTGAAGCAGGGCAAGGAGAAGAGGAGTTGACATTACAGGGTCACCTCAGCTGTGTTGAGCACAGATTTCTGGTTCCCCTCACTTCAGAAAAGTCCTGTGCTCCTTAAGTAAAAGCTACCTTAAGATAACCCTTTAGAAGCAGACAGCTGCAGGATGCTACGGTTAACTCTTGCGCAGGGCACGGCAATTAGACACAAGCGAACCAGGGGAAGAGGAGGGAGCAGGAAAAGGTGGTCAGAAGGAAATGCAAAATCCCAAAGTTTCCATTGTTCCCTTCCGGTGGCCAGTTGCAAGTTGTCAGCCTTGGGACACATTTCAAGGAAGGTGCCAGTAAGTTACGATTCATTAGTAATTGCTCCGGTGTCCAAATAAAGATCATTAAATTGGTTGAAATGACGATGGCACGTTTCCAAAGAACCCTCTTTCTATCTGATGCTTTTGCTATTCACTTATTTAAGGAATGATTAATATTATACATTGCTAATTCTCCCCCTCCCCCCCCCCTTTACAGGGAGAATAGCATTTTAACTCATTAGCCAGGCTTTCTATCCAGTCTTCCAGCCTGACTTGCCATTTAAAAAAAAAATGTATTTCAAAGTGAAGGGAGCAGAAGACACACCAAGGCCTGGTGCTGAACTGTTTTATATCAATATTGATTTTTTTTTTTTAAGGGGGTTTAGGTTATAAAGAGGGAGCTTTTATCCCCATGAGCTCTTTGGCAATTATCTTGCTGCCATAAATGTTGATACGCACATAATGGATGTAACTAAAAAATCTCCTTATCCAAGCAGAAAAGGCTGACTGTTTGTTGGAGCAGATAGAGTGCTGAGAGTGTGAATAGACAAACCCATATGTCGCTGGTGAGAGAGATAAATGATGGACGAACAGGAGTTGGTTACTATGGATCAGCACAATAAACCAATTCCCATCATACACCTCTCTTAATAATATACCAGTTTCAATGCCACTGATGGGTAACCTAGGTAGCACCAGTCAACTGTAAGTTTTTCAACTGTTCTTTTATACATCTCGAAGAACAGTTGGGACTGCTCTAATTTTTTCAGATGTTGAGTCTTACAATTATGCAGAACTTCCTTTCCTGCCAGTAATTGTGAAGGGGAACTTCAGAAAATTGCCATAGACTGCCAAATGGAGAAGACAGTTTAGTTCAGTCATTAAGAGATTTATCTCGTTCTCCGTGTAGGAGGGGATGCTGTAAACGACCAGTGCTTCAAGTAAACAATCCGGGCATCTTGTGCTGTGCCTCTCACTCGGATATCTGAGCGAGAACATTACTTGGTTCTGAGTTGGAGAGAGCAAAAGTACGTGGTTTTGTGTTTTTTGGGTTTGGTTTTATAAATAAAAACTGGCAAGGGTAAATCATTGAACTGTTCTGACTTCACCCTGCTTAGGGGAAACTGCAAAACAGTCTGTGTCTATGTCCCTTGCTGTATTTGTTTTCCTTCTCTTTTCGATCGTGAACACCTTGCATAGAAAATCAAGATCTTTGTCCCTTAATGGTTTTGTGTCCTCTCCTTGGCTTCTCTTGGCTAGTTCTGACCTGCAGTTCACTGGGCACATCTACACGGGCAACTAATGCGATTTGGCATACGTAGGTAATAACTTCACTGCTCAGTAGGCTAATGTACTGTGCAGGAAGCACCTGCATGTGTAGATGGCGATGCTTTATTGTGCAGTAGTTTAGGGTATTGCGCAGTAAAGCGTCTCATGTAGACACAGCCACTGAGGCTCAGACTTTTGCCACCGTTAATCAGGATTAAGGGACATCTCAGTGTAATAGTTGATTTAGGGCCCAGTTCTCTATGTACAGCCTCACCATTGTCAAAGTGACCGGTTGTGCCGTCACAGAAAGCGTGATGCAGTTGGAGGGATGAGACTTTGCCAACGCAGATGAGCTCCTAACCCACAAAGACTTCTCAGTGCACTCGATAGTAACATTTTAAAAAATGGAGAGAAAGGAAGTGAAGCATGGCCTACAAAGTAGGTTGTTGTGTGTTGAGTTTCCATGTAGTGTTGTAGCTTCTCTTACAATGTTTTAGGTGGTGCTTGTCTGCTCAGGTGGGAGGTGTTGATTGTGCTGTTTCGGAGGAGGGAGCTGAAGAGTGCTGTCACTTTGGGGCCAGTTTTGGCCAGCCCTTAGATGAAGGAGCCATTGTGGTTGAGGCATAAGGGACTTCATCCCATGCAGCCTGCAGCGGCCCAGATGGAAGTGCAGCCCTGCGTACTGAGTAGCACGGCCCGACTGCTGAACCAGCGGTGCCCCAAGGGGGGCTGGAAGAGACTGGGCTGTGGACCTGCGCACTCGCTCCACCGCCAGGCATCAACCGGCACTTTGTTCGCCTTGCACAGCTGTCCTCTGTGATCCTCCCAGGGCTGCAGCTTCTGCACCTCCTAGGACTCCTCTTGAGGCTGCGGGACTTCCCACTGCCCTGTCCTCTGAGCTCTGGCTAATCTGTCCAATAAGCCATTGATGAGCATTGACCTGATTAAAGGGCTGCCACTAACAGGAGGCCGAGGTACTCTCAGGGCTTAAAGAGGGGGCAGGCAGAGCTGAGCAGAGCAGCAGCCTCCAGAAGCAGGTGGGTGAGGGGAAAAACCAGACACTGACTTAACGAGCTGTCCACTCCCTGAAATTTTGTTACCAACTAATGAATTTTGGACACGGGACAAACGACAGACCTGGTTCTTCTGGGGACTGTGTCAACCCTCTGCTTCTTTCCTTGCCTTCGTACCTCAAAGGAAGCCGGTGGGGGCCATATCAATAAGGAGGTGTTACGCACCTACCTTGGCAGGGATGGCCGAGCTGGTTAATTATTGACAGCCTGATATTTCAGCACTGCTCAGCGTAGCTGGTGTGCTCTCAGCACCCCTGTAATCGCTGAGAGACTCTCGCTAACCTTTATTTGAATTGAAATGTGGATTTGTGTGTGTGTGTGTACGGTGAATCTACCTGGTGAGCCAGTCGCGGCGGCCTATTGTGCTCTCCAGTTCAGGAGCAGCCAGCTGGGGACTCTGTCTGTTGCAGGCGTGATATGGATTACCTCTGCAGGGGAGGGTGTTAACTGTGCTATTGTTTCACCTCATGTCAGGCAATCTATTGAGTGGCATCCGTGTTTGCTCTGGGGGAATCTAGTTCTTTGCACCTTCTATCTTCAGAGGGAAGGTGAAGGCAGGCAGGACAGAAGAGGGGGAGGAAGCAGGGGTGTATGGGATCATCTGGAAGGGGAAGCTGTTGCAACAAGGAGTGGGCCTTTTTGCAATGTATACTTCTCTGTTCTTCCCTTTCTGCTAAGAAACGTAACCTGTATGGAGTTAAATGGTGGTTAACTGGACATTTTTGCACCGGTTGTGAAGGCTGGCAAAACATTGCCCTGCGCTCGACGTGTACTTCTGGCACATACAGAGAAGTGGAGCTCGTGAAAGTTGCGTGGCCGCATCTCTTACTTGGCACTGTGGAGTCCCACTGACGGCTGTTCTCGTCACAAATGAAAGAGCACTAACAGGCCAAGAAACGTAGCTCTCCCAAATCACGCCCATTTACATCTTTCAGAAGAATGCAGCACATTCATGTTGTTTTTTTTCCTGGAGATTGGGAGGAGTGTGGTATTCAGGGCTCACATTGACATCAGACCCAGAATGGCAGCTCACCAGTTATGCCATGAAATAAAATACCAATATACTCTTTTATTACCATTTAGATGTCAGCTATCCTTTGGTTATAAGTCTGTAGTGCATGGAAAGGTCTCTCTTTCATGTCATGTTGTTGATCCTGATCAGTCCGTCGGGGACATCTGCAACAACAGTTGCATTGAGCTCTGAATCACATTTTTCAGCAGATTTGTGTGTTACCATTGGCTATTTGAAGACTTTCTGTGACTTTTGAATGTTGCCCATTTTGGTTGGATTGCAGTTGTACCACACTTGCCAATCTCGCATGTTCTTTGTGCATAATTCTGAAAGACTGGCAGGCTTTATGTGATGTTTTCTGAAGAGGACCCAGCTTTACTAAGCTGCTTGTCTGTCAGGGATTAATTTAACCTCTAATTACTACATTTTCTTCACAGTTTGCTGCACATGAGCATGTTCTAACAAAAGCACAAAGAAGAATGCCATTTTATTTAGCCACTACTCTGAAATTAATTTAGGGGATATAGAGTCAAATCTGACACACTCAGTGTTAAAATAATTGTGCTGGCATTAGAATTAAAGGACATAATCTTGTTGTTTCTAATGATACAACAGTACTAGTGTAAATAGTGTTGGTAACTTGTTAGTCATAGTCTCAGTAATATAAAGTGGTTGAAAGCCAGGGAAAAATAATCAATATCATTTCAGCGAAAGTTTCTCCATGCCCCCCCCACTCCCCCCCAAGTACTACACAGTGCTGCTTTCATTCTGCCAACCACTTTTGATGGAGGTACAACATGCAAGGATATTTTGGCTTAATTGCAACAAATGCACATTTAATATGGCTTGGGTTTCTCCAGGATTGGGATTTTTTTTTATTTATCTTTTTTAACGCAGAGCCTCTCTGGAACAGCAGAGAAGGCAGAATAGTTCTCTTGGGCCTGTATGTGGAACTCGTGCTGACATCAGGAGTGCTTCTTGCCCTGAGACTAGTCCTCCCCTAACAAAGGGAATGTGTCTGCTTCGGGATGAATCACATTACGAACTTTTCACAGATTGTGTTCTTTGATGTTTACTAGGAAGCTTATATTTTCACTGGCATTGGGAGAGTCTGGATATCTCACCAGAAATGCAGTGCATCTGAAGTCTTGGTAAAATTCTTGCTAAAAGCCTATGCTGACCACCTCTAAGTAGGCCTGTTGAAACTACTTTGGAAATGTCATTTATAACATATGGCTGGATCTGGAAAATAACAGGTTGTGCGTGGCTGATTTGCTTCTCGGACACACACAATGTGTGTATTTATTTGGGGTGAGACAGGTTGGGCAGTAAAGGCATTTTTACACATGCATGTGTTGCAGCTTAGGGCACTTTGAAAAACACCCATCGCTGCAACGTATACAGTTGTATAAGTGACAATGCACGTTGGTGCTGAGAAAATGGCGGCAGACCTTTTGAACTAAAACACCTTGGAGGGTCTTCAGTTCAAAAGTGCACCGCCGCCGTTTTCTGTGCACTGATGCGCGTTTTGCCACTTATACACCTGCACGCAGCGCAGCAAAGTTTGCCTCGGCTCACATGCAGGGCAGACTTGATTAATCGAGTCTGCTCTGAAGCACTGGATCTCCGGCATGTTGCTGGAAAAAAAGTATGTGTAATAAATGCCCTAAGAGCTGTGTTCAGCAGTCTTCATCCAGGCAGACCTCTAAGTGAATGGTATAGGACTCTCTCCCCAGGCACAGGCAGAGTAGAGACTACAGGGCTGGATTCTGAAACTGCGTCCATACAGTGTGTGTGAATTAGTGTGGCGTCTTTATCCTGGGTTGTGATGGGATCGCCAGGAGAACTAAGTGAAATGGTAATTGATCCTCTTTGAACGGGTTAGAAATTGTCTTGTTTCTAGGAATACCTCCCTCCCCCTCCCCCCCCCTTACTGTAACTATTTACTATGATAAGCTGTAACGAAGGGTACATTGAACATAATTTATATCAATCGGTGTAGGGGGTGGTTCCATGACCTGGGAGAAGATATGGAACCATCTACAGTGCAAAAGTCACTAGGTGCGTGGTCCTCCTCCTGTTTTCAGAGGGCCTTCACTTTCACATGGCGTTGGCATTTTTCCCAGCGGAAAAAAAAAACAAGGATTGAACTATGTTTTTGAAAAGCGGATGCTCATTCAGGTTGCCTTCTAGGCTCCCATTTGGGAGACAGGTGGGGCCTGGTGTTTAGATCTGCTGGATGTCTGCAACTCCAGCAACTTTGGAGCCAGGTGCAAATGCTCTGGACATGGGCGTCTGGCCCCCGAAGATGGAAGCAAGCAAATTAGTGGACTGGCTGGCTTAGCTTCATGCCTATCTGTCACATGGGACTCTTATGTGAAGGTTTACTAGAAAAGTGCTTACTGGGAATGGAGATCTTTGTTTTCCAGCACCAGCATCCTGGCCCCTTTCACAAGCTTGAAGCTTGTATTTGCAAGCTAACTGAAGTACAAGTTCTCAAAGCCCTACTGAATATTGAAACCCAGTATGTGCAGTGCATTTAACATTTGGAAATGTTTGACAGCTTTTGCCCTCAAATAGAATATCCTCCTTACCCTTTCGCTCACCTAGCATAACTAAGCTGAACATTTTTAATTTTTTTTTTACTGGACATGCTTCTTCCTTTCTGAGAGAAGCTGGGTTGTTTGACACTGCATGAAATAAATGTTGTGGGGGGGGGGGGCAGGAAATGGCACTTAATTTTCCCTTGCTAATATGTACCATATATAATACATGTATTCACCATGTGAGATCAGTACAGGTGAGGTTTCCCAGAGGTGATTATATGAACTTAAATGCACATCCAGTTCTAGCACGCTAGAACGCAGCCTGCAGACCTAGTCCAGCCCACAGAGCCATGTCATCTGGCTTGGGGGGCGCTCCCCACACATCCAGAAATTTGGGGGCGGGGAAGCAGTAGCAACATTTAATCGCCACTCCTCTGCTACCAACTTTCCAAACCTGTGGAGAGCCGCGTGGGCTGCATGACGTGGCGTTGTGTGCTAGCTCACTGTGGTGGCTGGATCCAGCACGCCGGGTGTGACCAGCGCCTGGGGTTGGCCCAGCGTGCGGGGTCGGGCTGGTGCACCAACCTCACGCCACCCGTCCAGCCCACGGGGCCGGAAGGCCGAGTGCCACTGTTCCAATATTTTCCCAGTACAGTCAGACTAGAGTTTCAAAATAACTCTCAGATGCTCAGCTGGTATGTTTAAGAGCAAGATACAGAATAGATACTGAATTTAATTTCATTTTGATATGAACAGCTGCTTCTGCTTTGCTGGAGGTTTCAGAACTCAGGGTTTTTTATATGGAAGTAATCCCTGCATTTGTCTGGTATTCCAGTAACCAGGAGATCCTGTTTGTAGGACTTCTGACTCTTGTTTTTTTAAGGACTTTGGGATGTGGCTGCTCCTTTAGGGATACTTATTTTCTTAATTAACTCTGTTGATTTTTAAAAGAGAAATCACACAAGCTGCAAAAACAACTATGTACAGTACTGCAGTCAGGAATACAGGCAAAAGGTTTTGATCTCTGGCTGCCAAACGGTGACTCATTAGAAAGGAATTTTTGTTCCTCCCTTTTCAAAGAGTTACTCACTACCAAGCAGCAAATAGCTAGTTTTGATGCTACTGCAGTGAAATGCCTGACATTGTTGGTGTACTGAGAACTAATTCTTTATTTGATCGCAGCCTGCTCTGAGGTTTTTATTCCCCGTAACTTCAAATTTGAAGAAACCTACTAATGGTGACTCCTATTAGCTACACTCAACCTGAGATGCAAAAGTTTTAAATTTGAAATAAAATGTATTTATTTATAATAAAGGTAGAGAGTCCTTCAAGTGCTTTAACTGTGGTTTGCTTGTGTTGATTTGAAACACGTGGAACTATTTAAGCACTAATTAATTCTTTCTTTTTGCAGTGAGTAACATTATATGGTGACGGTGGAGCTTTTCTGGCCTGGCCGGCTCTCCTTCACCGGGGGGGGGGGGTAGTGTACTCAGCATATTCCAGGGTTGCATCACATCACACACATATCAGCAAGCTGTATATAAGAATTGCAGCCAAAACTCATGCAAGAAATGTCAATTGCCATATTATTCTGGCCTCTCTCAACCTTTTCCCCCCTTTTCCTGCCTGTCCTTGTCTATTTGGAAGATTTGATGTGGGGTGTAGGAGCACTCTCCCTGTCTCCTTTCCTGTTCCTCATGCTCATGGGCTAGCTGGTTTGAAACCTCCCACATCCCCGAATGGAAGTTTTCTTGGTCACAGCAACACTCATGCTTGACATGAAGCAGAAAGGGAGTGCTAAAGCCTTTCAGTATTTATTGGAAGTGAATCTTGGCCCCCACTCCCAGAAGGTAGATCAGCCTTAATTTCAAGTGAAAGTCCTGAATCCTCGAATAACTTCTCATGTCAGTTTAAGTTCAATATTCTCAAATTCCATGGATGTAGATGAGTGTAATCTAAAGTTTAGGGCAAGCATGAAGGATACAGGAGGAAAATTAGATGTTGTTCTTCCCCTGCCTCTTATGCCCCCACTCCTCCACCCCCTTGGGGCTCCTAAAATCAGTCAGCTGTAATGGAGTGATTTGATTACTTTGTAGTGTTAAACTAAAAGGATAAATCCAAGCGCTTTGGGAATGGGGAACCAATCCAACAATCAGAAGGCAAACAAGTTAATAAATGTAAAGTGCTTCTGCCCTGAGCTGCTAGGAAAGATGTGATTTCCAGAAGGACTTGGAGACACTTGGACTGTTGCACCGATCTGTTAGTGTAAGGATGCTCAGTATGCACAGGTACCATTAACTGGATGCGGTGGGGTCTTCCTCGTGGTGTCAGGGGAAAAGTGCTTGGCTTCTGCTCTTGAACCTGCAGGAACTTAATAGACAGGTCTGCAGCGGACCCCACCTTGCTTCTCAGTCTCCTGAACATATGTACTTCACACCTGGCAAGAGTTCGACTCGGGCAGGCTTGTTTGTCTCCCTTCAAGTCAGTCCTTTTGGCTGCGAACATCTACTGACTCCTTCTTTCTCGTGACAGCTCACTCTGTCTTCCCTTCACTCTCAAATCTGGCCAACTACACGGCATTTGAATGAATCTCCATAGAGACGGTTTGAAATCAAAATTAGCCACTCTAAATCATTTTTGATGCTCACATGGCAAAAAACATGCAGTCCAAATTCATTTGTAAGGCTAGCACACACAAAAATATTGTGAGCTACTGTAATACAGAACATGAGCTGTTGTGCAAGAAAGCCGGTAGTACTTGCCTGCATGCGACTGGTTTTTGGATGTTGTTACTTTGTGAAGATAAGGCATGAATTAATTATCGGAAGTCTTATGTAAGCCACTGGCTTTAATTTTATCATATCTAAGAATGGCAGCAGAGGCAAACTACAGGGTAAATGACTGGTACTGGCCACCTGCCAGCCTTCCTTCCGAAGTGCCTTCTTGGGTAACTGCATTTCTAATGGTTCATCATTTAAAATGGTCACCAGAGTAGCCCAGCACCTACACCTAGGCTCAGCCTAACCCCGAGAGCATCCCCTTTGTTAGCATTCATGCTGTGAACAGAAATAGTTATAGACCGTCACACAGGGGTTGTGGAAAATTGTACCACTGACTAGTCTACCATCTGCCACACAAGTGTGGTGAACAAACTGTTACACTTCCTAGGAGCGAAGGCCTGATGCATGTTCCGGGTGCTTGTATTGTTTGTACGATGACTAAAGAAGCATCTCCCAGGCGTTCGTGGGCTCTAGGTAGAAAATAGAGAAGCAGGAGTACTGCTGTTTCCCTTTAAGACCCCTGGTCAGCATCTGCAGGTAGAGCCTATGTGTGTCTATATATGACATGCCAGAAGGCCAGTCTGCTCCTGTTGTTGTCACTGCAAACCCCCTGCCCCTGCCCCCCCAGGGTAGGATCATCAACATTTTCTGTGTGGATGCTTGCTGTCCAGTCCCTCAGCACTGGCCTTAAAGGTTTCCGTTGCATTTTGTAAACTCACAGCTATTCTTTCCTTCCTTCATTTGCTACCTTTTGTTTTTAACTTATTCTGCAAGTGCAATGAGAATCGTTCTTCCCCTGGAGAGGAGTGGTGTGCTGTACAACTATCCCTGCCCTCAGTGCACGCACTGACTTTTCACTTGAACCTTTTCTTCCATCTGCCTCCTCGGGTACCGCTCTGATAGTCTTGTGTCCTTCTAAACTTCACGTCTTCAGAGGATTTTTCTGCAAGCAAGCTCTCACTGATCTAAATCCCACCTAGCAGAGGGCTGACCAAAGCCTGCTTCTCTCCGTTCAAACATTAGCACAGAGCTGCAATATGTAGTATTTGGCTCTGAGCCAGTGGTCATTCTGGGTCACAAGTCTAACTGTGGCTATATCTACACTGCAATCACTGCTGTGCTGCTTAAAGCTACTTCTGGTACATCGACATGGGCTGCAGTCACAGCAGTGGTTGCAGAGTAGGTATACTCTATAAAGCAGGCCCACCGAGATGGCTCTGAAGATCAAGTGCATTGCAAATGAAGCCATTGCCTAAATCTCCTTTCCAACCGAGGCTTATGAGCAGCTTGATGCACTGCAGAAAGAGAGAATCTTTCTGCCCGGGAGTTCGGAGAGATGGCATTCGGAGTAATGCTCCTCTCAGCTGTACTGGACTGTTTTCAGATCGGCTCTGCAAGAATTCATCCTGATGCTGCGGGTCTAGAGGCAAATGTTGCTCCTCAAATGAAAGGGTTGGTAGCTAAATTAGTGTAAAGGCAGAAGGGACTGAGAGTCTTCTCTGGTTCTCCCCACATGCTTTCTCCGTATGTGGAAGGAAACACAGACACCCAAGGTTTTGCTAGAGAAGGAGGGCTGCTGTACAGTAGTGTATGCTCCAAGGTGGATGTGCAGATGAATTCCTATTGTTGCCTTCATGACTGCAGACACCAAGCTAGAGGTGACATACCACCGCTTTGAAGTAATATAGTCTAAGACTTTACCTTGTTTTCTGAAATGAAAATATCATCTTTCCTGTGGTCCTCTCATAACTAGAGCACTCTGGATTAGTTGTATTTTAGCTGTACTCTGTTCCAGGAAGGAATTGGCTAGAGGAATTGACTGGCTAGAGAAAATTGCTGTTTCTTCTTGAGTCTTGATACACTGACCTAGTCAACAGACTGGAGACCCTTTTAGTTGGACATGGTAACTACATTTACTGTAATATGACAAGCAAATTTTCATTTCCAGAGTGCTTTACCGTTGTCAAGCAGTTAATCCTCACATCGTGCTCATGAATTGGGTAAACTCCGTGTTATGGTCTTTGTCTTACAAATGAAGTTAAGGAACAGGATTTGATTAAAGTGTTTTTCCCAAGGCTACAAAAGAGAGACAAAGTTAGAATCTAAGCCCTTGGCTTCTCTTCCCATGCCCAAGCTAATATATCTTCCTTGAGGGGAGAAAACTGGAGGAGTTTTTGAAGCACAGCCTTGCAGCAAGTCCTCAGGCGGTTGGCTGAGGCCATTGGCAGAAGGTTCAAACTCTTATCACAGTTGAAATAAGTTAAGATTTTGTGGCTGCGAACAGCATCACCTTTTGGGGCTAGACCAGATGCTCTCACAAGGTCCCTTCCAGCCCTAATGTCTAACATCTATTAAACCTTTGTGCCGCCATACACATTTTTTTTTTTTATGGTGGCAAAGCAAAAAGAAATGGATGTCTGTGCCCTTTGCCTCACCACAAAAGCCCGAATTTGTGGCCGTGACGAAAGGTGGCAGAAGTCTGTCCTGCTGTTTTGCAGTAAGGTCCATTTTGCTTGAAGGCAGGAGAGTGCGGGCTGCTTGTGCTCTCCAGCTGCCTTGGGCTGGGGCTTCGTGGGCCGGATCCTGGGTGCCCCAGGAATACCAGGGCAGGAAGTTTTGACAACAACTGGCACAGCTGATCTGCTTCATTTGACAACATCTGTTTGCAGCCTGGTCTCTCCTCTGCTGGCCCTGCAGTGTCGAGCTCAGCTTTACGGCGCCCCTCTTGTTAGGGTTTGCTCTGCCTGGTTACTGGCAGGTCTCTGCTCATGTCTGTATGCAGGTCTGGTTAAGCCTCATGTACTCGAAGGTCTGGGTGCACTGAGAGATCAGTGGTGGTTTCAGGAATTCCCCCTCAAGTAAAGATGATAATCCAGCCTGCTAAATCTGGTTGCCTCTTCACTCCGTCCTGGGATTTCTTGAGATTATTCTTTTGGGCCCTGATTAGCAGGTGCTTAAGTGGTTTGCTAGAACTGTAAGGGTTGGAGTGGCCTTGCTCCCCGCTGCAGATACCCACTCACGTCGGTGGAACTGCTGGGTTGCTGGCAGCTGAGCACGTGTTTCAGCATCCCCAATTCGGACTGAAAAGTTCTGGGTTTGGTTTCTGTTGTATTGCCTCCGCTGCCTGACTCGGCCTTCTCTTTGTTTGGGGGCCCTTCTTTCTGGGCTCAGGCACCCTGAAGAGGCTTAGGGTTCGAGAGCGGATAGAAATAGCATTGTTTTATCTGGATTTGGCTACAAATTTTGCATCCAATTCCATGTTCTGCTGTACTTGAACTGGCGACTTGTATCGGGAGCATTCTGCTGCAAGGTATCATTTACACGATGAGAGGATGACAGTGGAGCAATGCTGCCTTGCACTGGTGGGCCATGGTTCAGTACACTTAATTAGCTGTTTGGAAGCGCTTGTTCTTTGAGAGGAATGACGTAGCAGCAGAAGCTGCCTGGGCTACTACAGCGAATCAATTCCACAGGAATCCATTTATTAAAACTTTTAGTATTTAATTTTAGAAGCCCTTTCTGCACGTTCCCATGCTCCTGTTCATGAGCCAATATTTTTTCCATGGTATTGCTTAGAGGTTTGTTCTGCAGAGAGCAAAGTGACCAGAATATACCACTCTAAAACTGCTTTTAAATGTGATTGAAGCGGAGCTGCAGATAATGGGGCTAAAAGAATGGCTGGTTAATGGCATTATTAATAGCAAAAGAATATAGGCAGGATTATGAAAAAGTAAATTTTTATTAAGAGTGGAGGATCTAGAAGAATGGACTGATTGCCCTCAGCCCTCTGAGCCCTCCAAAGCAATCAATTCCACTTTCTAGTATTCAGTTACTTGCTAATTGTATTGATTTTTATCAAATATGTGTACAAATCAATTTTATATTTTAGTGCTGTTAAAAGCTTCCTTCCTTCCTTACAGGCATTGGTGTCTGTCTTTCTCTCTCTCTTTTTTTAATGGTCTTATCTAGCTGCCTATTTTCTTCAGATTGCAACGTTATTTAGCCATTTAATTGGCATGGGGTTATATGGAGATGCTGGGTCGGCTCAAATAGACCTCACCCAAGCAAAATCTCCTTGAAATCACTAGGATAGTTTGCCTAAAGGGGTCCTTGCGTCTGACTGTGGGATGGTTAGGAATGGCCCCAGTGGAAGCAGTAGATTCACGGGTCTGCACGTACCTCAATAAATGGAGACTAAGACTGGGTCAACACTGATCAAGTTGTGTGATTATTGAATACATATACGTACTGAGTCAAGGTGACAAAAAGTTACCTTTTTAAAATAATGCCAGTCTAGGCTTCGCCGTTGCTGGAAATTGAAGGGTTCACGCACTTAAAATAAAGTGGTTGACTGAGACGTCTGTACGTGAAGGAAATGTATTGAGCACAGAGCAAAATAAAACAACATTCTCCATTTGTGTTTGTTTATGCCCATGGCAGTTGAAATTGTTCCTGTCAGCCTTACCTATTTTCCAAGATCTCTCTCTCTCTCTTTTTTTTAAATTTAAGTTACACAGCTACAACTCGGGGAAATATCTCTAGTTTTAAAGTAAGCCAGAGAAATTGACTCATATATTTGAACTGGTCGGTTTGCGTACGCAGCTGTCAGATGCTGTATGATAGACTTTGAGCTTTTAATGGCGCGAGCAGTAGTCATGAGAACAAGGAGAGTCAGGACTCTGCTATTTCACTTGCCTTTAACTTAATGTTATGCTGCCAATTTTATGGTACTTTGCTTTCTGCTCTCATTGCCAAGGCAGTCTTGTGAGGAAGGGAGAGCTGTATAAACAACTGGTCAAATGTATGGGAATACTGAGTACAAAATAAAACTCCTCCTTTCTGATATGATGAGCAAAAACTGGAGGGAGGTCATATGGTAAGGTTATGAGATTATTATTTTTTTTGTTCTCTACCCTGGTCCTGCTGCCATTTCTTCACAACAGAGCAGTCCCTGCTGAGAAATCCAGGAAAACCCACAGACTTCTTTGCCTGTCCTGTCTGCCAGTAATTACTCCCAAAGACAGCAGCGCTATGGTGCAGGCAGGCATTTTCCAACCTCTTCTGTGTGCTGCGATCTGCATCGCCCAGTGGACATGGCGTCAACGACTCTTTCCTTTTTTTAGGAGCCAGGAAGTCACTGGTTATTTTTATTCCCACTTCAGAGAGAATTGGCATCCATTTGCACATTGTAGCACTGTGTTGCCACACTGATGGGCTGCCATAACAGCTTCTCCTAAATCTTGGCTATTTTGAGATTCCCACATAGACACGTCAAGCATATTCATAGATTTTTTACACACACACACACACACACACACACACACACACACACGTTAAGAGCAACCTGTCGTCTTCTTCCGTGATCTGTGCTCGCAGCAGGATGCCTAGCTGCCTGATGAGTTGCGGTGAGGGTGGACATATTCTGCTTGTATTAATAGCTAACTGCCCATAGAAACTGGCATGCAGCGTGCCCTGAAGGGGAAGGGCTCTGTGGGAAGGGAGGCTGTGCTACTATTGCTGCTGGCTTTGCATAATCTTGCAGCCTGCAAGTTTGTTTTTGTCATTAGGTTTGTGCAGCACCTCTGGTATTAGGAATTGCAAACGGGATAAGCTAGAGGAGGGGTCATTATAACACAGAGAAGATAAATGTACTGGTGCTGCTGGAGGCTGTCCTCAGGCTGTTTGTTATGTGTCTCTAGCACTGTCACCACATCACACACTTCCTCGATCTCCGTATTACCCTACAAGCCTGTCTAATGGGATCCTCTGTCGCTGATTCCAGCTTACCCTGACCTACTTCTTTCTTGTGTCCCAGCAAGCTGTCAGGAGCTATCAGAGCACTGGGAGCTGAAATAAACACTCACTGAGGGGAAAAGCAAGTCTGTCTCGAGTGAATTTAATTAGCTTTGTTTAACTGGCTTGTTTGCTTTGTAAATCACGTTGTTTTTAGTCGAATTTAAGGCATAAAAAAATTGTAATTAAAATCAAAGGCTCCAATGATGCATGACCTTCTTATGAGTCCCAGGCTTGGGAATTTCAGCGCGAAAGGCTGTTGAGGTCATGACACGTCTGCCCAGTGGTTTTTTGGGGGGGGAGAAGAATTAATCAAGGACGCATCTCCTGAAGAGTCGTTCATGATTGTAGTCTTACTTTTCCGTGAAGCTGAAAAGCGGTTGGTTCAGAATTGAGGCTTGGGTCTCCCGCATCAAGGGCTGTATGCTCACAGGATGTGGTTTCAGCCTAAAAGGAGGCTCTGTTTTAATTCCTGTACCAGGATCTACGCATGTCATAGGAATCTGTAGATATCCATAGCTATTCCCTGCTGCTGTTACAGGCCCTGGTTTAAACTATGCCTGCCTTCTGCAAGGCTGCTGCCTTTTGAGCACGAGCCATTTTGCACTTTGGCTGTGCTGAATAAAGAGAGGGCTGGCTTAGCTGCCCTTCATTGGGCTAAGCTCTACTGCAAGACGAACCCAGCAGCACTCTCCGAGTGTGTGGGATGTAGTTATTCGCACAGAGAATGTATTTTTGCCTGTAATGAGTAGTCATTTTGAAAATTGACACTAGTCCTTGTCAACATAAGACCTAACCCTTTGACCAGAGATACAGCTCCTGGCTTCTTCAGAAGCACTATGGGTTCTTATACACATGCAGGGAGGCTGTCCCGACCCACTGTAATTACAGCGCATCAGAGCAGACTCGATGAGTCAGTAATAAGCAGACCCCATTATCACGTGTATCGGCATCCCCGGGGTGCTGAAAAATGGTGGTGGGGTGCTTTGAACTAAAGCTGGTTTGACAAAATTAAGCTCAAAGCACCCCACCACTGTTTTTCAGCACGGGGATGCTGATACACGTGACATCCCAGGTGCTTTTTAATTAGTGTGGCTTTCAGAGCTGCGCTAATTAGAGGGCTCCCTCACCCCTGAGCATGTATATAAATGCCTTATGTTCTCACACCTACTCATAGTCCCATAACCCAATCCCTATTAGAAAGATGGGCATCCAGGCCAAGATGGGATAAGGGTCTGCTGAAACGGATCATTCAGAAAGAAATGAGCAGGTTTGGTTTGCAGTGCACCACACGTTAAAAGCATGCGGGAGACATTTCTCTGAACTGAGCTGTCTTAGAGGGGCAGTCTTTCCTTCAAGCCTTTGGCTGAGTAGCACTCTTTCCGAGGTGACTGTCCTGAGATGTATTTATGGTACTTTGATTTGAGAAATGTAACGAGCAGCCTGTTGGCTTTAGGACTCCTGTTGGCTTTATATGACTCCAAAAACCCTGGACAAACAAAATATTTACCAGTGTAAGCAGCTTTACTGGTGCAAAAAAGTGGTAGACAGATGGTGCCTACACTCAGTTAACTTTACTCAGTCTGGAGCAGAATTACCCCTGAAAACCTCAAGGGTAAAACTCCACCACCGGGGTAGGATGCTTTGGTTTGTGTTTCATCTATCTGTGTCCACCCCAAAGCGGCTGTTAAAGCAGACAGGCTGTTACCTGCATCCATCCCACAGTGGTGAGCTACTGTAATAGCTACCCTAGGGGTAGCTACATATCTGTTCATTCCTGATCATGGTCTATTGATGCATATCAGTATGCAAAAGCCACATACCTCCCACCAGGATAGTCATGAATGTATACCAGTGTGCATTCTACACGGTCAGGAACGGACAGACATGCATCTGTCCCTGGGTGGCTCATACAAGTGAGGGCCTAACACACTTGTTACTGGTTTATTAAAACAGAAATGAGAAAGAGATGATGTTACTTAGGTGGTTAAGTGGTGGTTATGTACCTCACTTGGCCCCACTGGTCTGGGGGATGCTGCCAAAATACTTTGTCCTAGAGGTAAGGTAGGAGAATATGTAGAATTTGAACAAAAAGAAACAGATTGCAACATTGAAAGTTTATTATCAGTATTAATTATTTATAACAAAACCTAAACTGATAGGTGACAGGCTGGGGTAAATCTCCATAGCTCTACTGCAGTCTGTTGAGCCACAGTGATTTACTGCTCTTGGAGCATCCAGCCGACAAACTGGGACCTTGTAATTTAATGTTCTGCAAACCCTGAGTGCCCACCCGGTAGAGGGCCATTACCACATCTTGGACCCTTTTGTTCACATTTCAGTTATGTGCAGGCTCTAGCTCCTTCCTCATGGGGAAGCATTAAGGCTTCTGTTTCAGCAAGTGATAATAGTCTTAGTCAGGTGTGCTGATGTCTGCAGCAGAGATGTGCGGAGTAGAGGAACTAATGGTCAACCCAGAGGTGAATTTTAGCAGGCCTGGAGGAGGCAGAGGCCATGGGGCGGCTTGGTGAATGGGTGCTCTGGTGCAGAGGAACAGCGTGGTGTGTACAGAGCCTGCGTGAAGAAGTGAGTGAACCATTCGGTGATCCCTGGACTATAGGGGGAAGGTAAGCTGGGGAAGGGGAGGGGAATGTCTTCAACGAGGAGCGTGGGACTAATGGGTTACACGCATATCATTGCCCAGACCACTTTGCTTAGATGGCAAATCTCTCCCCTCCCATGTTCCCCCTGTGGGGATGCACTCGTTCGCATACCAGGACTTGCTTTCCTCTTTGTCTGAACCTGCGGTGATGCCACCAACATCATGTGGCCCCACATCTGCTCCTGCTTAAAAAGCGCCTGGCACCCATTAGGCACTACTGCGATCTGCATAATAAACAGTTAATTCTGGGCTGCTCCTCCTATGTCTGGGGCTGTTTTATGAAGTGAAACTTCACTTAGAGGACACAGAAAGGGGCAATATTCAGTGAGACTCCAGCCATTTAACTTAAATCAACCTCCTCCTACCCACTATTGACATATCAAGCGAACCAATGAGGCATGTTTAATTACACATGCACAGCGTTTACAATTAGGCTGCAACCACTGACATTTCTTTTTTCTTTTGACGCAGCAAGGAGAGCTCAGATCCTGTGAGAGGTCCTATTAGCCTTAATGTGAGCAATTTTATCATTTTCAATGTAAGTGGAGGGTTTTTAGCTTCTAGGTCAAGTGATTTAATCCGATGCTCTAATGTTACAGGGTTTAGCAGCCTTCTGCTTCCCTTCAGCTTGTAATAAGTGACAAAAGTATGGCTTGTTGCTTGATAAATGGGTTAACAGTATTCACAAGGCAGGTAATAGAAATCCATATTAATAGGTGGAAATTGGCTCTTGATGCCAGGCAGGAGAGTCTAATGAAAGTATTATTGTTAGGTTTAGCTTCCAGCTCCTTTGGAAGCTGAAAGCTAAATGCCTGTATTACATTCTTATTACCTATTTATCACATCGTATAGCTGAGTGGATGTTTATTAAATTACATTCATGTTTAATGCCTGTTTGTATACTTTTCACTGAACGTGTTCTCAAAGGAAATTTTCTGGAAGCATTTCAGAAATGCACAGCTATTTTCCCAGTCTCTTTATAAACTGGAGCCACTGTTGCCAACTGTCGATATACAAATGGTTTGGAAATTAAATTGTTTCCTGCTAAGCTGTTAGGAGCAGCAAAACCTATTCTATTTAATTTAGGAAATATTGTTTAAAAAATATGCAAAAGGCCTTGTGTTTCCAGGTAGGGTGGAATTTATTTTGGTCACAAAAACAAGATCCAGATAGCCGCACTCACCTAGTTTCAGACGTAATTTAGCATTAAGTTGCTTCCTCAGGTTTTTTATATATATCCTCCTAAACACTGGCGGTCCCCTTGGGACTAAGTAGAAGAGCACTGAGTACCATCAAAGGTAGGCAATTAGGTATTTGGATCACCTATTTCTATAAATTCTCTGTTTCTCGCTCTTTCTGTCTAGACCAGCGTTTTTTAAATGAAATCTCTCTAGTCTGGTGGGATTAGTTAGGCCACGAGAAGCAAATGCTCTCCCCCTATCTGCCACCTCCCTCCTGTACCTGGGGAGCATCAGACCCCCCCAGGGGCAATGCACGTTCCCAGGCAAGGAGGCAAGGGCAGCCCCCATGCATCTCCCTTCATGTCCTCAGGCCCCAGCATCTGTACTGATGGCTGCTTCTCCAAAGGTCAGGCTGGCCAGGCAACTTGGAACGTGACTTGCCTCTGGGCTGCAGAGCAAGTCGGTGTGAGCAGAGGCACTGGCCCTCATCTCACGGAGCCCTTCAGGAGCTGGAGGATGTCGTACCAAAGACCAAGAAGATTTAGTTAGCCAGATTTATGTCCCAGCCCGCGGCTGAAAACTTGTACCCGTTGAGATTTGATGTAAGCAACTCCAGGCAGGAAGTGGCTTCCAGTGGCGTATGCTGAGGAGTCTGCGGGGCAGAGAGGATCATGCTCCACTCCAAAACACCTGGTGCCTGGGGTATTGGGCAGCCCGTGGGCACACGGGAACGAAGACTGGGATCCAGACCACGTCGGCACATGCCTGCAACCCCTGGGCCCACACGGAGCCCCGCTGGCTTCAGTTGCGTTCTGCTCTGGTGTCACGTCCACTGAAGTTGGTGGGCTCCTGGGTGGCTGGTTGTCTGCCCTGACTGTGATGTCCTTTCATAGTTGTGGATTCACATTATTGCCTGTCTGCTCCAAGTTTAGAGGTGGTAGCATTGCACTGATACACGTGTACTGTCTTTCAGATACTGGGCCCTCAACAGTACTGGTTTGCTTGATTTTTTTTTTTAAATGCATCCTAAGATGCTGCTTTTGGTTCAGTCCCTTCCTGTGCACACAGAGCCATACAGATACCTTGCTGTTTAGTAACCAGGGCTGCTCCTTGACAATTTTTGCTCCTTTTCTTGCAAGCCAGTAACTCACCATTCTTGTTTGCTCTTTAAAGAGCTAGCGCTGTATCAGTGACTGGTGTGTACAAAGAGTGCTTTTAAATTGAGGTTTTTGAAAATTATTCATCTATAGAAATAACTTAACATTGTACCCATGCTTGAGACGGATTAGTCTGATGCTTTCTCAAGGCAACTCAATGCACAGCTGGAACAATTTAGCACAAAGCTGCTGTTTTTGGACAGCAGAGGGGGAAGGTATAAAATGGACAGTTGATCTCCTAGGCTTCTGGAGTAGGTGCAGAGCATCGGGTGCAAATTCCAGCAGCCTGGACTGTTTGTTATAATGCAGGCTATTTTACATGTAGCACCTATAACCATCTTAGGGGTTCTGTCAGCTTGAATCATTTGGGGGTTTTTTTTTTGTTTTTTGTTTTTTAAGTCACTCTATTAGAAAGACCCCGCCAGCTGTCTGGGAGGAGGGACTTGACATGAACATTTTTTTTTCAGTTTTAATAATCCCAGTTCCTTTTCTGCGCCCAAGCTGGTGGTTTTACCTTTTGTGTTCACTCACTGTGGTCGCAGAGATAAGCTAATCAGTTTCACTTCTGCTTCTAGTTCGTCTCTGATCATTTACGCCGTTTTTAGCTCCTTATACATTAGCTCAAGGCTGCAGTATTCTTTTGCTGTCAATGCGACAAAGAGAACCTCTCACTTTTTTCCCCCTCTGTAACTGTAAATAGTAGAGCACTTAATTTTTTTTTTTTCCTGAGCAGCATTAATCTTTTTTTTTTTTTTTTTT